>NW_022631006.1:11292233-11798630 GCF_010015895.1 Lontra canadensis
ATAGGGAGAAGCAGGCTCCCCGCCGAGCAAGGAGCCCGATGTGGGACTCGATCCCAGGACGCTGGGATCATGACCCGAGCCGAAGGCAGCCGCTTAACCAACTGAGCCACCCAGGCGTCCCTGTCTGGTCCTATTAAAGTAAATTCTTTTTTTTTTTTTTTTTTTTAAAGATTTTATTTATTTATTTATTTGACAGCACAATAAGCAGAGAGGCAGGCAGAGAGAGAGAGGAAGAAGCAGGCTCCCTGCAGAGCAGAAAGCCCGATGTGGGGCTCGATCCCAGGACCCTGGGATCATGATCTGAGCCGAAGGCAGAGGCTTTAACCCACTGAGCCACCCAGGCGCTCCTAAAGTAAATTCTTTCATAAAACGCTGTTTTATGGCTCTAGCCTGAAGTCCTATTTTGATTTTGTTTTGCTTAGCCTTATTCTTTTTTGTGGCCCAGCTATATAATCTCTTGATTAAATAGGCGTCTGTGACCATCCTTTTTTTAATCTTTAGAACAACTTCTATTGATTGTTCATATGGTGTTTTTCCAGAGGAGTAATGCGTCTGGTAGCTGTTTCCCTCCTTTCTTCTAATAGTGAAATTTGAATCAGGTCCCCTCTGTACATTGTTTTTCTGCTGTTCCTAAAATAGGACAGTAAAAGTGAATTGTCTTTAAGGGATAAGTTCCTGGACTTGATAAGGTTGTGTTGGTTTTGCTTTTTTGTTTTTAATTTCCGGTTCAGTTGTAGGCTCAATACCTTTGAAATGTTTTCAGTGAACACAGTTTCTCACATTGAAACATTTATATGTAGAATTTTCAGTCCTCAGATCATCTTAAAGACAGGTTTTTTTCTCTGTGTTATTTGAATTCTGTGGCATTATATTTAAGTCTTGTTCAACAAGAGATCTCTGATATTTTCAGTGATGATGTAGGCTATCTAGGCTTTCTTTATATATTACAATCTAACTTTTGATTTAGATCAATAAATATTACACTTATTTATTTTTTTTATCCGGGGGGGCGGGAGGAGGGTGTGTGTGTGTGTATATTTTAAATAAGTCTTTTTTAAAGTTTTTTTTTTTAAATGTTATTTATTGATTTGACAGACAGAGATCACAAGTAGATAGAGAGGCAGGCAGAGAGAGAGAGGGGAAGCAGGCTCCCTGCTGAGCAGAGAGCAATGTGGGCTCAATGTGGGGCTCGATCCCAGGACCCTGAGATCATAACCTGAGCTGAAGGCAGAGGCTTAACCCACGGAGCCACCCAGGCATCCCTAAAGTTTTTATTTTTTCTCTTTTATTCTTACATGTTTCAACATTTCACTGTTGGGTTGTTCTTGGGATTTCTGAGGGACACTTTGTCTTCCTACATAATTGGTTTTCCTATAATTTTTTCTCAAATTCCTTACTACAGCACAACTTAAAAAGAAAACTTTTTAGATGAAAGGGAGGAACTCTTATTATTTTAATGATAGTCATCAAGATAGTGCAAAGATGAAAGTTCTTGAGTTGTGCCTTGATTGTGTGTGATCTCAGAAATCTCTTATGTATGATTATGTTTTAAAGTATTTACTACTTGTAGTTTAGCATTCAATCAGACTGAACATTTCTTTTTCATATGGATATTTTTAATAAAAAATCAAAGCAATAACTAATGTGTTTGAAAACCTTAGTAGTAGTTCTGTTGAATATATTACTGTTTTATGTCCTACATTTCATTTTATAATTATCTTCCTGGAATTTTCTTAAGTGCTTGGTGATAAAGCCCAATTATAGTTTAAGAGAAACAAAAATGAGAGAACTCGAAACATTTTCAGTATTCTTTTCTGCAGTTTGTACTGTGACCCTTAGTTATTACAAATTCCAGAATCATAGGGTTGCAGCTAGGTCTGTGGCTATACCGGGAGTACATCTTTGAAAACTAGGGTACCCATACTTGTGTTTTTTTAGAAAGGAGCCCACTAATACCTCTGATGTTCTGCTGGCAGTTGGTAGCCATTTAGCATGTTTCAGAGCACCCGTACGTCTGAATGGTAGGTAACAGGGCTCAGGAGAGAATGGTTTTATTTAATTAAGCTTTTTGTAAAGTGTTCCCTCAAATAATCCATGAAAAAAACCCATATTATTTAGAAACAGTTTTTATGTGATTTCTTTTTTTAGAATTATATTGTTCTTTATTTTGTACAATTATTTGTAATTATTTTTCAGAATTATATGTATTAAATATTATATTAAAACTTTTTTTTAGATTGATAGTTTTCAAGCCCATAGAAAAATTGGAGGATGAACTTTATTTATACCTTTCACCCATCCTCACCACTTGTTAAAACTTGCCACACCTGCATGTACACACATGGGTGCACTTTTATTATCCCCAGTTATCTGCAGGTGGACAGATATCATGACACCTCACCCTTAAATACTTCAGCATATATCTCCCAGGAACAAGGACAGCCTGTTACATATTCATGGCTCACTGTATTTCCTAAAAACATCAACATTAATTTAGTAACAGTATCTGACATGTGGTCCACATTCAAGTTTCCCCAGTTAGCCCCCAAATATCCTTTAGAAAATGTTTGTTTTTCACCCAGGATCCAAAGTTCACGCATTGTATTTGGTTGTGTCTCTTCGGTCTCCCCCAGCCCAGGACAGCCCCTACCACTTCCGTTGTTCTTTTTGACATTGAAATCTTTGTAGACTCTGTACCCGTTGTGTGCACAGACATTTCATTCTGGATCCATTTGTTTAGTAATAATTAGATGCAGGCCAGACATTTTTCAGGAAGAACACAAGTGATGTTGTGTAATGTCCCGTTGCATCACATCAGGAGGCACTTGTCAGGCCATCCTGATCATGACCAGTTGGTGAGAGTGGTCACTGCCAGTCCTTATAGGTACCTTTCCCCTACTAATCTTTGGTGTGATACTTTGAGAATATATGAATATCTTGTTTCTTGAAATATTTCAGTGGTTTTAACACCTATTGGTGACCCTTGTTTGGATTATTACATTGGGGGTTATAATGATAATTTTTCTTGTTTTGTTAATTAGATATCATTCTTCTATCAAGATCTTTCCTCTTTCCCCCTTTCTGTCCTTCTTCATGAAGTTTTATTATGGGCAGATGGATTTTTAAAGATTCATTGTGCTATAATCCATTATTACCATTATTCTGTTTTCTTTCCTTTTTTTTTTTTTAAATTAAGTTCAGTTAGCCAACATAGAGTAGATCATTAGTTTGCGATGTAGCATTCAGTGATCCATTAGTGTGTTCATCACATCACTTGCCCTCTTTAATACCCATCGTTATTCCTTTGGAATCCATTTTCTTTGTTGAAGTGTAATATGCATACACAGAAAAATGCACAGCTAATAAGTATAGAGTATAATGAATTATGTCAGTGTGACTACTCCTGTATAATCACTGCTTAGTTCATAAGTGGGAAGAGTAGAGTATATATTTTGTATCTGACTTATATCACTGAGCATGGTTTTTGTCAGATTTATCCATGTTTTATATTTTGTTTTAATTGCTGTGTTGTATTCCACTGTATGAATCTACCATAGTCTGTTTATCCATCCTCCTTTTGATGGATACCTGGTTGGTTTCAAGTCTTTTACTATCATGAGTAAAGCTGCTATGAGTGTTGCTGTACATGTGTCTTTTAGGAGCAGTAGTTGGCCTAGGATTGCCTGTGGGCAAGGATTTTGGCAGCATTAAACTGTGATTTCTTTACCCATGCAAAGGCAGGGGTGCTGTTTTCAGCTGCCAGAATCCTCTCTGAGCCTCTCACAAAATATTAAGAACATAGTTTTGGATTTTATTTAAATAAATGTTAATATATTGTATTATTCACTATCACAGAGTACTCGATCTGTGTGCCACTTACTGTCAAGGCAACTCCAAAAAGGGAAAACTGTTTATTCTGCTTACTTGAAAAATACAGATTTTCTTGTTTCATCAAATATGGAAATGTGTATCTACTTATGTAAATATAAATGGAGTGTAATCACATACAAAATTCTCTTTTTGGATTACAGAATTTTCTTAAGCAGATGTAACTCTTGTTATATCTGTGACCTTGGGGGGTTTTATAATTTCTGTACCTCGTATAACTGAATGAAGAGATAGTTTTAAAATGCATAACATGCATAGCCAGAACTCACTTAATTGTAAATTGTGGGACTTGTAGGTGATGGTTTACATAGATATGTACAGCACCACTGCAGAGTGAATTTAATAAAAACCATGTAGTAGCTTTTCTGTGTCACACACAAAAAAGCAGGGAAAACAAAAGCAGCAAAACAAAAATAAATTTCTAGTCATACTTTTGTACATGTTCACTGATTTTTACATATATATTTTTTTTCCAGTAGTGGCTACGGAGGAGGTAGTTACAGCAGAATCTGTGGATGGTGCCATTCAGCAAGTAGTTAGCTCAGGGGGTCAGCAAGTCATCACAATAGTCACAGATGGAATTCAGCTTGGAAATTTGCACTCCATTCCGACCAGTGGAATAGGTCAGCCCATCATTGTGACCATGCCAGATGGACAACAAGGTTGGTAGTAGGCATGTGCATAAAGTTTGAATTTATTCTCAATGCTCGGGAAATTGTGGTGTTTCTCAAAGTATTTATTTATGCCTTAAATTATATTTTTGTAACCTTTCGCAACAGACGTGATTGGCTAGTTTTATTTGCTTGGATTAGTATTGAAATGAACTTGGTATCTCTAAGTATATACTAGGTGGTAAAAAGAATTGGCTCCAAAGTATTCTGTTTGGAAAATGAGCTTAAGTAAACAATTCAGAATCTGCTTTGGACAATAATTCCTTATGCCATTTATTGCAATTCTGATATCATATAGTCTTTTAAAAATACCATGTTAGAAAAGGCTCCTTACAAAGAAGTTGGGCTTAGGACTTGTAGTAGGAACGTGGTAGCCACTGTTAGCACCTTTGTTGATAACATTCCCATTTTTTTCCCTCTTGGAAACCACTGAAAGCAGTAAGGTAGATTAAACAAAAGGTTGAGAAAACCATAAAATTCCATATTTTAAGTGCTGCGCAAACCATCTAAGTCCATTAGCATCAGGGCAAGAGAACCTTCATGAAATCCCACAGTGGTGCATCAGGAAAAGAGAAGAGATTGAGCTCAGAAATTAGCAATAAATACACACTCAGCAAGACAGGGCCCAGGCTATGTAGGAGGTGCTGTAAGCAGGGCTGAGGTAGACTAGGGCGTGAATGCTGGAGGAAGCAGAAAGAGAAGGTGCAGAAAATTCCTATCTGAGCAAGCATTGCCAGGTACCCAGGACCCCCGTCCCCAACAAAAAAAAAGTGTGTGCACATGCATAACCTTTTAGAAAATGATTAGGATTGCAGAGACTGTGTCCCTTCATGGCTAGTGAAGGAATTGGGGGAGGGAGGGGCTAGAGCTAGAGGTTTGGTTTAGAGTGACAGAGGAGGTATGGCACTATAGGGTGACCAGGTCTCAGGGAAGAAGTTTGTCTCTATAGCAGAAGAGGAGCCCTTTGACCCGTGAAGCCTAGAAGGCCATTCTCTTCCATTCTGCAGAAATCTGCTGATGGCTAGTTCAAAATTTGGGTCAGGCCCAGATGCTTTCACAAAGCTTCAAAGAACTCATTCTAATTTTATAGAAATAAGAAAACTTTCACAATTTGTATGAAGCAGATAGAATGTTTCTAATACCTGACCGTACACAGACAGACTACTCTCAACCCACGAACAAATGGAAAGAAATGTCATGTTTTTGGTTGAGAAGATTCACTCTCATAAAGATTGCAATTCTCCCTGAATTAATTTATAAATGTAATATGATACAGGGAAAAAAAAAAAAGTTTTAGTTTGCTAGGGCTGCCACAGCAAAATACCACAGACTGAATGGCTCAACAGAAATTTATCTTCTCACAGTGCTGGAGGTTTGAAGTCCAAGATAAGGTGTTGGCAAATTTGGTTTCTTCTGAGGCTTTCTCCTTCCTTGGCTTGCAGATGGCTGCCTTCTCACTGTGTCCTCATGTGGATGTCCCTCAGTCTGTGTTGTCTTTGTCTTAATCTCTCCTTCTAAAATGACAACAGTCATACTGGGTTAGGGCCCACCCACATGACCTCATTTTACCTTATTTACCTCTTTAAAGGCCCAATCTCCAAATGAACAGTCACACTGTGAAGTACTGGGGGTTAGGACTGAAGTATTTGAATTTTGAGGAGGACACAATTCAGCCCATAACAGAGACTAACAGGTTTTTTTCCTGCAACAAGTCAAACAGATTCTTAAGTTATATTAGTGGGTGGAGAAGGGAAGAAGATTAAGGAAAACTCTGGGAAAGAAGAGCAATGAGAGGTATTTAATGAGTATTAAGATAAACTTTTAAAGCCTCAGTAATTAAAAAATGTGTAACTGACATATGAATATATACAGACTATGCAGACAGTCCAATGAAGCAGATACAAGGTTCTCCATTCTTTTTGGGTTAATTTATAAGTGTAATGTAGTATGAGTTAAAGGAAACAAGACTTTAATTCTCAAGATCACTAATGTTTTAAATTTCAGTGTACTAAAAATTTTACTTTTTTTCATTTCTGCTTACATTTATAACTGACAGAGCTTTTAATATTTTGATAAAAAACTTTAAAGGCTATTACACAATTATAATTTTCCCCATTGATTATTAAAATTGCTTTGCATGGTTCTAGCTCTCACATTCATTTCTATGGTCCGTACTGCTTTGCTATGCAGAGCAAGGACAGCCTCTCTCTCTCTCTCTCTCTCTCTGTATGTTTATATCTGTATAAAGAAATACTAAAAATTAGGGACAAAGTCCAACAAGCCAAAAGAAAAACAAGCAAAGGTTATACACAGACAACGTTCATAATGGCGTGTCCATGCGGTGGACTGTTATGTGGCCAGATGAAAGTGAGCACTGTATGTGCTGATGGAAGATACCCTTGGTACATGGAGTGAAGAAAGTGGAGGGAGAACAGTGTCTCTGTTGTATGTATGCTGCCTTTTGTATAAGACAGAAAAATGAAAATGTGTGTTCATGTTTGTTTTTATATAAGTTAACACAAGAACAATAACAAGAAACCAATAAATGTGATTCTCTATTATGGTAATTGGTTTTTCACCCATGTAGTGAATATGTCATCTGTAAATCTTTTTAAAAAATAGGTACTTTAAAAATAAATAGTATTCTTTAAAAATGCACCCTGAAGACAAATATGGATATCCTCATAAAAAGAAAATTAATGCTTGTAAATTATTATTTTGGGACATCTTTATTTTAGATGAGTTGCATCAACAATGTTACAACTAGTTTTATTAAATGAAGTAACATGCACTTTTTTTAATTTTAGTATTAACAGTACCAGCAACTGACATTGCTGAAGAAACTGTTATAAGTGAAGAACCACCAGCCAAGAGACAATGTATCGAAATAATTGAAAACCGGGTGGAATCTGCAGAAATAGAAGTAAGGAGTCTTTTACCCGGTGTGTTTTGCTGCAGTCATCCAAAATAAATTCAATTTGCTTTTCTATATATATATTTTTGGTCTTTTATATTTATTACTGACAGTGTTGTTTTGATACAGAATGAAAGTACATAGTACTATTTTGTCTAATTATTTGCTTATACATAAAGCAAGCCCTCAATAAATACATATTGAATGAATGAATGAATGAGTGAAGAATTTGTTTATAACAAAGTCTGTCATCATGGTAACATTGTAATGAATTTGGTTCTTGCACTCCATCCTTTATTTTCTATTAAATTTACATGCATCGTTCTCACAAGTCACTGAAGGAA
Source organism: Lontra canadensis (assembly GCF_010015895.1). Lineage (NCBI taxonomy): Eukaryota > Metazoa > Chordata > Mammalia > Carnivora > Mustelidae > Lontra > Lontra canadensis. The sequence continues at coordinate 11,300,051 of NW_022631006.1, forward strand.
ATGTCACTGTATATTGACAAAAAACATTCTTTTCTTTCGAAAGTGAAATACAAATGCCTGTTTGGGCTGGAGGATCCTTTTAAAGAAGGTTGATGTTTGTTGACTAGGTCATTTTTTAAAAAGCCATACATAACTGCTTATTTCACTATTAAGTTCTTTAAGAAGGAATTTAAATTTAGATTAGCTGTTGATAGGATTCAGCTTTTTTCCCCTCCTCCCAAACTAGTTTGGAAGTGTAACCAGACCAGAATGCCTCACAAATTTTTTGTCTCACATGACTGTAAATAAAACTGTGTTCCCTAAATTTTACATTAACTCATACAAAGTGAAAACAAAATTATTCTTGAATAACTTCAGAAGATCAATTGCAGTATAAAGGACATTGGACTTGAAATTAAATGAGCTGGATTTGAATCCCACCTCTTTCCCGTTAGCTTTGAGGCAAGTTATCTTACCTTCCTGAATTGCAGTTTTATTTTCTTTCAAATTGGAGTTTTGGATAACTTTCTGCATTTGGATAACTTACCAGAATTAAAAAGTCAGCATACTCATTATACACATATACTCGTAATACCTGATATTTGTAACCAGTAAATGTTGTTGAATATCTTAAATAATAATAATGTTGGTGAATGTCTAAGAGTTCTTAATGTCTTGTTTCATCGAAAAGAGGACTTTCTTTTTTTTTAAGTAACTAAAAAGCAACATAATTCTGACTGAGGACAACTAGAATGTATCTTTGCTACAGTTCGTGTTAAGTGTAATGCTGGTACATCTTTAAGCTACAATCACAAAGAATATATTATTGAGTTAACAAGAATCCAATTCATGGCTTAGCCAGAATGTTTGCTAAAAGTATGACTTTAATTACTGAAGGTAAGTTGTTTTGTTTCTTCAAAATTTAAAATGATATTTAGTAGACAGAAGTTCTTACAGACTAGCAATTTTTTTCATTAACAGTATCAATATACTTGTTATTTAGTAATCTTTAAAAAAAAGTTTTTTGATGTCAGACGATTTTTTCTGGCACATCAGGTGAAAAAATTTTGTCATGTACTTTGCTTTTTTTTTTTGCTTTAACTGTTTAATAAAATCTTTTTAAATTACTTGAATTTTTATTAAACATAAGCTTACTAAATTCAACATAGTATATATTTAAAACAGTGAATGTGCATCTTGTACCTTTATTTACCTAATAACCCTTAAGTGTTGTTTTCCTCAAAGGTCAGCCTGATCCCTCCTTCCCTGACTTAGTCTTTTTAGAGACCTGGGAGAATAATTACAGATAATAGGAAAGTATGAATTGAGGTATATAAATTAACTAGAACCAAGGCTAGAACTTTAGGGAGATGGAGTTTTAGCTTGGTTTAAAGAAGTGTTTTGTTTTGTTTTTTGTAATTAGAGCTTTCTGGTCATGGAACTCTCATTCTCCATCACCAGAAATGTTCAAGCCAACATTGCATGATCTTTCTAGAGCTCTTACAGAGACACCTTGAAGCTACAATGAGTCTAGATGGTAGAGGGGGCTGGGGATATAGAATGAAAAGAGGCCTCCAGTGTTTTCATCAAACCAGGTAATCATTTCCTTATAATACATAGAGTGGTACTTTTGAACTTATTTTCTTAGATGACCAGTGGAGTTGTCTTGGGGGCAGACTTTTCTACTCTAAGTGACAACTTAACCATTAACTAAAAAAGTTTCTTGCAGGCAGTGGCTGGGGCATTTTTGATCCCAGGGGACATTTGGCAGTGTCTGGAGACATTTTGGGTTGTCATAACTAGGGGCATGCCCCTGACCTATAGGGGATAGAGGCTGGGCCTGCTGCTAAACATCCTACAATGCACAGGACAGCCCCCATAGTTAAGAATTATCTGGTCCAAAAACATCCATGTTGAGATTGAGGAACTCTGCCCTGTGGGAATTAAAGAATTAACTCGTTATTCAGAATCTGACATGTTTGAGTTTTCTCTGCATGTGTGTGTCTACAACTACCAAAGAGAGTGTTTATAAGTCAAGTGTTAAGAATTTATATTTACAGGGGTGCCTGGGTGGCTCAGTGGGTTAAAGCCTCTGCCTTCGGCTCAGGTCATGATCCCAGGATCCTGGGATTGAGCCCCGCATGGGGCTCTCTGCTCTGCGGGGAGCCTGCTTCCTCCTCTCTCTCTCTGCCTGCCTCTCTGCCTACTTGTGATCTCTGTCTGTCAAATAAATAAATAAAATCTTTGAAAAAGATTAAAAAAAAAAAAAAGAATTTATATTTACAGTTTCCCGACTAACATTGGAGAGGTTTATTAATAATCTCTACAAAATTGGTTTAAATTGTAGAAAATGTATTATAAATGCTACAGTTTTTATATCTGCATTGTAATAATATAAGAAATGAAATTGATTTGTTTTTCAAAGGGGAGGTATGAATAAGACACCAAATTGCAATAATGTATATCATATCACCCCCTTGATATTACTGCACTAAAGATATTTTTAGAAGCAGTGTGCTATATATGAATCAGTGAATTCTTTTGTAATGTGGGAGGGAAGAAATACAATTAGTGTATTAGGAGTAACAGATTCTTTCCTGTTATTTACTTGTGTGAATTCAGGAAATAACTTTATTTTATTTTTTAAGTGTTTCAAGATTCATTGTTTATGCACCACACCCAGTGCTCCATGTAATACGTGCCCTCCTTAGCAAGTTTATTTTTAATGAAATATTTGTGTCTTCTAACCAGTGATGGATTGAGATCCTTACTGTTCTTTTAAAAATTGTTTCCTGTAAACTTTACAGTGTTTGATTTGATGCAGTTTTTTTCAATCTATTTTCTTTTTATTGATATTCTTTTGATCTATCAGAGTTGAAAATTTTCTGTACTCTTTTTTTTTTTTTTTTAAGGTTTTTATTCATTTGAGAGAGACAGTGAGCAAGACAGAGCAAGAGCGCGAGCATGAGCTGGGGGAGGAGTAGAGGGAGAGAGAGAAGCAGACTCCTCTCTGAGCAGGAAGCCCTACTCAGGGCTCGATCCCAGGACTCCAGGATCACAACCTGAGCCAAAGGCAGACATTTAACAGACTGAGCTACCCAGGCGCCCCTCCTATCTCTTATAGATAAGTTTTTTTCTTCAGGGTGGAGTAGGCAAAGGGCCAGGGAGCAAATACTTTTGGTGTTGTGGGCTGACCAATCTGTGCTTCTCTACTCACTTTTGCCATTGTAGTGGGAAAGTAGCCATTGACACTTTGAAAATGAGTACACATGCCTTATTTCAGTAAAACTTTATTTATAAAAACAGGATCATATTTGGCCCTGGCACTTGGAAAATTGATGTTTATACACAAAGAAATAGCTTACACACTCTGCCCAGTTTTTCTCTCTTTTTAAAGATTTTGTTTTTGACAGAAAACACAAGTGGTAGGGGGAGGGGCAGAGGGAGAAGCAGACTCCTGGCTGAGCATGGAGCCCAATGTGGGGCTGAATCCTGGGACCCTGGGATCATGACCCAAGCTGAAGGCAGATGCGTAATCGACTGAGCCACCCAGGTGCCCCAATTTCTCTCTCTCTTTCTCTCTTTTTCTTTTTTGTTTTTAAGATTATTTATTTATTTATTTGACGGACAGAGATCACAAGTAGGCAGAGAAGCAGGCAGAGAGAGAAGAGGAAGCAGGCTCCCTGTCAAGCAGAGACCCTGATGCGGGGCTTGATCCCAGGACGCTGGGATCATGACCTGAACTAAAGGCAGAGGCTTTAACCTACTGAGCCACCCAGGCGCCCCCAGTTTCTCTCTTTTTAAACAAATATTTAATGGTTAAGAATATGGATATGTTTTATAATTTTCTGATTGTGTTATCTTGGTTAGGTTTAAATATTTAACCTTTTAAATCTTGGTTTCCCCATCAGTAACAGGGAAGAAATAACAGCACCTATATTATCAGATTTTTGTAAAGTTTAAATGAGAACACATGTAAAGGAGTAGAATTTATAATAAGTGTTCATGGTTAGTTGCTTTTATTATCTTCCAAAATTTATAGAGAAGTATGGTAAAACATGAACCACTATACTGATGTTTTGCCTTATAATAGCTAAGGTAAAAATAAATTTGAATACTAGAAAATTAAAAATGGTATCACTGTTTCGACAGAATTGCTACCAGCTGAATCCAAATTCAAGAATTTTGTTTGAAGATAAAAAAGCAAACTCAAATCTTCCCTTGCCCTGTTATTCCATTGCTTGGGTTTGGAGTTGTGGTGTAAGATAAATATATCTTCTCAGTTGCTACCAAATCGTGATTATTGTCAGAATTTACTTTTTTGGAATTCTTCATTCTTAGACTGTTAAAGGAAAAATATTTTAGTATTACATATTTTTAGGTGAAGGTGTGTTTATTCACAAATGTCAAAGTCCTTTTTACTGTGCTTTTACTGGAAAAGGTCAAAGCTATAGGATTGGTATTTCTATTTAAATATAAATCCTCAAATGTCAGTCTGTTGGACTATTCACGTGTGAAACAACCAAACTACTGTTTATGTTAAGGAAATGTCTTGTATATAATATATGTTCAGTAAACATTTAACAAATAAATTTGTAAACAAAGGATCTCTGAGTAAAATAAGAAGTGATATTTTCCACTTTTTAGAGATTTTTATTTGCTTTGAAAAGTGAGGTGGCAAGAAGATTCTCTCCCCAAACACCTATATTCTTGAGAAGTAAAAAATGGAAACACTTAAAAAAAAAACCAGAGCTTTAATAATGTTAAGTGTGCTTTCAGTCTGGAGGACTAAGTATACTTAGATAAGTATACTTATCTTTCAGGTTTTACAGATACAGTCAAGAAATGGCAGTGTAATATGAATCTTTTATTTGGCCTGGTAGGCAAAAGAGAGCTATCTTTTCATTTATAGGAAGATATACTCTAATTGAAATAAAAATATGCTATAAGGAAAATAAACTATATTTACTGTTACACTACCTCACTCAGTTTGCTTTCATTTGCTGAGTGTGAATCATTGCTGTTTCTAATGTTAATGAAGAGCTAGTACAAGGAGATGCCTTAGAGTTAGAGAGTGTATTCCAGTATTTCCTACCAAATTCAAAACTTGTGTTATCAAAGGATCTTATTTCTTAACACATGTAAAATTTTAAAACACTTATGTGCGGCCATGAGTGCTCCTGCCAGAGGTGGTGGTCTAGCTCCTGGAGATGCAGCCCCCTTCTCCCGTTCTTTCTATTGGCATGCTCTAAATTCTCCAGAGTTCACTGCCAAGGTAGTGGTGTTGATTATTACCTGAGGCTCATCTCTTGATTGTTGTCTTTTCTGACTTGTTTCTACTTTGCCATCTTGCCTGGAGAAAGGGTAAGAAGAGGATAAGAAAAGGGTAGCAGGGTAAGGTGTGGGCATTTCTTAAATTGGAGATGAAGGGCGCATATGTTTCTTGTACATTTTGTGTAAATGGAAGATTTGAAGACTACTTATGTGATCAATCATTCCCACATTTTGTGGACTCGGGAAAAATAAAGGATGAATTTAGCTTCATTCCCAGTATGGGGAAGGGAATGGAATCGAAGGAAGGAAAGAGTCTTACACTTGCTCCTCCTTGGAGACCATGTGAATAGTGAAGGGGAGGGAATCTTTTGGTGTTCATAATGGACAGGAGGCAAGGAAGTAGAGGAAGAGACCCTCAAACTGTCTTTTTCCCCAGTAGGCTCCTGACCCTCACCTTCAGTTCCATCTAGTCAAGTGTCTTGTCCAGAGTGACCCTGGCATTTCCTTTTTATTTTTTTTTAAGTATTTTATTTATTTGACAGAGATCACAAGTAGGCAGAGAGGCAGGCAGAGAGAGGAGAGGAGGAAGCAGGCTCCCCGCTGAGCAGAGAGCCCGATGTGGGGCTCGATCCCAGGACCCGGAGATCATGACCTGAGCCGAAGGCAGAGGCTTAACCCACTGAGCCACCCAGGCGCCCGAACCCTGGCATTTGTTATGATCATTCATAGCCCTCCTACCCTGAGTCCTCATCCCCCTAAAAGGTCCCGGGCCTCTGTAATGAGGTTGAGCTTGGGCCTGTGCGTGTCGAACTTTTGTCCATGTGCATACTAGAGGTATGAGAAAGGAGCCTTTGAAGGGTTTTCCCTTAGGCAACTGAGTAGGGAAAAGGTATCATTTTCATTGGACTAGATTTGTGTTTAGCTCTCAGTTTATTGAGGAATTTAATACATATATTTTGTATTTGTATAATTTAGTGAATTCCACGGTAGAGAAATTAGTATTTTATTGGTTTGTAAATGGGATAATTAGGAAATATTAATCTAAATGGACATTCTTCATTCCACAGATGAGGAATCTAGCTTGTTACCAGAGAGGAAGATAGTATTAAAAGCAGTAATATTAGAATCTCATAAACCCAACTGTGTTACCTTGGAAAGGCTACATCATCTCTGAGCATCGTTTTCCTCATCTGTAAAATGGGCATAATCTCTGTCTTACAGGCTTGTTATTGGACATCACCTTGTTTAGTTACATAATGAGTGCTCAATAAGTACTAACTTCTATAGTCTGTTATACCTTTACATAAAAACATCACAGAGATGTGAAGAGGTATATTTCTCTCTTAAAGCTCTTCACTGGTCTTTGTGGACCTCTACCTTTATATGTCTGACAATCTGGGTTCGTTATGTTAATCCCACTTTTAATTAGGGAATGCTTTCTTGAGGTCAGAAACTAATCTCTGTCAGAGTGTGGAACACAAAATTTGGGGCTTTAATTATTAATGAATTAGTTGACAAGGCAAGACATTTTGGGAAATATCAATAGGTGGCTACGTCTAGCTCCTACAGATCTTTCAGTTTGAGGGATGCGTGCTTATGTGTCTTAATCATGTATTCATGCAAACATTGAAAAAACCTTTTCTTTCAATTAGGAGAGAGAAGCTCTTCAGAAACAGCTGGATGAGGCAAATCGAGAAGCACAAAAATATCGACAGCAGCTTCTAAAGAAAGAACAGGAAGCAGAGGCCTACAGACAAAAATTAGAAGCGATGACTCGTCTTCAGACTAATAAAGAAGCTGTTTAATTAACTACGAACATGTAGTTGGATTTACTTTTGGTTAAGAAAGAACACAGTCTTGAACTGTACACCACAAGGCGCAGTCGCAGGAAGCCAGGATAACAGAGGAGACTACGGATTGACGATCGGACTTAAGCCATGCGCTCTGAATCCTTGTAACATAAAACTCTACTTTAGAAGTTGTGAAATGTATTTAAAACTGAATTCTGTAAATAGTTTTTGTTTTTTTACAGTTCCAGATGAGTTATAAAGATTGTTGAAGAGATCCAAAAACACAATAAGCCACTGTTTTTGTGAATTCTTTATGATTTTAGTATGAACCTTGATTTCTCAGAAACAGAACAGTTTTAAGGGTGATCGTTGTCGATTAGACCAAATGTTATGTAAAAATTATGTGGTGGACTGATGCTGGAATTACTCCTGTAGGTATAAACTTCTATATGAAGAGAAGATTTCTCCCAGGAAATCTTTGTACAGCTTTAAGTTGTCTCAGATTCTCTGAAAACATTTTTTAGAAAGCAAATTTTTATATTTGTTCAATTTCAGCTATGCCCAAGTAGATTTACATGTATATGAAGCAAATATTTTTTAAACTTTCTGTTTGTACATATTCTGCATGTTTTATAATTTCAAAACGCATCACTTGCATAGGTATTTTTCCCACAAAGATGATGAAAGTGAACTAGGGGAAAAAAATCCTTTTATTCTGTAGGTCATTGAAAGTTAAGTAAGCTAGAAGCTGGTTTTATTGGGATGACAATGTTCTTAGAAGGAGCAGCTTACAAGGTAACTTGAATTTGCAAACTGCAAAAATCTATGCTTTTTTGAAAATTTCATAGTGGGGACGTGAAACTGTATTCTGTGCCTTCCATCATGATTTCCACATGAAAGCACTTTAAGGCACTGGATTTTAAGATAATGTTTTTGGAATACTCAGAGCATATGGGTTTCTGAAATATTTCATGGACTCATTTTCCCCCAGGAAATTATTCTTACGGAAAAATATGCTTTTGTATGTAGAACAAGAACTTTTTGTACTACAGTGATGCTAGGTATGTCTAACATAACTTTTACTTTTCCCTGTGAAAGCTGTATGTCTGTGCTGTGACTTGCTCTCATCACAATATTGTTGAATTCCACAATGTATGGACATTAAACTCTGACATACTGTTCATTCTTTTTTGTAAAAATAACTTCAAGCTCTTTTTTCTTGCTTTATTTTTTAATGTCTTATTGCTTTATGAAAATGTTTAACCCCAAAACCCTTCTAGATTACCTATCTGTATAAAGAAGCAATTACCTTTAAAACTGTACTCTGGCCTACTTTTCTATTTTACAATTAAATATCTTTTCCACATACATTCCGTGTAGACTTATATTTTGACCACACATTAAAAATTTTGTTCTTTATGTTACAGCCATATTCTGCCAGAATGAGAATATATACTGTATCTTACACTCCACACTGTATCTTACAAATCCTGGAGGTAATCTCTTGGGAAGTTGCTAGCTCTCTCACGGGAATTATTATAGTTGTTAAGGTAATGAAAGGATCTGTGACCCATCAGCCTGATACTTGATACTTGGCAACTTAGAAAGGTTCGAGAGCAAATTTAAGAACTCTAGAAAGAAGAGAAAAAGACCTTTAAAATTTACCACTGAATTTGACATAGATTTTAAATTACCTAAAACTAGGTTTTATAAATGCTAGGCCATATTTTCAGTAGCATGAAGCTACTTTTGTATGTCTTATTATTTGAGTGCATTTATGGGTTGGTTAGGCAGTGCCTTTGACATATGCAGAGCTGGAGTGGGGAAGGTCCAGTAGGTTTACCTCAGAGTGCAAGCCACTGTACACTTTGCTTCCAGATCAGCTCGGCCCCAAAGAGCCCTGAGACAGTTGGAAATGAGCTCCTGAAAGCTGATTTCATACTCTTTTTGATTCATAGTCTCCTCTTGTGCTAGGGATTTTACCTGGTACAAGAAGGAGTTTTGATTTGTAGTAACATTTGATGTAGACGGGAGAAAATAATTGGTACTTAAAAGGAATATATCTATGATAATATCAGGTAAATACTCAGGTGTCTTTGGTAGATGTTCACTTTTTTCAGAGTGTTATGTTGGACTTGTATAATTCCTCAGTCATCTATCCCTGATCCAGTGTGCTGCGAAATCAATAGACAAGAATTTATAACACATTTCAAATGACTTTTTTTTTTTTTTTTAGCTTCTGTTTTCAGGCAGGCTGGAAAAGCTTTGCAGTCTAATTCTCGGTGGTATTTTGAGCAGAAGATTAAAGGATCTGACAGGATAAAATAATACAGAAGTTTTCAGAAATCTGTACTTAATGGGTTTCCTCTACCTAATGATGGCTTTGTAGTTAAAGATCATTTGGTTACCACGTCAATGGTTAATTATTTCCACTGATTTGTTAACAAAGACCTTTCAGAACAGCCTTGCTCAACTAAGGTTCTGGGAGGGAATCAAGCCCTAATGTCCTAAATGTTAGGGCCTACAGAATTAACATCTTGTAATGAATTTGCTTCTTTCCTGTGCATCTAGAATAGTTACCTACTATCTAGACGTGGAGCTCATTAGAGGTTGATTACCTAATCACTTGGTTCAGATTTAATACTTCCCTGTGTATAGTCATTGGAACTCAAGGACTACAAAGTCTAAGTTGGATCTGTGATGCTTCCGCAAAGTCTCCTCGGGCAAGTAGTATCTGCAGGGACTGTGCTTAACTAATTTTAATTTATTGTTATTTATTTTTGTTTATATCCTAATTACTTCCCATGAGGGCTTGTAATACCGCTTGTTTTTATTGACTTTTAGGAATAATTTTCTTACGGCCATCTTTCATGATATGAATGGCAGACTAGTACTCTATTCTTTTACTGAATTGCTGTTTCTTTATGGTGCTGGCGTGCTGGGAGTTGGGAAGCTTTTCTCTGTGACAGCCAAAAGAACGAGGTTAAATGGGCGAGGGAATAAATGTGAAGTCCCATGCCATTTTTGTTTATGACAAAAAGATTTGTATGTATTGTTTTATCCAAAACATATTGCTAATGAAAATCTATGCAGTATATTTTTCTCCAACATGATCATTTATTATGTTATTTATTGAAAATTAGAAGGAACCCTTGCCTATAACAGGAACTGATGAGCTGATAGACCTATTCATGGATGATTTGTGCTGATATGACTGATTTTTTCCTGTTTTACATAGTTTCTCTCTGATAAAATCTATAAAGTTGTCTTTGTACCTTAATACCTGGAAGACCTTGAAAAATGTTTATCAAGAAGAAAAACCTTTTCAGATATAATCACAAAACAATTGGAGGAACCTCTGTGGATGAGCTCCATATGGAACCCATCTGGATGGGTTCCCAAGGCACTAGCACTCAGGCTTATATAGCAAATAGAAAAAAAAAATTTTTTTTTTTCTATTCACCTAGCTTCTGTTGAGTAAATAACTCCTCCAGCATGTCAGATCAACTTAGGAATGAACTAACTAATAAATTTGTTATTTCATTAAGTAATATTTACTGTACTGGGATTTCATTATAGATAGCTAGTCTGTTGTAGTTTTGAATAATGTTTGCTATTTGCTTTCTCGGTGTTAAATGAGAACATCTCAATGCACGTGGATTCAGTTTGACGTAAGTAAGCTCCCTGAATTCATTCTCAGGTTACTTTGTGGAACCCATGGTGGAAAACACAGTATTGTCACTGGAAATATGCTTTGGTTCCAAATCAAAAATTTTGTATCAATATTTTTAAGACTTGTTAAAACTAGTTTCCTAATATAGAGATATACAGAGAGATGGTCTTAAGAGTTTTTGATCATTTTGATACCCTGAGCACCTTTAAAAATATTTCAACTTAAAGATGATAAATATGGGGTGCCTGGGTGGTTCAGTTGGTTAAGCCACTGCCTTCGGCTCAGATCATGATCCCAGAGTCCCGGGGTTGAGTCTCACATTGTGCTCCCAGCTCCATGGGGAATCTGCTTCTCCCTCTGACCTTCTACCTCTCATGCTCTCACTCTCTCTCTCTCAAAGAAATAAAATCTTTTAAAAAAAGGATGATAAATATGGAATATAGTTTGGATGTATTTCCTGAAGGCTCTTCATTTTAATTTTTTAAAAAGATTTATTTATTTGAGAGATAATGAGTGTGGGAGTTGGGGTGAGGGGCAGAAGGCAAGAATCTGAAGCAGACTCCTGGTTGAGCTCAGAGCCTCACATGGGGCTCAATTCCAGGACCCTGAGGGCACATCCTGATCTGAAATCAAGAGTCAGCCTCTTAACCCACTGAGCCTCTCAGGTGCCCCTTCATTTTTAGATAAATACTGTAACTTCCAAAAAACTACTTTTTAAAAAAAAGATTTTATTTATTTATGTATTTGTCAGAGAGAGTGAGCACAAGCAGGCAGAGTGGCAGGCAGAGGCAGAGAGAGAAGCAGGCTCCCTGCTAAGCAAGGAGCCCGATGTGGTACTCGATCCCAAGACGCCAGGATCATGATTTGAGCGGAAGGCAGTGGCTTAACCAACTGAGCCACCCAGGCGTCCCCCAAAAACTACTTTTTACTTTCTGAAAAATTCAGATGTGGTCTCTGCAGTTCTGTCCACTGTGCTTTATTAATTGCTTACCTAGTTTTTCATTTAAGTAGTTTAGATCTCATGTGCACAGTTGATATATGTTTTCTAGATTACTTAAATGACTTCTCTGAAAGAAAATAATTTTCTTATATATTTGTGTGTCAGTCACTTTTGTATTTCCAATTTTCATAATTACTCTAGATTTGCCTTCCTTATCATAACTCAGGAGTTATTTCAAGTTTAAAGTGCATTTACTTATTTTGCTATAGAAAAATAGTATATATTATGAAAGCTCATACTTGAGTGAGCGTAGTCTCCTTTTTAAAAAAATTGTTGGTCTGCCAGAGAAGTGACTCTACTTCCAAGTATCTCTGTCTAATATCATAGAGACTTTGGCATCAAACACTGAAGCATATTATTAAGTGTCCTCACTACCTTTGTTAGGTACAATTCAGTACTCGTTATTTATGCTGTTGGCTTAACGAAAGCTGTAGAAGAGCACAAAACAACAATACAGCAAACATCATATACCTGCTGCCCAAGTTTAATAAATCTTACATTTACCTTGTTTGCTTCAAATCTTTTCAGACAGAATGTTCTAGATGTAGTTGAAGTCCCTTTGTTCCCTTTCCTTATCCCCATTTTCCCCCCTCCCACCAGAAGACAGCTACTATCCTGAGGTCAAGATGTTTCGGTCTATCCATATTTTCATGTTTTTACTACACACCGAATTTTTTACGCTTATGGTAGATTTTTGTGTGGTTTTTAAACTTTTTAGTAAAGCTGTCATTCTGTACATATCTCATTCTGCATTTTGAGTTTTTCAATTCATCAGAATTTTAGACATTTATTCATATTGATACTTGAATACTTATTGTGACTATTATATAAAATGAAATAAGAATATATATAGTTGAATTGTCCTTTGTTCTATGTATAGATATGTCACTTCTAATTTTTTTGCTATTACAAATAGTACTCTCTGTACTGTAGGCATACATGTGCTAAGTTTCCCCCAGAAAATGGAATTGTTTGGTCTAGGGTAGTCAATTTTACCAAACACTGTCAGATTCCTTTCTAAAGTGGTTATGAATAGTGAAGAGTAATGAGAATTCTCATTTTCTCATTTTCTCATATTTTACCAACACCTGATTCTGTCACACTTGAATATTCTTGGCAACCCTCATTCGTATGAGATTGTTCTTCTTATTTGCAGTTTCCTATTACTAGTGAGGTTGAACATTTTTACCCTGTTGTTTCTTGTCCATTAGTGTTTATTCTTCTGTGAATTGCCTGTTCATGGCTGGCTTTTTGTTTTTTGTTTTTTTAAGTAGGCTCCACACCCAGCTTGGAGCCCCGTATGGGGCTTGAACTCACAATCCTGAGATCAAGACCTAAGCTAAGATCAGGAGTTGGACGCCTAACAAACTGAGCCACCCAGGTGCCCCTGGAAACTGATCTTTCGCTGGTTGTATGAATTTTAAATATTTTCTCCCACTGTCTTTTTAAAAAAAATTTGTTATATGATCTTGATTAGTACATATATACTGGATGTCTACTATATGTGATTCTCAGTGCCAGGCTGAGGGAGAATCCCAAGTTTGATAGGAGTCTTAACACTCAAGGAGTCTATAACTAAAGGTGGGATGAAATTTTAATATATAATTTGATCCTTTTTAATTTGATACAATTTCCTTTTTATTATGTATGTGGTAAGGGAAAGATTTAAGAGATGTAATATATTATCTAAGATAATTTTTTTCAATTCTTGTTCTAACTTTTGATATTTCATATCATTTATATTTTATATATTTATATTTGGATATTTTATAGTTGTCTATTTCAAATTATATTCAAAAGAATAATAAGTATTTGGATTATTGCACATGATGTTTAGTAAAGTCTTTGGGAGCTCTGAACAGAGCCTCCAAAAATCTGAATTTCACTAGCCTACTGCTCCTAGAGGTCTGGTGTCTTAAGAGTACCAGATAACAAAATTGAGTGACATCTTGGTGTGATGGAAAGAACATGGGCATTGGATCAGATAATGCTACCTTCAAACTTTAACCCTTCAATTATTATTGTGTGTAATTTTAGCCAAACATTTTAATGGCCTTGGGACACAGTTTCTCTAAGATGAGCTAGAAGATGACTTTCACAGGTGGTTTTGAAGACTGAATCCAGTCGTGTGGATTAAAAACTACAAGGCATAGTGGTCAGTACTGAGTCAACATTTGTTAATTCTACTTGGAGGAAATACATAGAAGAGGCAGAACTCTATTGAAAGTATGCAAAGGGCAGTTATTCTAGCCAGACTCCCTCCCTCTGGACAAAAAAGGTGTGATTTTCTGTTGTCCTAAGGCAGTATTTGCCTACCAACTCTATCCTTATGCTACTTTCCCAAGTGAACTCCTAAGCCTGAATACTCTTGGTGCAGCAGGCTCCTCCCCAAGAGAAGGTGGACTTCATCTTCCTCCCCACCATGAAGCCTCTAGTAGAGTGACCCCAGCTCACATCTGGACCCAGGGCTTATTTAGGGAGCAAGATACAATGTTATATGTCAATTATATTTATAAAGCTGGGGAAAAAAGAGGTGGCAGGAATTGAAATAATAATAAACATGAGCTAGCTCCCTCTATTTCTTACCAAATCCAGTAATAATAGCAAACAATTACATAGCACTTGCCTGTTCTGAGCCCTTTCCAGATATTAGCTCATATCTGTCTAACATGACTTAGACACTCAGGTGTCCAGACATACAGCCCAGGAAGTCTCTTGTACTTGCTCTAATCTCTTTTTCCACAACACCACACTTAAACTAAGTCTTTGCTTTTTCTTCATCATCATTTTGAAAGATAAGTGCAAAAATCAAACTACAAGGATGCTCACTGCTGCGTAAGTCATAGCAGTAAAATACTAAGAACAACCTAAATGCTCAAAATAGGGATTGGCTAAGTAAATTATGACTATTAAAAAAGATGCTGTAACGTTTCTCCAAAGAAGACATACAAATGGCCAAGAGACCCATGAAAAAATGCTCAATATCATCATCAGGGGAATACAAATCAAAACCACAAGGAGATACCACCTCACACCTGTCAGAATGGCTAAAATTAACAACACAGTAAACAACAAGTGTTGGCAAGGACGCGGAGAAAGGGGAACCCCCCTACACTGTTGGTGAGAATGAAAGCTGGTGCAGCCACTTTGGAAAACAGCATGGAGGGTCCTCAAAAAGTTAAAAATAGAGCTACCCTATGACCTAGCAATTACACTATTAGGTATTTATCTAAAGGATACAAAAATGCTGATTTGAAGGGATACATGCACCCCAATGTTTATGATAGCATTATCAACAATAGCCAAATTATGAAAAGAGACCACATGTCCATTGACTGATAAATGGATAAAGAAGATGTGGTATATGTCTATATATATTATAAAGGATGAAATCTTGCCATTTGCAATGATGTGGTTGAAGCATTCCATTATAAATAAACATTATGCAAAACAAATAAGTCGGAGGAAGGCAAGTACTGTGGGATTTCACTTACACGTGGAATTTAAAAAACAAAACAGATGGACATTAGGGGAAGGGAAGGAAAAATAAGATAAAATCAGAGAGAGAGGCATACCATAAGAGACCCTTAACTCTCAGAAACAAACAGGGTTGCAGGAGGGAGGTGCATGGGGGATGGGCTAGATAGCGGATGGGCATTAAGGAGGCCCTTGCGATGAGCATACTGGGTGTTTATATGCAACTAATGAATCACTAAATTCTACTCCTGAGACTAATACTACACTCTATGTTAACGAACTTGGATTTAAACAAAATCTTGGAAGAAAAAAAAAAGATGCCCTAGAAGAATATCATTGATAGCCAAAGATATTCAATATACATAGTGAAGTAAACACTTCAGCTTTACAGAACAGGATACGTTCAGGATATCCAGGCCGGTATGCTAACTTAAGTGTATGAAACAGTAATCTCTCTCTCTTTTCTTTTTTTAAGATTTTATTTATTTATTTGACAGAGATCACAAGTAGGCAGAGAGGCAGGCAGAGAGAGAGGGGGAAGCAGGCTCCCTGCCTAGCAGAGAGCCCGATGCGGGGCTCGATCCCAGGACCCTGGGATCATGACCTGAGCCGAAGGCAGAGGCTTTAACCCACTGAGCCACCCAGGCACCCCTCTTTTTTTCTTTTTTTAAAGTCGTGTACATACATGTATAGTTTAACACCCAGGTTAAATAATAGACTCCCAGGATTCCAGAAGCAACGTCTTTACCCTCAGACCTCAATATGCTTCTGAGTTTTCTGACTTTGTGATAATCATTTCCTTGCCTTTTTTGTATATTTTTAGCATCTGTGTGTCACCTCTGAGCAACTGTTTGATCTCTTTCTGAACTTTACTTAAATGGAACCATTCTTTGGTAATTTGCTTATTTGATTCAGCATCAAATTTGAGATTTATCCATGTTGCTGCTTAAACCTCTGGCTGTTTCACTGCTGTGAGGTACTGCTCTGTGATATCAACAGTGTGCCCGTTCTAAGATTTTATGTTATTTCCAGCTTTTGGCTGTTACAAACAATGGTACTATAAATAATCCCGTGCCTGTTACTGCACACATAACTTTTTAAAAAAAGATTTTATTTATTTATTGTAAGGGCCTCTTCAGCCAGAGTGGCCCCACCCCAGTTGAACTGCCATTTTGTTGTAAAACTTAAATTGACCTTGCCCCCCCCCCACCCCAGGGGAACTTATTAAAAAAAAGCAAGTCCAGAAAACCAGTCCCAGACTGGTTTCAAGGGTGATACAAGGTGGGTCAGGCCAGGAGGAGGTATTCAATCAGTGGGGGCACATACTGTCTCCTAGCTACCAAGGGGTATGGGCCCCGCCCTTTGGGCAACTTTTGGGCGCCAATTCTGAACTAGGTGATAGGCTGGTTCAAATGTCTACTAGGGTAAATTGTAATTCAATTGGTCACCTAGCATCATTGTGGAGTTTCCTGTGTGTGTTACAATCTCATTGGCCACCTGTGTGTGGCCAGGCCCAACCACATGGCCTTTGCTCTATAAAAATTAGTCTGGAAAGCAGGGAGGGGTCGTCCTCTCTATAAGGGGCGGCCCCGACCGGTCTGTTTGATGGTCGGTCTGATTCCTGATGCTTGACGTGAAATAAAGCTTTGCTTGACCTTCGCTTTGTATCAGTCTCGCTCCTTTAATCATGGACCCATTATTGGGGTACCCTGCTTTTGGGGGACCCAACATTATCAGAGAGAGAGGGAGAGATAACGGCAGGAGCAGCAGGCAGAGGGGAAGGAGGCTCCCCGCTGAGCAGAGAGCCCGACGCAGGGCTCGATCCCAGGACCCTGAGATCATGACCTGAGCCGAAGATAGACACTTAACTGACTAAGCCATCCAGGCATCCCTGCACACATAGATTTTAATGCCCACACTAAAATGGTTTACATCCCCATCCTTGATAGCACACCCTAACCTCCATCCCCATCCCCCACCACCACATCCAGTCTTTCACCTGACTCTTTTCCTCAACTCCCTGCCAGTGTGTTTTTGGAAATTCCCCTGGAGAATGCTTGCTCTACTTTCATATTCCACAAATCTGTGATCACTTACCTCCTGCTGGCTCCAAACTGGCTGAGGGCTTTAGATGACATCCTGTGGCTAGGTTTTCCTAACTGTAGGCTGTTCTCCTCTCTTGCTGTCCATAAACCCTTCTCTCTTTCCCATCACACAGCTGAAACCAAGCTGTAACCTGTACAACAAGATTTTTTCTGGAGGGTAGGGGTTTCAGAAGAAAAGCACAATGTAGTAGGGAGAGAGGGAAAAGAGAGTGGGGTGGGGGGGGGGGAGACAGAGAGAGACAGATAGAAACAGAGAGAGAGATAAGGAAACACAGAGAGAAAACTTCTCATTGCCACCAGATGTGGACCCAGTGTATCTAACCTTATCAGGGACTCCCATGGTTGTGCCCCACCCCTCCAACCCCAGCCCTGAGAATTCTTGATCTGCTGTCCTGTGTAGCCAGTCCACCTCCCCACACTGGGAGCATGTCCCCTGAGCAAGCCAACAACCTCTGCAGACCCATGTTCAATGCCCTCTGCTCTAATATCTCCCTCAGTCCTAATTTCCTTTCTTCAGAAGGATGTCCACTGCATCCAGAGATAACCTCTTGCTTCCTCCAGGGCAATTTCTTCCAGTTGTTCAGTAGCTTCAGATTTCCCAAAGTCTGGTTGCTCGGTCTCCAAAAACCTGAGGGTAGCATAACCAGGATCAAACTGAAGTGAGCTGGACCCAGGCCAGCCTGGTTCTTTACCATCTTTCCCCCCCCGGGTGAGGTGGAATGGAGCCTGCTCTGATCCTCCCTTTCCTGCAATCCCCTGCTCTCAAACTTTCCCCGTGGACCCTGGGTGACTCTGAATGTTAACACATTCCAGAGCAGATCGTCTATGCCTAGGCTCCTGGAGGTCTGAATATAGACACAGGGAGGATTTCTTTCTCTCAGACAATCACAGACTTTCTCCATCAGAGGCTGACTTCTGCAACCTCTCCCACTTGTACTCAGAAAACGCTCAAATCCATTTCTGAGGGTCTTCATTGTTCTTTTGTGAAACTATGTGGCACATTTGAGTAATCTTATAACAAAGGAGAGAGCCATGGGAAGACAATTTGACCTCCACTCCCCGGAAGTAACGGTTGTTGCCCTTGTCCTGCCCTCCTTCCCATTCTCTACTCTTTACCTCCAACCAGGATTTTAAAAATTTCCATTCAACTAGTATTTAATAGTCACCTACTTTTTGCAAGATGGAAGGTACTAAAGTGGTAAACAAGATCCATATGGGCCTTAAAGAATTTACACCCCCGAAGTTGTGGGTTAGCCATTAAACCAAAGGTTAATTACAAATTAAGCTAAGTGGTAAAAAAGGGAAAAAAGAAAAGGATGACAATAGCAGGAGATAGTGATACAAATTTTAGAGTGAGGAAGTCAAGAAAAAAGCCAAGGAGAGATTTTTAAGTTGAATTTTAAGTTCTGTCTGGTGACAGAGTCCTTGAAATGGGAAATAAATTGACCTCTTTGAGGAGGTGAAAGCAGGTCTGAGGCTGTGGCGAAGTGAGCAGGGTGTGCGTATAGGGTGGCCAGGATAGGAGCCGAGGGGAACAGGGGTCAGTCCGTGCAAATCCTTCAAAGCCATTTTAAGTAAGTTAGGTTTTATTATAATTACAATATAAAAAATTGTTTGATTCAATTTTTAATAGGTAGTAAATTCTCATTAAATAAATAAGTAAATGAGCATATTAAGTCGGTCAGTCAATAAATGCAGTAAAACATAAAGTTGTAAAAGGCATCTGTGAGAAGTCCTCCTCCTATCTCCTGGCCCCATCTACTCAATTCCTGTTCCAGGTAACTACCATTATTAGTGGCTTTCAAGAATTCCAGCAGATTTTCTGGGGACATAAAAGCTGTATTCTCATTTTCTATGTGTGTGTTTTTTTTTTTTTAAACGATATTAGTATTTACTTATTTGAGAGAGGAGGTGCGGAGAGAGAGGGATAAGAAGACTCCATGCCCAGCTCAGAGCCTGACCTAGGGCTCAATCCCACCACCCTGCCTGAGCCGAAATCAAGAGCGGGACGCCCAACTGACTGAGCCACCCACCTGCGTCTCTCCCTTTTTTACACGAAAGGTAGACACTGTTCAGCAACTTGGCATTTTCCTTGATGCTCCTTGGAGCAGTTAAGAAGTAAAATTCAAGTGAGTAAATTTTAAAGATTTGCTGGCTTTGTTCAACAATTCATGAATTGGACCATATCCCTCCTGGCATACAGATAGGAGCTCAGAGGAGCTCCACACAATGAAAGATTTGTACAGGCAGGAGGGAGTGGGAAAACGATTTTAGGGATTAGAGTGGCAAGGTAACCTTCCTTTAAGGGATGGCAGAAGTCAGCCACTCTGATTACCTACCAAGTGCTGACCAAGGAATTCTAGGTTGACTTGTTTAAGATCCCAATTCCTCAGAGGCTGAAACTGTAATTAAGTTTGGTATTAAGTCTTATTCAGATGATGGGGAACTGAGCACAAGTGACTCTGTTTTGGGCCCATTGTCTCTTTTTTGACAGAATGTGCTCATTCTTTTGTGTGGTTGTGTTGTATGCACATGCCCTTGGTTTGCTTAGGCTCCTGGCTGTGGACATTTGGGTGGTTTCCGATGTGTTGTTATTACAACTGTGCTGCCACAAAAAAGAACACTTGTCCTGTCACACGCATCCGAGCATATCCTGAAGCAGAATAGGCAGGTATGTTTTCAGTTCCGGTGGGTACTTCCAGAATGCCCTGCAGACACCTGGGTATGAGAATGCTTGTTTTCCTGTGGCCTCGCATACAGAGTGTATTAGCAAGCCTGTCTTCTGCTATTTTGTTAGGGGAAAAAATGGTAGCTCATTGTAGATTTAAGTTGATGTTCTCAATTATGGGTTCTTTATTTCCCTTTCTGCTCATTTCTGTTACTATTTTTTTGTCCAATTTTTTACTAGGGTGCTGGTCTTTTTCTTCTTGCCCTTGTACTATGAGTTGCAAATATTTTTTTTTCTCTGTTTGTCATTATCTTTTGACTCGACTTGTGTGTGTGTGTTTTACTATGATTGAATTTATGACTTTTGGATTTTGAGTCATAGTTAGGATATATTCTTCACTTTGAGGTTGAGCATCAGAGCTCCTGAATTTTCTCCATGGTATTTCCATCTTAATTTTTTTTTTTTTTCGAACAGCTTCATTTAAGTATGATTTGTGGCATCTAAATGTGGTATCTCCCAATCAGATGAGGGCCCTCAAATGTGGAGTGATGATCTGGGGGAAGGAAGCCCAGGGAGGGAGGGCAGGCAGTGAAAGAACTCACTGCAGGCAGAACAAAGGAGAAGTTTACTGAATCATCACAAGAGAGCTGGAACACAACAGAGGACAGGCTATCTGTCACAGAAGCAGTGGACGGGGCTCTTTAGAAAGAGGGAGGATGAGGCAGTATGGCCATGTATGGAATTTCCTCCTTTTTGATAACTGTGCCTGGTTTGAAGTAGCCTGTGGGTCAGTTAGGGCTTATGGAGATTTCCAGGTGGGTCATCTGATGGGCCTGTCTGTATTCAGCCAGGGGATCCCTGAGGGCTCTTTCCACTTTCCCGTTGCTCAAGCCTGTTTGCCAAAAGTGGCCTCTACAGAACTGATATACCAAAAATTGCACATATTTAATACATATAATTTGATGAGTTTGGACATAGGCATGCATCTGTGAAACCGTAATCTTGATTATGGTGATGGTTTCATGTGACTGTATGGCTTTATTTTTTAAGTTTAAATCTTTGATTTAAAAGAAAAATCTAATTTCTTGGTGTGAGGAATCCAACTTAGTTTTTTCCAGATGGCTCTCCTTGTTCCTATTTATTAAATAGTTCATCTTTTTCCCTCTGATCTTCTTGTTGCTATTTATTAAATAGTTCATCTTTTTCCCTCTGAGCTGAGATGTTATTTTTATTATATGCTAAATTCCTGTATGTATCTGAATTTATTTTTCCTTTTGTCTATTCATACATCAGTTTCTCATTCTTTTAATTATTGAAGATTCATAATATATTTTAATACCTTCTTGGTAATAACAGAACCTGCTAATTACTTTTCTTTTACAGAGTGCTCCTTACTATTTTAGTTTATCTATTTTTCCTGTGAATGATAAAAGTAGCTAATGAAATCCAAAACAGAATCTCTAAAATGCTTACTGGGGTTTTCACTGGGAATGTGTTAAATTTATAAATTAACTTAAGAAAACTGGTATCTTTGTGATCGTGGGTTTTCTCTCTGAAGATGTGGTATGTCTTTCCATCTCTATGAGCCTTTTATATTATCCAGTGGCAATTTAAAAAAGTTTATTATGCTCAAGGAAATCATAGTCAAGATGAAAAGATTTGGTAAGGAATTAAAAACTGTAAAAAAAAGAACCAAATGAAAATTTTACAACTGAAAATGTACAATAACATATTAAGAAATCAATACCCAGGTTTATTATCATATTAGATACATCTGAAAAGAGAACTCAAAGATAGGGCAGAAAAAATTTTCATCTGAAACCCAGAGAGGCAAAAAGATAAAAAATAGAGAAAAGAATATTATATATATATATATAACATATATCTATGTAATTTATATAACATATAATACACACATAAATACTATATATATTATGTATATGAGGTAATGGGACAAAGTTTAACATAGTGTAACTGGAGTTGCAGAAGGAGAGAAGAGAGATAATGGATAGATACAACACTTGAAGAGAAAGTAACAAACTTTTCTATTTAAAATGCCTAACTTGGGGCTTGGTGATTTTTTTTTTTTTTAAAGATTTTATTTATTTATTTGACAGAGAGAGATCACAAGTAGGCAGAGAGGCAGGCAGAGAGAGAGAGGGAAGCAGACTCCCCGCTGAGCAGGGAGCCCGATTCGGGACTCGATCCCAGGACCTTGAGATCATGATCCGAGCCGAAGGCAGCAGCTTAACCCAAGCCCCAGGCTTGGTGATTTTTATGTGCTAGATAAATGTCAGCTGTTTACACCGTCAATATTACTTCTCCACCCCTGGTCCCATGAAAGATTTATACCATTCGCAGTATTGCTGGGGTCCAAATTCACCAGGCCATTTTTTCCCCCAAAGACCTATGTTTCCCAGGCATACTTGTTCTTTTCCATCTTTTTTTTTTTTTAAACAACAGCTTTTTTTGAGGTATAATTCCCAAATAAATCCCCCACTTAAGATGAATAATTCAGTGCTTTTTGTATATTTACAGAGTTGTGTGGCTATCACAAGAATCAATTTTAAAACATTTTCCTCACCCCTTCCCCGCAAAGAACCCTGTTCACCTTAGCTGTCAACTTCTGACTCCTTCCCCCTCTGCCCCAGCTCCTGGTAACCAGTCACATGCTTTCTATTTCTACAGATCTGACTATTCTGGACATTTCATAGAAATAGAATCATACAATATGTGGTCTTTTGTGACTGGCTTCTTTCACTTATCATGGTTTCAAGGTTCATCCATTGTTGTAACAGGGATCAGTGTTTCATTCCTTTTTCTTATGGAATAATATTCTGTTGTATGGATATACCACATTTTATTTACCCATTCATCCATGGATGGACATTTTTTGGCTATTATGAATGATGCTGCTGTGAATAACATGTATAAATTTTTATGTAGACATAAATTTTCTTAAGGGTATACCTAGAAGTGGAATTGTTGATTCATAAGGGAATTTATGCTTAGCTTTTTGAACTACTGTTTTCCAAAAGGGCTATGTCATTTTTATGCTCCCACCAGCAATATATGAGGATTCTAATGTCCTCACACCTTCCCCAACACCTGTTATTATCTCTCTTCTTTTTCTTTTTAAGGTGGTCTCTACATACAACGTGGTGCTTGAATTCACCACCCTAAGATCAAGAGTCGCATGCTCTACAGACTGAGCCAGCCAAGTGTCTTACCTTTTTTTTTTTTTTTTTAAGATTTTATTTATTTATTTGATGGAGTGAGGAAGCGAGAGAGACAGAGAGCAAGCACAAGCAGGAGGAGGAATGGCAGGGAGGGAAGAAGCAGTTCCCTGCTGAACAAGGAGCCTGATGCAGAAGTCGATCCCAGGACTCTGGGATCATGACCTGTGCCGAAGGCAGCCGCTTAACCAGCTGAACCACCCAGGTGCCCCTCATCTGTCTTTTTTTTTTTTTTTTAAAGCTTTTATTTATTTATTTGACAGGCAGAGATCACAAGTAGGCAGAGAGGCAGGCAGAGAGAGACGGGGAAGCAGGCTCCCCGCCGAGCAGGGAGCCCGATGTGGGGCTTGATCCCAGGACCCCAGGATCACGACCCGAGAGGAAGGCAGAGGCTTTAACCCACTGAGCCACCCAGGAGCCCCTCATCTGTCTTTTTGATTATAGCCACCTAGTGGGTGTGAAGTGGTATCTTACCATAAATTTTTCAGTAGCAATTTGAAAAAACTTTTTATTTCAAAATAATTATAAATCCAGAACAAGTTGCACAAATAGTGCAGAATCCATGAATCATTCTGTTACTGAATGTTACCTAATGGTAACATCTTACGTAGCTTTAGTAAGATGTCAACACTAGGAAACTGATATCTGTACAATACTGCTAATAGGCCTAAGTCAGATTTCACCAGTTTTAAGATGCACTCTCTTATGGACTACCTATTCAAATTCATATGTTGAAGCCCAACACCCAAAGTGGTAGTATTAGGAGAGAATTAGGTGTAGGTAAGTTCTGGAGGGTAGAGCCTTCGTAAAGGGATTGGAGTCTCATGAGAAGAGGAGGAGACTAGGGCACTCTTTCCTTGCCAGGGGAGGAGATACCAAGAAGGCTTCCAGGGAGAAGCTTTTCCTCCCATACAGAATCTGTTGACACCATGCAGACGGATGGCTAGGGAGGCAGTTGGATAAGAGATTTTAGAGCTTAGAAACTGGGAGGGCCTCATGGTATAAACTTGACATGGGCTCTGTATCTATGTGGATATCGCATAGGTAACATTTAAGCCACGAAAACAGAAAAGGCCACCTAGGGAAAAAGATGAGAGTAGGGCAGTGCCCTGGAGCATGCCAACATCTACAACCTGATCGGAGCGGACAGCAGAGAGGTAGAAAGGAGGGTGTGACAGGCCATTTCCGGAAAGCCCTGAGAGGCTGTATGCCTCAAGGACAAGGAAGTAGTAGATGGTATTGATGTCCAATACCATCAAGTGGATAAGAAAGATGAAGATTAGAAACAAAAACTTCTATTTGGTAATTTGAAAGCATTTAATCACTTAAAAAAAAAAAGATTTATTTATCTGAGAGAGAGAGGGAGCACAGGGAGGGGGGCAGAGGCAGAGGGAGAGATATTATCTCCAGCCAACTCCCCGGTAAACCCAGAGCCTGGCATGCGGCTCCATCTCTCAACTCTGAGATCATGACCTAAGCCCAAACCAAGAGTTCAGAACTTCACCGACTGACCCCCCAGGTCCCCTTCATTTGATCACTTTTTACTTTTTCCTTCTCCACAGAAATCTTTTGCAAAAGGCAAGAGATTTATGCCATCTGAAGAGAAACCAGAGCATGCATTTGATGCCCCTTTCTCCTCAGAAGGAGGCTCCAAGAGTCATGTTGTCCTCCTCACAGTAGTGTCTGCATGCCCTTTCTCTCTCTGTCTCTTTGTCTCTCTCTCTCTCTCTCTCTCTCTCTCTCTCACACACACACACACACACACACACACACACTCATCCTTTCAAATGCTAAAAACAATGAAGTCTGGATGATGTTTCCATTTTTATTCTTTTTGCTTATCTGTGTTTTCTCATCTCTCTACAACAGTAAGTTGTTATGTGGTAATTTAGAAAATTCACTGTGTTACCTGATAGCATCTGCGTGTCCCTGAGCACGGTGTGGCCAGCAGGGCAGCGGCTCTCTAAGTGCCTGTCCCTCCCTCCCTCCCCGCTGCTGAGAGAGAAGGAATAGCAGGCATAATACCCATCATTCGGGCCACTTACTCTGCATATCCTTGGCTTTGTTCTTGGCTACCGAGCCTGAGCTCTGTCCAAGGCGGGGTACGGGGTGGGGGGGCGTGGAGGGGGGTGAGGGGTGGGTTCTGCGGTCTGAGGTCGGGGGTGGAAAGGCTGCCTGGAGGTTTGGGTTGCTAAGTGCACTGTTTAATTTAGAAGGGCCTTTTATCCTGGATCTCTTGATCAGAATTGGGGAAAAAAGGGGTGGGGTTCATGAAGCCTAGAGGAAGGGCCTTTGAAGGGTGGGGCTAAAGTGGAAGGAAGGGGAACCTTTTAAATAAAGGTCCCACAGTGGCTGCCCAGTAGTACGTCCTCCACCTCCTCCGAGTCTGTCTGTGAGAAGGCAACGCAGCCGTAGCCCCAGGGAGAAGATGGAGCCCGAGGAGTACAGAGAGAGAGGTGAGGGGGGGCACCCCTGTTACTCTCTAGGAACAGGGCTGGTGGTCTGCCCTTAGCTTTGGGGGTGGGGGGCTGTCGTTTGACTGGAGCAGTAAAATTGCCCTCTGAGAGTTGGTTTCCACAAAATTTTTCCTGAGGAAGGACTGCGGGACCCCAGAATTGAAAACTTTCTCAACCTCTCTTTCATTCTCCCTCTCCCTGTCCTTCTCCCACTCTCCCATGTTTCAGTTGTCCTGTCCCCTTTCTCACAAAGAGAGGATTTGGATTCCTGATCCACTTAATAGGGAAAAGGGATTATTCACATTCTGAAGCAGAAAACAATTTCTCCAAGTGTTCTGTAGTCACTGCAAAAATCTTTTCTGTATATTCATGTCTCTATGTGTGAATCTGTCAGTGCTCTTCTTTCACTTAGTCCTTCATTTCATAAATATTTAGTGAGTAGCTACTATATCGCAAGCCTTGAGGAATGGGAGAATCCAAATGGTTAGCCTGTTTTCCCGGCATCATTCCTTAAGTGGGCAGGAGGTAGCGACTTCTAATTTTTCTCTCTGGGACTTTTTATATCCTCCCCCTCAGGGATAAGTTATGTTGCCTGAAATTTCTTTGTCTTAAGATATTGTCCCATGTTAGGTCCAGCTTTTCCTCTCTCCTCCATCCGCACCTTACTCACTAAGTAGCTAGCAGTCTTTGCACTCAAGCCTGCACTTGCTTATTCCCCGGGCTTCCCAAGAGCCACAAGCAGGTTCCCATCCAGCCTCTGTGTTGAGCACAATTACATTTCTTGTTGCTCCTGGACCAGTGATGGGCAGGTCCAGTGTTCTAGAGCCCTGCTGGGGTGCTACTGCAGTCGTGAGAGGCAGTGGCTGTGGGAGGATTGGAGGAGAGGGAAGGGTGTTCAAATCTCCCTTTGTCCCTTTCCCAGTTTATTTCTGAGTTTGGTCCCACTCATGAGAATCTTGTGTGAGCTGGTGCAGAGGCAAGAAATCAGGTTCCTTCTTCTCTCTGTTTTATCTTATTTTATTTTTTTGCAGGGGAAGAAAAGCCTAAGGAATACCAAGAAGCAATTACAGATATTGAGAGAGACAGGGAGAGAGAGAGATGAACATACATATGCAGAAAGGGAGAGAAGCAGAGAGAGAGAGAGAGACAGAGAGACTTGGAGGGAGGGAGAGACACAGACACTCTGTCTGAAGACTGAAGCCCCGTCCTGGAGAAATGAAAGGGGAGAAAAAAGTAAATAATTTAGAGGCGGTTCAGAGTATTTGGGTTGGCTATTTTTCTTCCTTATGTATTTGTTCATTCATTTGCTTTTTTTTTTTTTTTTAAGCATCTAAGAAATGTCCTAAGCATTGAGGTATTGGTGCAAACAGAGGGAGGGAAACTGAGTTATTAAGACCTGGTCTTGCATATTCCCAAAACGAATAATACACTATATGCCAACTAGCAGGAATTTAACACTTGACACAAATAAACAAAAAGACATTGCATTTCCCCAGAACTTCAGGCTAGTACAGGGTTCCTGGTCTGGGTCTATGGTTGTGCTTTAGGGATTTCATGAACCTCAGAAATTATACACTGTGTGTGTGTGTGTGTGTGTGTGTGTGTGTGTGTCCAAGCCCATAGTTTTCATCAGATTTTCAAAGAAGTCCATGGGGTCCAAAAGTGAGAAATTACTGGTCCAACGGGAATAGTGAGCAAGTAGATTTTTCAGCTTGTGTCAGAACCTGGCAGGGGAGCTTAGCTTCTGTGCTAACGAAGAATATAGTGTGTGTGTGTGTGTGTGTGTGTGTGTGTGTGTCTGTGTGTGTCTGTGTGTGTGTGTGTGTGTGTATCTCTGTGTGTGTGTGTAACAGTTTTTGGACAGAAAGAGCTACAGAGTTTCTACTAAACCTGTAAGGTAGAGAATTAATGAGATGTTCTGTTTTGGAGAAGAAAAGAAAGGTAGGAGAGAGAGTCAAAGTTGATATGGATTAGAGAAAGGGGAGGAAAAATAAGTATTTTACTTTAGTGCTTGAGTTTTATAGTTCATGATTTTCTCTCTTGTTCATTTGTTCACTCACACACTTCCCCCCCAAGTCATTCATGCGCTCACTTATTTTTTTCATTCATTTTTTAAAAAAGATTTATTTATTTATTTGAGAGAGAGGGAGCGAGAGGGAGTTGGGGAGGTGGGTTGCGTGGAGTGGGAGATGGGGAGAGGGAGAGAGTTCCAAGCCGACTAATTGGAATCTGATGCAGGGCTCAATCCCATGACCCTCAGATCATAACCTGAGCTGAAACCAAGAGCTCATAGCCTAACTGGCAACCCCCCACCCATTTTTTATTTTAAGTAATCTCTACCCCCAGCGAACGCTGGACTAGAATCCACAACCTTGAGATCAAAAGTTGCATACTCTACTGACTGAGCACCGCCACCCTCACTTATTTTTAAATTCTGAAGACACGGCTGGTGCTAGGGATCAGGTCTTCTCCCCATCAGTCCACGAATCCACCTCCTTCTTCACCAGGTCTCTTGTTCCTGACCCAAGGGGCTAGGATTGGCTAGGCCCAGTGGGGGGACATGAGGCGGCTGTCTCCTCCTCTCTTGTAGGAAAAGAGATGGTGGATTACATCTGTCAGTACCTGAGCACCGTGCGGGAGCGGCGTGTGACTCCGGATGTCCGGCCTGGTTACTTGCGAGCCCAGCTGCCTGAGAGTGCACCCGAAGAGCCTGACAGCTGGGACAGCATCTTTGGGGACATCGAGCGAATCATCATGCCTGGGGTGAGTTACAGTCACCACAAGGGCGATTCTGGGTTTTGGGGCAGTGGAGGGCAGGCAGTAGGCCTGAAGAGAGGCCTGTCGTGGGTTAGATTGCCACTGGGGCACCAATGTACCAGCCTGTCGTGTGGGCATGTAGAGGGCCAGGACTTTGAACTTAGGTTTCTGATGCCCGGGCTGCCCTGTGGGGCTGGATGGGAGGCCGGAGGGCATTAGCACTCCACCTCAGAGTCTCATCTGACGGATGCATGGAAATTGAATGGGATGAGGTAAGAATGAAAATTGGTCCTGAGGGGAAAGGCCAATGTGGAAAGCAAGGCAGAGAGAGGAGGCTGGAGACAGTCCCTGCAGTCCCACAGAATGCGGAGACTGGCTGAAGGGAGGAAAGGCGGCCGAGACAACACCCTCCCTGGGAGTACCCTGATTGTCACCTAGAGAGGCCCAGGGAGCTGAGTGAGACCTGTCACCCCCTCCTCTCTCCTCCGGGAGGTAGGAACGGTGTCCTTCCCCACTAAGGGGAGGTCTCACGCTTGAGCTGCTTTTGAAGAGTAGAAAGGAGCTTTCCCTGAATCATCTGTGCTTCCCGTGACAAGGAGTCCAGCCTGGTAACAGCACCGGCGGGGCCAGGGAGCAGACAGAGACCAGCTGTTGCTTGAGCTGTGGCCTCTGTGGGCTGGGACTCTGTCCCTGGCCACCAGGGGCAACGAACTGTGCCAAGGCGTTCATGCTAAAAGTGAGAACACCAGTCCTCCTCCCTCAGAAGGGCTGCCTTTTACTGAGCGCCATGTCACATGCCGGGCCCTGGACGAGCCACGTTGCAGGCTGGCTTGTTCTATCCTATAGTGATCCTATACTCTCTGTTTCACAAATGAGGAACCTGAGGCTCGGGGATGTTAATTGTTTTCTCAAAGTTACAGAATTTGTAGGCTGGTGGATCCAAGATTTTAGCCCTGAGCCAGTCTCATTCCATAGGCTCCTTCTCCTACACTGATCATCTGCCCCGACTGAATGCTCCAGCCTGACCCTGTGCACCCAGGCGCCGCCCTTCAGTGGGATCCCAACATACAGGCTGTTCCCTTCACTCTGTCTGCTTGGGGCATTGGTGTCCTGGACCGCGTGTGTTCAGAGACCTTCAAGGACTGACTTGGGATTTGCTTCCATCATCCCCTAAAAGCTTCTGATGGGACAGAAATATGCCTGGAGGCAGGGATGACAAGTTATCCAAACTCAGAATAAGTTTGTGCAGCCGTATTGGTTGGCAAGTTTGAATAAAGCCAATTACTCACCTCTCTCTGACCACTCAGCCTATTTCACAAGCATCTTTTGAAAATTTCCATATCGTAAAGCTTTACCCAGGAGGCTAGTGCCCCGATAAGATTATCTCATGGATTTCATTCTGTAAAATGTAATCTGTTGAGGGACCAACTGTAATTTGGTAGTGAGGCTGAGAGCAACTGTCAGAGGAGGCGGAAATGAGCTGATTCATTGATTGCAATTCCCGCAGTTGCTGGGGGTGTGGTCAGAGAGGCTCATTTCTGGAAGGAGAGTTCTGTCTGTTCTTGATAAGGGTTCCTCTGGCTTATCTTATCATATTTATCTTGCAAGAACAGATAATTGTGTCTTGATAGGGTTAGGGGATGGAAGCCCTTCTTTGGGGTTTCCAAAATACTGTCACTAAGGACACCGATAAAAAGGGCCCAGTCTTCCAACGCCTCTGAGAGACGGCCTGAAATCGGTTGGCCCTTTGCTTTCTCATGTTGACCAGCACCTCATTGAAGACTGGACTGATTTTTCCCTCCCTGCCATCACCTAGACACAAAGAGAAGAACTTCCCTTCTGCTTTAATTCTGACTCTGGTTAGAAAAACCTCCTCTGTGATTCATGGGGGAGAGAGAGCAGCACAGGGAGAGAAGGCAGGGCATCTTCTTGCTTGGGTCCTGGGGGCAGATAGCCCTGGGTTTCTGTCTTGGCACTGTCATCTGTCCCTGTGAGGTGTGTGTGATCATGGGGATGCTGCTTCGCACTGGCTGGCCCTGATTCTCATCTGTGAAATGTGGGTAATGGGAGAACTTATCTCATGGGTACTGTGAGAATTAAATAAGATGAAGTATGGGAAAACAGAAGATACCGTCATTACCTTCCACACATTTCGCCTAGCGAAAATCGGAGGAAGAGGTCTGATTATCTAAGAGTCAAGTCAGATTATACGATGTGTCTATCACCATGTGATTAACTCACCATTAACATTAGTGCTTTACATTTTGCAAATTTCCTCCCAGACCAGTCCACATGACAACCCCAGGAAACATTTATTTTCCTGGATTTATTTTATGATGGGAGACTAAGGTTAAGAAAAGTGCAGAGGAGTATCCTGTTTTTAATGGGATCTGCATCATATATACATTTTGAGATCCCTTGTAAGAAAATGAAATTAAGTATCTTTCTCAGAAAGACCCATACAAACATGGGACCTTGGAGCTTAAGTTCCTTAGCTTCACGATAAACCTACAAAGTCTCACAGCTGGTTAGGGACAAAGGTAGGGCTGGAACCTGTGTCCTTGGACTTGAATATTATGCTCCTTCTACCACACACACTTTCTAGGATACTGTCCTTGCCAATGAGGGATTACAAGAATTTCTGCACACTAAATATTGATACACTAAGATGTTGACTAATGAGTTCTCAGTAGGATTGGACATCTAGAATGACAGGGTTCCATGGGTTCAGAGAAAGGTTCAGAGGGGCTGGGGAACTGGGAAAGGGTTTGTGGAGGAAATGAGTATTTTGTAGCTTTCTAGGAATTAGCAGGTTTTGGAAGGTCCTATGAGTATGGGACGTGCCTGCTTGTCAGGAGACATAGCATTACTCAAAAGCATGAATGCAGAAATGAACAGGGCATCTTCATCAACAGGGAGATGAAGCCAGATTAGATAATTAATGAGGCCAATGAGCCTGTTATGGTGGGACCCTCTCTGTCCACCTGGCTTCTTCTTTCATCTGGTTCCTCAGTCTGACTGTGGGCCTAGGGCTTAACTTGGAGGTAGGGGTCCCAGGCCTGTGAGCCGGCAGTTCCCTGCCCTTTTCTCTCCTTTCCCCAACCTCACTGGGAAATGAAGGACAGCTTTGAATCCATTCACACTGACTCTCTGCAGGAGCTGTGTGCCCAGAGAGCTTAGAGACCCAAAAAACAAAGGACGCTTTTTGCAAGAAACTGGATGGGACAAGCAACCTCTTCTTCTGGAGCTCATAGTCTCCTCTTCCTTTTATTGCTGGGCAGGGATGGCATGGGGGATAAGCAGTGGAGACTAACGTGAGCACTCTCCAAAATCCACAACCCTAATTACTATACTGATTCTCATTTTGCATATTCCCTTCTGGTCTTGGCATACGTACACGGGCTCCACTGATGAAACAGCATAGAGGATGAGAAATGGGGGTGGGTGACAAGAACACCATGAATATGTTTTATTTTTATGGAGTTGTGTCATTTACTTGACTGTCTTACAAATGTCAGCCCATCTCTAGAGTGGCCAGGGAGGGTCTCTGGTAGAGGGAAGCCTCCCGGTGCCACACATGGACATGCTGTCCCTCCAGGTGGTACACTGGCAAAGTCCCCACATGCACGCCTACTACCCAGCCCTCACCTCTTGGCCATCGCTGCTGGGGGACATGCTGGCCGATGCCATCAACTGCTTGGGATTCACCTGGGTGAGTAACCATGGCCGTAGCTGTTAACTGGTGGCCGCTGGACGTGTAGCAGAAAGTGACATGCTGGGGCAGGCATATCCTGTCCTGATCTCTGAATGGGGGTTCTAAGTTAAATATGAACAATGGCTATATCCTTTGAGCTTGAACTTTGTAGAAACTACCTCATCTTATCCTCTAACCCTAGGGAATCATGAGTAGCGGTCCATTTTTTTGTAGGTAAAGAAATTGAGGCTTGGATAACTTCACCTCCCCAGGATCACACAGTGCATAGAGACAGAGATGACATTTGGACTGAGATCTGGTTATTGCCACAGTCTGTGATCCTCAGTAGGCACTTTGGCGCCTGTGGGTACAACTTCCTCTGTGCTCTTGTCTGTGAGGGTTTAGGGATCTATCCTCAGGCTCCCCTTAATAATTCCCTAAGGGCTGAGCGGCTTTAAATTGCGCCAGAAGCCTCCAAGAACAGATAGATATTTTAAACCTGACCTATTATAGGGTGTGTCAGGGGAAGGAATGGCTGGGAGCGGAGGCTGAGGCAAGCTGCTATCTTTTCCAGGAAGGACTGCTTTCTTTCTTAGTCCTAAAGCTTGCTCTTGGCCTTCAGGATGCTCAGCTGGGTATTTTAGGGACTAGGGAAGCCAAATGCAAGCCATCATTTCTAGGGCTGTTTCTCCATAGAACTGTGGGAGTTAGGAAAGACTCCTGCTGGTTGAGGTGGGGCAGCGATCCAAAGCCCTATGTCTTTTCCCGCTACAGTTTGGCAGAGGATGGGGTGAGAATGGGGCATAGGGCCTGACACTGAGCCCTTGTCCAGGGGGAAGATAGGTCAGGTTCCCACTGATAGCATGGGGACTGGGGAGGGCCAGGGCAGAGACATGTGTTTCTGGGGCTGATGGGGCAGGGGGAGGGGTGCAATCTTGGTGTCCGGGGACTTCCTGGGTGAAGCTGCTTTCTCTCTCGAAGGCCTCCAGCCCTGCGTGCACGGAGCTGGAGATGAACGTCATGGACTGGCTGGCGAAAATGCTGGGACTCCCGGAGCACTTTCTGCACCACCATCCCGGCAGCCAGGGAGGAGGCGTCCTGCAGGTGCCTACCTCGGCAGAGCTCCTCCCAGCTTGGGGGCCAGAAGAGTGAAAGATAAGCTGAACCCCACAGAGGGCCTTCTCCTACTTTCCACAGAGGTCCCCCCGCGTCACCCCCTCCACCACTATCACTGCCATCATCCCTTTGCCCTTAACCGTTGTCATTATCCTGATGGCCGTCACAATTGCCTAGTCCGCTATCAGAGTCACCGCCTCTGCCGCGGTCACCACTCTCACGGAGGCTGCCACCTCCACTCTTCCTTTTTCCCTTTTTTCTTCTAAAAAGATTCAGAAGTCCACCCATGATCACATTTCCAGTATTGCTGGATTCAGGTGTCTTCGTTTCTCACCCGACCCCTCCCCTTCCTTGTCTCATTGACCACCTTTTGGGGAAAGGAAAAGAGAAGGCAAGTAGAGACTTCCTGCCCTCCCTCCTGGGTCCAGGAGACCCTGGGCAGTGAGAAAAATGAGCTCCATAAATTGATTTATCTTATCCTACAGCCCTATCATTTGGGTATCTGTCAAATGATAGTTCCTCAAAGATTTCTCGTCTTGTTAAGAGCTATCCATATGGTATAGCTTGCTGGGTGTCTCGCATAGACTATGCATACTGCTGGGTACTTCTGCATCTAGAAACCCTCTACATTTATGAGGGATTGGTTGTGAGACCTTTGAGGACCCATCAATTCTTGACTTCTACTCTAATACACAATTTTCCTGGTTTTATAAACTATAAGATAGAGATAATAATAACAAATAATATAGCAACAATATTTTCCTCATGAACGTTCAATGAGCCCTTTTTCTTCCTCCTCTTTCTCCTCTTCTTCTCCCCCTCCTCCCCTTCCTCCTTCTCCCCCTCTTCCTCCTCCTTCTTTTAAAGATTTTATTTATTTATTTGACACACACAGAGAGAGAGAGCACAAGCCGGGGGAGTGAGAGAGGGAGAAGCAGGCTCTGGGACTGTGGGATCATGACCTGAGCTGAAGGCAGATGCTTAACTGACTGAGCCACCCAGATGTCCCTAAGTGAGACCTTCTTTAAAATAAAAATAGCCATGCTGCTCCGGGTTGAGACCTGGACAGTTTGCTGGACTCATTGCTAGCTCAGTGACTTGCTCTTTCTCTGCAGTCTTGCAACGAGACTGAAGGAAAATTGCTGCATGCTGTGGACCTTCTGGGTTGTGTGGAGATAGTTACAACTTCAGACAGTGTATCTGGGGGACATGCTAAATGTCTGCTGTACGTGACTTTGCTTTTCATTTAATTATCTCAAGGACTCTGTAGGTAGTATCATCACCAATCTTTGAGATAAGAGCACTGGAGCTCAGGGAGGTTGAAAGCCTGCCCCAGCTGGCGGGCTGGTAAGTGAAAGAAAGGATTTAAACACATGCTCATCTACATCCAAGGGATGCTTCCTCCTGTATCATCGGCCCTGAGAACTTGGTTCAGTCCTGTAACATCTCTGAGCATTGCTGTCCTCCTCTGTAGATGGGAATCACAAGCACCTCAGAGCAGTTTATTGAGGAGCCAGTGGGATGACAGAACGTTTTGTAGACCCTGGATAGCTATGTAGTTGGAAGGTAGCATTGTTATTCTTACTACTCTTCTGCTGTTAACACCCTCTGCTAGGTCTTTTTAGCAGGGAGCTATAACTGTAGGAAGAGTTCAAAAAGAAAAGACACCAAAGACCGAGTGAATGAATGTTGAGAAACCTGTAAGAATTCTGTGAGATTGCTGAGGGGCCCACAGGGTACCCACAGACATGGCCAGAACAAAATCCTATCCAGCCTTCATTTGGATAATCAGTACTCCCACTCTGGGAGGCAAGCGGAAGGGATGCTTTTCATTTTATAAATGGAAAAGAGTCTCCCAGAGGGGCAATGTTAGCCCGAGATCACAGGAACCATCTGCAACAGAGCCAAGGCCAGAGTGACCGGACTCTCAAGTTAAAATAGGACCCACTCTCTCAGGAATGTCCCTTTAGAAACAAGCTCTATTTCCATGCCTAAAATGAATAAATTAAAAACTCTTTATTTTTAGCAAGTTTACATGGGGAGCAAACATATCTATAGGCAAATTTATATCTAGCAGAGGCTGAACATTCTCTTTTTGGTCTCTGTGGCCTCTCTAATAAAGGTGTTGGTATTAGGTGCAAATTTGCTTTCATTACTTCCCTGGTCAGTTGGAGGAGAGGCACAGGGTGCTGTGAATGGAGAATGTGGGACAGGTCTGTGAGTCTGGAGAAAGGACAGCCCTTTAGGCAGAAGCCAGGGGAATATGCCCAGGCCCCAGAGGAAGAGGCTGCCCCTGATAATCCTTCTTCCACTACAGAGCACAGTGAGTGAGTCCACCTTGATCGCCTTGCTGGCAGCAAGGAAGGACAAAATCCTGGAAATGAAAGCATCTGAACCTGGGACAGATGAGTCCTCCCTGAACGCCCGGCTCATTGCCTATGCCTCTGACCAGGTGAGTTGCCCAATACAGGCCGAATCCTGAGGTCGGTGCTTGGCTTGTGGAGTTGTAGTTCTTGAGTAATTTTTTTCTAGACACGAGTAGGCTGGAGCTCAGGGCGGCACAGGCCTCAGAGGTCCTCTCTAGGACACACAGCAAATGTTATTTTTGATTCGCCTAGTCTGGCTTCAGTAGTTCCTGGGGGGTGTGCAACCCCGGGGGGACTCGGCTAACAGGTTTCCATGGTCCTTCTAGGCTCACTCCTCAGTGGAGAAAGCTGGTTTGATTTCCCTGGTGAAGATGAAGTTTCTGCCTGTGGATGACAACTTCTCACTCCGAGGGGAAGCTCTTCAGAAAGCCATCAAGGAGGACAAAGAACGGGGCTTGGTGCCTGTTTTTGTAAGTTAGAATGAGTTCTTAGCTTAGAATGATAGGACCTGGGGGCGAGGAAGGAATTTGGGCAGAATTTAAGCAAGTAACATGCTGAAAAAAAAAAAAAAAAAGAAAAGCAAAAAAGAAAAAAAAAGTACAACATTTTACAAATTATGAATTGCTACTCGTTGGTGTGTTAAGAAATAAATTTTGTGAAACAAATAAGAATAGAAACTATCAGAGTGCATTCCTGTAACCAGAGTAGTATGGTTTGGTGAAACTTTCCTTCAAATGCATGTTTGTACTAGATTGTTATATAAATTGTATTTCTTACTGTGGGTCATGGTGAAGTGTAATGTGAAATACATGCTGTTCCAGTGGGATGGGTAGGATAGATAATACTGTGGTTCAGTCTTTTTTTTTCCAGGCCAACTGTGTCACATGAGCCCACCTTCCCACATTAACCATTAACTTCCTTGATTTT
Source organism: Lontra canadensis (assembly GCF_010015895.1). NCBI lineage: Eukaryota > Metazoa > Chordata > Mammalia > Carnivora > Mustelidae > Lontra > Lontra canadensis. The sequence goes on from NW_022631006.1 coordinate 11,336,569, forward strand.
TCTTCAGGTGTGTGCAACACTGGGGACCACTGGGGTCTGTGCATTTGACTGCCTGTCAGAGCTGGGCCCCATCTGTAAGTGTCTGCCCTGTCTGGCTAGGAAGACAAGTATGAGTCATGAACTTTAGAATGTTCCCTTAGAGCAAGAACCTGAAACTAGCTCTGTGGCATTATCTTCCCCTTCTTGGGTCGGTGCAGAGAGCTGAAGAAGAGCCACAGAAGCCAGAGCACTGCTTTTTCCAGCAGTGGACCAGGTGTTAGAAATCCCCCCAGCCCTTGCCTTGCATCCTTTCAAGGAAGCAACAGTGGGAGAGTCTCAGGTTCTCTTGCCCTCTCACGTGTATGTCCAAACCTAGAGTAGGCCATATGTGAAACACAGGGTGAAGGCGGCACCATGGAACATTTGCTATTCTAGGCTAAGGAAAGGAAAATGGTAGGGTGGGGGAAACCATGAGGGAAGATATAGGTGGAGAAGAAATCCCATTTGGGATTTCGTAAAATCCCCAAGCAAGAAACCCTCTAAGAGAGAGAGATATCCCCGCTGGAACGTTTGTGTCAGATGACTTACCCCTGCCCTCCGGGCCAGGAGGGAGTTGCTTTCTGTGCCAGGAACTTCTAGGTTGATGCCCAGGAGTGCTGATGCTCTGGCCAGTGAGAGCAAAAGGCCAGTTGTGGCTCCATGGATTTTCCCTTAGGAGGCCCCTGCCCCTGTCCCCACCCTCATCTCCCTGTGCCTTGCCAGCTCCTCCAGCCAGAGCGGGCCAGCCTTTCTTTTCTCTTGAAGCCCACCAGCCTCTGTACCAGGCGAGAGATGACTTTGAGCTGGCTGGTGGCAAGCCCCCACCCCCAGTCCTGCCTCCCAGCCAGGTGACCTTTGCCTCCTCAGGTGCCAGTGAGGGACTGTGGCTCCACATCGATGCTGCCTACGCAGGCACTGCCTTCCTGTGCCCTGAGTTCCGGGGGTTTCTGAAGGGCATCGAGTATGCCGATTCCTTCACCTTTAATCCTTCTAAGTGGATGATGGTGCATTTTGACTGTACTGGCTTCTGGTGAGTGTGGCAGCCAAGCTTCCAGCACTTGGGAAAGCTTTGCTCCCTCTGGAGAGGCCTCAGCCACTAATGCCTGCTTGGTAACCCACAGGGTCAAGGACAAGTACAAGCTGCAGCAGACCTTCAGTGTGAACCCCATCTACCTCAGGCATGCCAACTCAGGCATGGCCACTGACTTCATGGTGAGTGGCCAGAAGCAGCCTCTGGGATGGACTGCACCTGACCCCAGAAGGTCTCCTTGATGTTGGCTTCTGTCCGAAACTGGCATATTGTGAGCCCATCCCCTAATATGTTGCTGTATGCCTTCGGTTTCTAAGCATATAGAATGAAACCCAGAAGACTGTTAAAAAGCCTAGAAAATGAGACCAACCTCTGAGGCAGTATGGCCATTTCCTGAATATGCGTGGCATTCCTTACTCCCCAGAGATGCCTCTTCTACGAAGAGTGGGTCCATTCCTTTCTGTCTCCAGCTTGGATAATCTGCTCTGCTTAGTGCCCAGCAGCAGGGTAGGGCGGAGAATCTCCTTGGGTAGGGAAAGAGGCTCCTTGCTTGAATCTCCTTCATCTTTTGTCCCCAGGGCATTACGTCAAGGTGGGAGGCTCCACGGGAGGGGGTGGGGCACAGGCACCTTTCCTGAGCCTCTCCAACTAGTCGTGGCCTTCTCAGCTAGCTGCACATCCGTCTCTTGAATCTGCCCACATTCTCAGCATGTACTAACTCCTGGGGAAATGAATTCTTGAGATTTACCCCTCAGTTTGAAGAGGAACCTTTCCTTTAGTTGTAGAGGAGACAGAGATGTGAACAAGTTATATCTGTGGCCAAGGGGAGGCAGCAGAGCAGAATAGATGAGCTTGGTTTGAAATGCTACCCCAGCTGTGGGCCATTGGGAAACTCAGCTGCCCTCTCTGAGCTGTGGCTTCCTCATCTGTAAGATGGGCACAGGGAGGCTGTGAGGGTGAAATGGGAACATACACGTAGATCACTTAACACAGTCCTAGGAATGTGGCAATTACTCAATTAATGGTAGGGGTAATATTGCTAAAAATTCTTCTTTGAAGCTACAGAGATTCGCTGGAGAATGGTTAGGCGTTGAGGTCCTTAAGCCAGCTGGACTGTTGTTCCTCCATTTACTAACCTGTGTGACCTTGGTCAAATGACTTCGCCTCTCTGTCTTGGTCCCTCATCTGTAAAATGAGGATGATGATACTAATATTGGGTTCCAAGGCTTGTCATGAGGTTAAATGAATTAAAGCAGCGAGGCAGAGAGAACAGTGCCTGAGGTCCATGATTCAGTCTGTAAAGAGAAGGTTCTGTCTTGTCTCCTTGGACAACTGAACTGTCTTGGCCTTTTAGTCCTAAAATAATAGCTCTGTCATCTCTTGATTGCATTGCTTATTCTCCCTCAGACCAGCTCAGGCTTCCTTTACATTTCTGAGTCTGCTTCTTCTTCTTTATTTTTTAAAAGGGATCAAGATTTCCTTTATTCACAAGTGGTTGACTCTGGTTACCTTTAGAGGTGAGGTTCATGAGGGGAAGGGGCCCCCAAAGGAAAAGCTTGGGCTTTTCATGGCAGATCTCTCAAGTCCATTTTGATCAGCAAATACAAACTTATTTTTTCAAGGAGGAGAATTTTTTAGTGAGGAAAATGCTTGCTACCATACACTTTGTAATTGATGCTGTTGCTTTTTAAATGTCCTTTGGAATCAGGTGTCAGCTAGTAACAGACTCAAGATTCCTCCCTGCCACGCCCCCCCCAGGAAATTGTCAATGTCATCTATAATGTACATTGCCATATTTTCTTTTTTTTTTTTTTTTTAATTTTTTTTTTTTAAAGATTGTATTTATTTATTTGACAGACAGAGATTACAAGTAGGCAGAGAAGCAGTCAGAGAGAGGAGGAAGCAGGCTCCCCGCCGAGCAGAGAGCCCGATGTGGGGCTCGATCCCAGGACCCTGGGATCATGACCTGAGCCGAAAGCAGAGGCTTTAACCCACTGAGCCACCCAGGCGCCACCGCCATATTTTCTTTTTTTGATTGGAGTGGGTCTGTAAGCTTACAGACCCCTGAGAGGCTGATAAAAGTAGACAAATAATGGTTCTTTCATCTTCATTGCTCTGTCTGGTAGGTTTTCAGCAATTTTTTAATTAAAAAACATCTCCACAGCATCCTAAGGGGCAGATCTCTTCAGGGATAATTCTAAGTTTCTTTCTTGAGTGTGAAATGGGAAATGATACTCATTCTCCTATAAGTGTATTTGGATCATCATCACTTAAGAGCATTATCTTACCTTCCCCCATTTTAGATCTCCTGTTACCTTTTGTTTGCTTGTTTGTTCCCACCAGTGTCCCAAGGTCTTCTGTGGTTTGTTCCCATCAGTTTGGAGATTTTATGGTGTTCTTTCTCTTCTCGATAACATTTTATAAAAAAAATATTGAATTCTACTTTTCTTAACAGTGGTCTGGGGAACATTATTATTTATATTCCCCCTCCAGAAGGTATGGCTTTATGCGTTTCCTTCCCCCACCTCTAAATCTCTGAATTCCATTTCCAAGTCTCAAAGAAACTTCTAGAAAATGGAAGCTTTCATCTGTTGTGATCCTGAAAGTCTTCACTGCTGCTCTGACCCAGGCTCTTTGTCCCCAGGTGTCTGTAGCTTTAAATAGAATCGCAGCCATGTTTGAGATGAGCCAGAAATAAGCAGCATCCTGGGAGAGAAGGTTTAGGAACTTCATCCCTGAGCCCGGGCACCACCTAAAATCAGGGCTACATTTTCTAACATCAAGCTCCCACTAGTGGATGGGGCATTGTCTTGCCTGTGGCTGGGGAAACCTGCAAAACCTCGGAAGGACACAGAGGAGGCTTGGGGATGTCTTGAGTTAAAGAAGCACCACATCACCTTTTCTATGTCCAAATTTCCTGCTCTAACTGGGAATATCATCTAGCTGGGTCAGCATGGATTGGTTTTGGAATAGTGACAAGAGGAACAACCGGGGATACGAATAGAGTGTGAAGAAATAAAAAATAAAGTAGTCTTTGCCTCTCGTTTTAATTTGCTGGTGAGATAAAGTAGCCAATTAGCCATAACCGTTTGGGAAGCCAGGTTTTGTTATTCTCCTAGAGTGTTCCTCTAAGAAGGGATGGATGCTTTCCCTGTCCCAGGGATTTTGTCCTGTGCTCAGGTTTTGATGCCCTCTGCTGGTAAACAAGTCCCCAAGCTGGAAAACAGAGGCTTAGTACTTGACATAGGAGAAACATTGTCCATCCACAATGGAGCAGTGTCCCCAAACGGAGAGTGCCCCTGCCCAGGTCAGGAAGTGAGTGTGAAGGGTGAAGGTGATCACATTTTAGAGGTTTTGGCAATCCTGTGGATGAGTACATAAATACCAGTGGGACAAATATTTATTTCCAGTCAACAGAAATTTTGGTGAAGCTTTCTGGCATTTGAAGAAGAGGTCACTAGAAAACACATTACTCATCAGGGCAACCGTCAGTGTTTTCCAAACCCTTTGGTCTGTTTCCAGATGTGTGAAACCGATTTGAAATTGTTTTGAAAATGTTTCAATCTAGGGTGCCCATGCCTTGAACTTTAAGCTCTGTTGATTTGGTTACCAGGAACAAAGGGTCAATTTTAGTTTCACAGGGGCCCAGATGTGGATGCTCATTTGAAACCTGAAAGCTGGAGTCATGGCTCCTGAGGGCACAGGAATGTCACAGGAGTGTCCCAGGAAGAAGTCGTGACCAGACAGTGAGATTAAATAATGATCATCGGGGCTCTAGGTAGAAGGACTGCTGTGATCTATCTGTAGCTTGCATTTTTATCACCTAAATAGCCACCGCTTGCTGATGACTTCTGGCGAAGCTCTTCTCAATTGATTTCCTTCATTGCCACTTCCATCGGAGGTGCTGCTCGTTCTTGGCCTCACGAAGAGCCAGTGGGGTGGCATCACCATCCTACTGGGTGGTGGGGTGGGCATCACCCAGGAATTGGCAGAGCTCGAGAAGAAACCCATGTCTGCGGGGCTATAGCGTCCCAGCCCTTGAGCACTGTTCTTTACATTTTGGTGGTGGTGGGGGGGGTGATAGAAATAGAACTACATTCCCTGCAATTTGAGCAACTTAGGTTCTTTTCAAGAAGAAAAATACATTGCCCCATCTTGAATTTTGGCCTGAGATGAAATGTTGAAAGTAGCATTTGAAGCAAAATGGCTTCTCCTTGGTTCAGAGTCATGGACTTGGTTTCCACTTGCCATGCGCTTGGACAAGGGTAGCTATTGGCCACCTTCCCCAGGATTTGGTCCCTTGACAAGACATCCTTTGGGTAACTAGTCTTGGCTTCTTCTTAGCAACAACTTCCAGAGTCATGGTGACACCGTCTATCCCTGGAGGGCAGGACAGGCAGAGGAAGGAGTGTGTGAGGGAGCAGGGCTCTTGCCTGTATTCATCAGCCCTTGTGCCTTTGTTCTAGCACTGGCAGATCCCCCTGAGCCGCCGGTTTCGCTCTATCAAACTCTGGTTCGTGATTCGGTCCTTTGGTGTGAAGAATCTTCAAGCGCACGTCAGACATGTACGTAGTCTTGCTGTGTGTCCTTGTGGGGAGGAAAGCTGGCTTCTGCCCAGGGGACCTGAGGTGTATGGCTCAGGTGTCTGGGCCTGTTCTTGGGCTCCTGGGACTTGATTATTCAGGGTAGCCATTTCTTTGTTAGCTAGAGGGACCCTGAGCAAGAACACGACACCGGGGGCGGGGGGGCTATCTGCTGTCTGCTCCCCTGCAGGAGGGTCTCATTATTCCTTCTGTTAGTCACCATGCACCTGGTAGTGATGGCCTGAGAGCCTGTTTTGCAGAGAGAAAAAGCAAATAAATCAAAGGGCAGCTTGTGTGTCCGGGGTAGGAACATATCTTTCTATAAATTACTCTGATTATCACAACAGCCTGAAAATTTGTGTCCCTTATGGTTATGTCTGAGACATGGCTCTTCTGGCTTGGACATGTAGACCTACCAAGTCTGGAACAAATTTCTCTGCATCATTTCGGTGCCTATTTACAGAAGGTCTATTTGGTACATTTTATTTTAACCCAAATCAACAACAACAGCAACAGCAACAGAATCATTGTGCTAGAAATAAAACCCAGAAGTAAGTGAGACAGGCACCGTCTCTCTGTTGTACTCTTCATGATAGAGGTGGGACTTCACTAAGAATTTTGGCTAGTAGCATTTTTTAAAAAAAGATTTTATTTATTTAAGAGAGGGAGAATGAGAGAGAAAGGGAGAGAGAGAGAGCATGAGGTGGGGAGGGTCAGAGGGAGAAGCAGACTCTCTGGCTGAGCAGGGAGCCCCATTCAGGACTCATTCCTGGGACTTGAGGATCATGACCTGAGCTGAAGGCAGCTGCTTTACCAACTGAGCCACCCAGGGGCCCCGAGTAGCACTTTTCACTCATTTCTCTGAGTGCCTATGAGTAAGGCAAAGCCATTGATAAAAGCCATGGGAAAGTTCAAAGACATTGTCGTTATTACTCTGTTTGTCTTTCCCCTTCCACCTTCCCTTTAGGGAATTTCTTCCTCATGAGATAAACACAAAACCAAATGAAATGGTCGAAGCAGTAAGCATGGCTGGTTTATGGCTGGTGATTTTACATTCGTAATAAACATCCAGGTGTTTGGAGACTGGGTGTTTATCAGTGAGTGGCTGTCATGTGGCATGTAGTGCAGGACATCAGGCACTTGGTCCTCTCTCTAGATCCTCAGACTCGAGACTGGAGGTAGTGGCCGGGAAATGAGACAGTGGAGGTTACAAGTCACCAGGAAAGCATTTTTGCTTACAACTTAGGACTGGATATCCAGCATGTAGGTCTGGCCAACTCCCCTAATGCTCCTCTTGCAAGTCAAACCTCTGAATTCCCATCAGTTCCCCGACTCCCGACACTAGACCCACACTTCTAGTCTTGGCTGTCAAGGACCCGGGTTGCAGTCTCAATTTTAGCTCAGGCTTCTCACCGACCCGTTACAGCTGTGTGCTCAGCCTGCCTCTGCACTTTCACCTGTGCTTTGCCCTTCTGGATTGCTTTCTGTTCTCCAAATGTTGTTAAAGGCTTGTGTTTCATTTCTCCCAGGAGCTTTCCTGACTATTCTGTCTACCGCAGTCATATCACGGCTTCCTTGGCATTCCTAAGATCACCTACTTAAGCACTCTTTTAAAATGGAGCTCACAGGTTACCAATGTCCCACAACAGTAAGGGGTAGACCAAAACAGAATTGTTGTGAGTTAATTTTATTTCTTCAACTTGACTGAGATCATAATTATTACTTGCATAGTGTCTTAAATTTTAAAAATACCTCCTACTGTTTCATCAGATTCTTACAACAAAGATTGGAGTGGGCACCCTGACCAGCCCCATATTATAAGTGGGGCTCAGAGATGGTAATTACACCGCTCAAGAGTGGAAGGCCTTTTCTCTGCACAATTTTGGGTTATCTTCTACTACGTGAGCTCTTGGAGGTTATATAAAACCGAGATGTGTATCTCTCTGTAATACCATAATGCTTTAGAGAATGGAAACTGGGATTGATTTTTCTGTTCTACCCTTTACTGTTTGGTGACCTTGGGCAAATTACTTAAACTTTCTGTGTTTGGCTTCCTGATTTATAAGATGGGAAAATGATAATACCTCTCAAAGGTTAATGGTGATGATTAAATGATGACCTAATACACAGTACAGGACCTAATACACAGTTAAGTACTCAATGAATATTCTTTCTTTCCTTTCCTCCTCCTCCTCCTTCCTCTGCTTCTTCCTCTTTCTTCCCCTCCCCACTCCTCCATTTTCCCCCTTCTTCTAATGGTAACAGATGACTGTTCTCATTAACATCATCATCATCATCATCATTCATCATTTCCTACCACCTACAGTTGGGATTGGCCAACTTTTTCTGTAAAAGACAGACAGTAACTGTTTTTGGCTTTGCGGGCCATACTGTTTCTGTTGCAACTATTCAATTCTGACACGGTAGCACACAAGCCACGGTAGACAATACAAAAATAAATAGGCATGGCTATGTTCCAGGAAAGCGCTGTATTTGGCCTTGCAGCTCTAGTCTGCCCGCCCTCAACCTAGATTGGTTCAGGGCACGGGTAGTAGCCATGCTTTCTTCATCCGTGAAGGTGGTTTCTGGTGGCAAGGATGCTGAGCTTTTTCCCCTCTCCCCTGGCCCCTGCATCTACCTTGTCACAAGCAGCTTACATTGTAGGCCAGGAGGTGGGAGAGCAAGCAGAACATGGTGGAAAGTGCAGATACTTGGTGATCAGGAGACCTGGTTTCTGCCCCTTGTACCTCGGGGAAGTCCCTTTCCCTGAACCCCTTTTAGAAAATGGAGAAGTTAAGACCGAAGAACAAGAGTGTGGCATGAACATGGGGAAGCAAAAGAAAGTAAGAAAATATGTGACCATGTAGGGTATGATAAGTCTTTGAGATTAGATGCTTAAAGAGAATAGATCAAAACCTAAAAAGAAAGAAAAGAAAGACCCCAGTGTACTCAAGGAAAGAGAGGTCCTCCAACATCCTTCCTGCTTTTTCTTCTGGTATAACAGCTGGGCCCACCTGACCACATCCTGCTTGATATCAGCTTTAATTAATTAATTAATTAATTATGTTTTAAAGATTTTATTTATTTATTTGACAGACAGAGATCACAAGTAGGCAGAGAGGCAGGCGGGGGGGTGGGGTGGGGAAGCAGGCTCCCTGCTGAGCAGAGAGCCCAATATGGGGCTTCATCCCAGGACCCTGAGATCATGACCTGAGCTGAAGGCAGAGGCTTTAACCCACTGAGCCACCCAGGTGCCCCTTATTTATTTATTTTTAAAATTTTATTTATTTGACAGAGGGAGAGAAAGCAAAGAAGGGGGAGCAGGAGAGGGAGAAACAGGCTCCCCGCAGAGCAGGGAGCCTAACATGGGACTTGATCCCAGAACCCTGGGATCATGACCTGAGCTGAAGGCAGATGCTTAACCGACTGAGCCACCCAGGTGTCCCTTGATATCAGCTTTATCAACTTTTCTATTAAAACTAAACTTGGGGGTGCCTGGGTGGCTCAGTGGGTTAGGCCTCCGTCTTCGGTTCGGGTCATGGTCTCAGGGTCCTGGGATCGAGCTCTGCATCGGGCTCTCTGCTCAGCAGGGAGCCTGATTCCTCCCCCTTCTCTCTGCCTGCCTCTCTGCCTGCTTGTGATTTCTGTCTGTCAAATAAATAAATAAAATCTTTAAAAAAAAACAAAAACTAAACTTGACCTAGTGCAGTCAGTGATGGACTGTCTGTATGCCAAGTGTATGCATTGTATAAACTGATTGTGTAATGTCTGAAATTGAGAAACTGGGGCAAAAGTGGTGTGATTAGCTAAAATCTTTTGAGTTCTCTTGAAATTGAGTATCAAGTCTGAGAACCAGGTGATTCAATGAGAACCAGGTGAGAGCAATTAGCAAATATTTTATTGAGATCCTTCTGGATGCTTGAAGAAACTTTTTAGAAATGAAAGAAAAGGTAAGTCCTGTCCTTGTTTAGTTAATAATCTTAGGTTTTAAAAAAAAGGAAATAAAAAATGACATAAACTTCAATGAAGGATTAATATGGTACAAAGTTTTAAAATTCTTTTTATTGTTGGAAAATATCCCTAATGTAAAAATGACAATTTTAACCATTTTTAAAAAAAATTATTTATTTATTTGACAGACAGAGATCACAAGTAGGCAGAGAGGCAGGCAGAGAGAGGAGGAAGCAGGTTCCATGCTGAGCAGAGAGCCCGATGTGGGGCTTGATACCAGGACCCTGGGATCATGACCTGAGCTGAAGGCAAAGGCTTTAACCCACTGAGCCACCCAGGAACTCCTATCTTAACCATTTTTAAGTGTACAATTCAGTGACATTAGGTATGCTCCCAATATTTGCAACCATCATTACTATTTCCAGAACTTTCTCCCTCATCCCAAAGAGAAATTCTGTGCTTGTTAAACTGGTGCAGAGAGCTTCCTTCCTTCCTTCTTTCCTTCTTCACTCCCTCTTTCTTTCTTTCTTTCTTTCTTTCTTTCTTCTTCTTTTTTTAAAATATATATTTTTAAGATTTTTGTTTATTTATTTGACAGAGAGCACAAGCAGGCAGAGAGGCAGGCAGAGAGAGAGGAGGAAGCAGGCTTCCTGCTAGCAGAGAGCCTGATGTGGGGCTCGATCCCAGGACCCTGAGATCATGACCTGAGCTGAAGGCAGAGACTTTAACCCACTGAGCCACCCAGGTGCCCCTAAAATATTTTCTTTATTAATTTAAGAGAGAGAGAGACCACTGAGGGAGAGGGAGAAGCAGTCTTCCCCGCCAAGCAGGGAAACTGATGTGGAGCTCGATCCCAGGACCCTGAGATCATGACCTGAGCTGAAGGCAGGTGCTCAATGGACTGAGCCACCGAGGTGCCCTGAGAGTTTTCTATGATGTATGTGGGGAGGATGTATAAAAAATATATTCCTTGTGGAATGGGAACAAAAAAAGAGGGGGTCATGAAACAGCGTGTGAGGTATAGGGAAGGTATGAAAAGGTTTGAGAGGCAAGGGAAAGACGTAGGCTTAGGATAAGGACAGGGCTGTTGAGAACCCACATGGTGCCTCTACATACTGTGAAAAGAATCTCTTCCTCTGGGCAGATCCAGCCTATACAAAGTTCCTAGCTGGGAATGCAGACAATGGGCTGGACTTTGGCCCTCGCTTGCCACCTTGACCAGTCAGAAACCTGTGAAGCCCAGGATCTGAGGCCAGATTTCACAGATGGCAAAACACATGCCTTCTAGCTCTGGGGCTGAGCTGAAAGAGGGCCCTCAGAAATGAGTTCCTGAGGTGGATCTGATGATGACAAGCCATAGGACATTGCTCACAGGAGGTTTCCCAGCTTGGAATATGAGCTACATCAAATGGAGAGAATCAGGCAGAAGCCATTCAGAACTCTGGCTCAAAGATGTCACGTTTAAACCCATTTAGCAGTGTGAAACTTTATGTGGAATTGTCCCTTTCCTGATTATTAATCTCAGTTCTCTCTATATTTACAATTTTAGGGTACTGAAATGGCAAAATATTTTGAGTCTCTGGTCAGGAATGACCCTTTCTTTGAAATTCCTGCCAAGAGGCACCTTGGCCTGGTGGTTTTTCGTCTAAAGGTAATGCCAGTAATGCCGTATCCCATGGCTTATAATTATGTCAGTTGATGGTTGTTCAGCCTCTTGGATCTATAAATACTGGGCTTCTGGGGATGCTTAGGGGGATGTGACATAGATGTCATTTCTCTTTATTCTTTAAACAGGGTCCTAATTGTCTCACAGAAAGTGTATTAAAGGAAATAGCTAAAGCTGGCCGTCTCTTCCTCATCCCGGCCACTATCCAGGACAAACTGATCATCCGTTTCACTGTGACATCCCAGTTCACCACCAGAGAGGACATCCTGAGAGACTGGAATCTCATTCAAGACGCTGCTACTCTCGTCCTGAGTCAGCACTGTACTTCCCAACCTAGCCCTCAGGTTGAGAACCTCATCCCCCAAACCACAGGCCCCAGAGCCTTGGCCAATGGAATGTTCCTTCAGTCTTCCAATGGGGTGGGCTCTGTCCCAGCGCAGGCCAGGAAGATCATCAAGCAGCCTCAGCGTGTAGGAGCCAGTCCTATGAAAAGGGAAGACAGCTGCCATCTTGAAACGCTCCTGGACCCACTTGATGATGACTGCTTTTCTGAAGAGGCTCCAGACGTCACCAAGCACAAGCTGTCCTCCTTCCTGTTCAGTTACTTGTCCGTGCAAAATAAGAAGAAGGCAGTGCGTTCCTTCAGTTGCAACAGCATGCCTGTGAGTGTTCAGAAGCCGCTGCCCACGGATGGCTCTGTGAAGAATGGTGGCTCCTCTAGGGCCAGAATCTTCTCTAGGTTCCCAGAAGAGATGATGATGCTGAAGAAAAGTGCCTTCAAAAAACTCATCAAGTTTTACAGTGTCCCAAGCTTTCCTGAATGTAGCTCTCAGTGTGGGCTGCAGTTACCCTGTTGCCCTCTGCAGGCAATGGTTTAGTTTAGACCAGGGGTTTCAGCCTGAATCCAAGAACGTGTTTCAGGCGATTGCTGAGCCCTTCAAAATTATATGCTGAATTTGTGCGCTTATGTGTATGTGCATTTTTCTTAAGAGAGAGCCCATGATTTTATCAGATTCTCACAGAGGTTCGTGACCCATGATACGATACAAATGGGGGAGCTTAAGCCAGCATGGTACTTCTAGAAGGTCCCAGCCATCTCGTCAGAGCGAAAGGACCCCAGGAAGGGTACTGACAGGCACCTTCTGTGGTTCAGCTTGTGATATGAGATACAATGTAGAAATAAATTGTACTTGTCCCTGAAAAAATATCCTGTGTGACTTAATTGACCACTGAGACATTGGCTAATTCATCAGAGCTCATCCTGGAGCCTTAATGTATGTGCTTACGGAGTCTACTTTTCAGGATGTTGAAGACGTGGATTTAACTCTGAAAGAATGACTTTGGAGGAGCACTTGGTATGAAGAAGGCAGGCAGTCTGAGTCAGGCACTGTGACTCATGGTTTATAAATGAGGAGACTGAGGCCCCCGGTCACAAAAGCTTGTAAATGGGCAAAGCCAGGTCTCCTTGTCTTCAATAAAGCCCATGCTATTTCCATCGTGCCATAACTGATCAGAAGCTTACGGTCCAGCAGGCCCCCCCAGTCCTTCAGTACATTTCAAGGTTCCCTCTTTAAAATAAATAAAATATTAAAAAAAAAAAGGTGGTCAGGCCCCATTAGGCTCTGGTTACAGAAAAATGAATGTTCTGGATAACAGTGTAAGTACTGAGCTCTCATCTGAGAACACATGCTTTAATATAACCTCTGCTTACAACCAGAATTACTTTAACAAGATCAGAAGTCACATAATTGCACAATGTGGTATTTCCAAGAACAAAAGTCATGTTCTCTCCCATCATTTGTGTTCAAATTGTCCCTAGGAGATCAGTACAGCAAAGACAGAGATTATTTAGAATTTTGCAAAAATTCTTAAGTGCTGACCCACAAGCAACAATGTTCTAAATTATTGGCAAAATTCACAAATACACAGGGGTATCTGGGGTTTTCCTGGGGCCATCCTCAGGTCCTTTAGGCATATTAAGTGCTCAGGAACTACTCATCATTGGGCATAATAAGTAGGGGCAAGGATTCTGGTCACAAGTCTTCTTAGTCACTTAAAAAAATGGAGAGAGTTTAATAAATATTTCTAGAACTGTGTTGGGGGTGGGGGTGGTGACCCCTCTTGTCATCTATCATGGAGGATCCCGGAATATGTTTTCCTGGGGCCTTAGGAGGATTAAATTGGGGGAGCATTGGGGCTCCTTGCCAGCTCCTGGTCATCTGAAGATGTCCTCTAGAGAAGGAAATTCCACTTCTTTTAGGGAGACTGGGGTGAACCTGGATTACACTTTTTGGACATGGACTTAGTAACCATGAAGTTCCTGTTTCCTAGGATAAGCTTCAGTAAAGAATATGTTGTCTTGATTGCCACTACCAGGGACCTGCTCCTAAGACTGTACAACTGACACAGGCTGAGGTTAAAGACTTCTCCTCAAGAAGGGAGCTGGCTAAGTGTAAGGAGAAAGAGCCTGTCTGCAAAGCCTCCTCTAAGCTTCCTAACCCTCCCGCATCATGCCCAGGGGGCCTAGGTCCTTAAACAGGCTGCTTGTCAGGAGATTGGCTGTGGAGAGAAATCGTCTCAGGTTTGAGGAGCATGTGGGACTTGGCGGGGAGGGTACTAACTGGAGATCTGGTACTTATCTGGCCCACAGATAACATTTTGTTCAGGTCCATGGAAACCTTATAAAATCTGAGCCTTCACATTTAAAACACTGGAGGATTCACAAATAGCTGGGTTTCTGTTTTCTGAATAATCAGATCTTAGAAGTGCCCGAGCTGTAACCCCACAGGACAATCATCAGCCAACTGAAACCCAGTAGTGGCTGCCCTCAAGTTTGCCACATTCGCGACCTGTTTATCTCATCCCCATTACTAATGTGAATCCTGAAGACACGTGAGTGTACAATCCTTGATGTAGTTAAGAAATGTCTACTAACACCTTCCATGTATAGAATTCTGATACTGTTGGCTTAGGCTCCTTTAAGGAGTCAAGGTGGTCTTCTCACCTGCTGAAGAATGCAGTTTGTAGACAGTGGCCCAGATGCTCTGAGGAGGGGAGAGTTGGCCTCACACTGGAGCTGGATTTCCACTGGACTGCTCATTAGTGACCCAGCCCCCTTACCTTTCAGCTTCTTGCCATTTTTAATTTATTTTTGTCTTTACTTTTTTTTAATCTACAATGCCATTATTATTATGATGAGTTAGGATATGTATGAAAAGTTGCCAATGACACTGTTAGGCTCAGGGTTTTTGCACTTAAAAGTCAAGAAAGAGACAATGTCATCACATCGGTTGGCATTCATCTATTTTATTATATATTTTAGAAAATAATGCACCCTCTAACAAGCTTGCTCTGCAAATTGAAAAAATACTTATCTCTAAATATTTTCACATGTCAAGGTTCAGGTGTAATTTTTAAAAAGCCTCCCTTTTTGGAATGCATAAAAAAATTGCATCTCGCAATGTTCAATCAAATTAAGGTTGGATTACACCAAATGGCTGTACTGGGTTCATTCAGTTTCTTTCTGGAAATGTGAGTTAGCCTCTCAGGAATATTCAGAGTTTCAGAACTTTATTATTGATGGCATTGTAAATGTCCTCAGTCATCGGCACATACGTTTCTGCTTTGTCATCCAAGAAATACAAGGCATCTTTGCTGACTGTCGGGTTAAAGCCCTCCTCCACGAGGGTCACTTTGCGGTGTTTAAAAGTTCCAGTGATCTCAATGGTGTCCTGAAAAACAGCAAACAGTCCACATTGGTGGAAGGTTTTGTAAACAGATGAGGGTTTAGGCCAAGGGGCAGAGGTGGGACAGGAGGGCTGGTTCAGGTGGAACCTGTGAAGGGCAGTTCCACGTATCAATACCTTGGGTTTACAGAAGCTCCACAAGGTGGGGGGTTGGCCTTTGTAGAGGTAGTTTTTCATTCCCCTGAGGCTTTAAAATCACCTGTGGGGCATGAGGGGCTGTGGATGGTGAAAGGCAGAGTAGAACTGC
Organism: Lontra canadensis; assembly: GCF_010015895.1. Lineage (NCBI taxonomy): Eukaryota > Metazoa > Chordata > Mammalia > Carnivora > Mustelidae > Lontra > Lontra canadensis. The sequence goes on from NW_022631006.1 coordinate 11,351,810, forward strand.
TTATTGAGCTCCAGGTGTTACTAGAATATCCTAATTTATGGAGGGGCGGGGCTAGGGAATCATCTTCACACAGACGGCTTTTTCTTTCTTCAGTTGATAGGTGATGGCAGACTTGAGGGTATTTCAATGTTCACATCTCTCAGCCATTCTCGTCATAAAAGCAAATGTCAGTGCTTTATGAACATCAACAGAAATAACCCTATAACTTCTGCAATAGCAGGTAATCTAATATTTCTTTTCTCAGGTCTCCAGCTACAGAATCATAGAGTTCATAGTCCAAAAGTGAGAGTGTTAAGCTAACCAACGGGTTAAGGTTTGAGAAAGAAAAAAAAAAATCCCTCTTGTGGTGAGAGTTTTAAGCCTTTGATAGTTCCAACCGGCTAATGATGCCCAGTTAAATTTCACACCTTAGAAAGATGTAGAACTACAGTGGATTTTTCCATTCTTTAGAACTGGAAACAACAAAGAGGAGGGTCGGAGCATTTCTGTTTCAAGTGCCTGTCATGTCTCATCAAACACAGACTTTGTGAGTTATCTGCTAATGCTGCTGCTGAGTGAACTGGTCTGTCTTTTAGTGAGAAAGGGATCAGAATTCGGCTTCTGCTAGTTCTATTTTCTGATTATTTCTGCTTCCTTATTGAGCTTCCAGGTTAGGGGTGGTGAAAATTTGGTTAATAGGGTTGCCATGGTAGAAGGGAGTTGTTCTCTCAGAGACAGCTGTCTCTGAGAGAGAGGATAAATGAACTCCACAGCGAGAGGTCTCACCTGTATTCTTAGAAACCGGGGCCTTGCATATGTGGGCAGGTAATCGGCAACATGGTTAAATATTTTCTTTCCATCGAATTCACAGTTTTCCTTCATTTTGATTGCGGCCATGCCAATTCGACCCTCATGACCTAGAAATCAAATGAGAAAACATTAGATGTGCTATTTATGACGCTTTCCTAGTTCAAAGAAGCGGGGACTGAGAACATGGGTTTCTTTTGGATAGTTGGAATTTTTATTTCAGATATATGTTGAAGTCATTCTAAAGCAAATACAACAACAAGAGCTAAATGCCAATTAAAATCTTCTTTTTTAAAGGTTTATTCACTTTAGAGAGGGAGAGAGGGGAGGGGCGAAGGGAGAGGGAGAGAGAAACTTTAGCAGACTCCTCACTGAGCTTGGAGCCCAATGCAGGGCTCGATCTCAAGACGGTGAGATCGTGACTGGAGCTGAGACCAAGAGTAGGACACTCAACAGACTGCGCCACCCTGGTGTCCCAATTAAATCTTTATCATACGCCAGACCCTATACTAAGTGTGTTTTATGGACTACCCCATTTAACCCTCACAACAGCCTTATGAAGAGGTAGAAATACTATCTGCATTTTACAGATGAAAAACCTGAGGCTTAAAGATATTAAGGAATTTGTTCACGTTCACACAGCAAATAATAGGCAGAGTGAGACACTGGATTGAGACAAGTGGTCATCTTTCTTAGTGGCCTCCATGAAAACACCTGAGAGGGAGACAAGTCCCACTGGTGGCTCAGGGAATTTTGGTTTTTGGACTCTGGTGAAAAGTCCTTTGTCCTCTGTCATGAACCACTGGGCTCGGTGTGCAGCGTCAGGTCTGTTGTGTTTCAGGGAACAAACACCACCTTTGAGACTTACTGATTTAATCAAGATTCTTTTTTTTTTAAAAAATATTTTATTTATTTGCGAGAGAGAGAAAGAGAATGAGAGAGAAAGAGAGCATGAGAGGGAAGAGGTCAGAGGGAGAAGTAGACTCCCTGCCAAGCCGGGAGCCCGATGTGGGACTCGATCCCAGGACTCCAGGATCATGACCTGAGCCGAAGGTAGTTGCCTAACCAACTGAGTCACCCAGGCACCCCTTAATCAAGATTCTTAATAGCTCTGTCTCTCCGCATTTCAGAGAAGCTGTGGGTCGGAAGGGTGATGGGAGGCACAAGGGTGAGCTGCTGTGGGCCCTCCGGTTGATAAGCTTTACTCCCTTAGAGGCCGTGTCTCCACGGAGATCCAGCAGCTCTTTCCTCCCTGTCAGGCAGCAACGTAAGTGGAGAGGAGTTTAGAACAATTACTCAACTGTTTTCTTGTGATGATAGTGGTAATTAGGTCTTAATACATCTTCTACCTGACCCAGCAAACCCAGCGGGAGTCTAGGTCCACTTCCCTGAACTACTTAGCTGTAATCAGAGAGAGGAAGGAGCCCGTCCTTTGTCACCTGGGCCCCAGATTTTGAAACCTCTCCCATGGTGATTGTGTGTTTACCTGTGGCTCTAAAGAAGGCAGGAAGCAAGAGGAAACATTAAAAGAAAGGAGGTGCACACCTGTACAATTTGCCTCTTAGCTGAAGGAGGGAGGAAGGGCACTGGACCCTCTTTCTGTAGGGGTCCCCACAATGGGAGCTCTCTCCAGAGCACCCATCTCAGGACTCTCAAATGTCTCTGGTTAACTTCTTTTAGAATCAAGGCAGAGTCTGATGCAACAGAAATCTTCAGCGCTGACTGGCTCTTTGCCTCTTGCTCTGACAGAGGCAATGCCCAGCTGAGACATGAATAGTCCTATTGGGTCTCCGGTCTCTGCCCGGGCTCCCAGGACTTGGTTTGGGGCCGGTTCAGCTCCAGAAGGAAGAAGGTTCTGGTTTACAGCTGTTCTGGCCAGAGTCTCTATAGAGTTGCATTGTGCAGTGTGGCAGCCACTGGTTACATTTGGCTCTTAAAATTAATTATAATAAAATCCAATAAAAAATTCAATTCCTCAGTGGTACTAGCCACATTTGAAGTGCTTAGCAGCCATGATCATTGTCCACCATATTGGACAGTGCAGACACAGAACATTTTCATTATTGCAGAAAGGTCTATAGAGAACAAAAAGTTCTGGAGAGTAGCTGGGAAGTTCTGGTGTGATACCTAATAAATGTCAACCAGACCCAAACTTTGGAGTACCTTCCTGGTCGAAAGCTGAGATGTGTGAAGGTCCTCCTGAGCTCTCTGCTACTGAGAATCACTCTGGTAGACTGGCTTGTTCTAGATAGTCTTGCTATGTTTCTAGGCTGGAATGAAGTTGGCTGTGTGCCTCGTAGACCAGCCAGCCACAGGCAAGATATCGAGAATCTCTGACCCTGAAAGCTAAGAGACATGTCTCAGCTCATCTCGAAGCTTTCAATGCTGCAGAATCCTCCCAGGACGTCACATGGACATCCAGCTTCTTCACACGTCCCAGTCACTGGTACATTCCCTGCCTTAGGAGACAGGCTTTTTCTGCTGTTGGCCTCTGGTTATAGGAGACATGTCAAGTGAAAGTTTGTTCCCTGGTGTTGCATACCTGCTCTTTGTTCTACCTGACTGCCTTAAAATCATTTGAAAACCATTAACCTCCTCTTCTTTTTGTTCTAGATGGGTGATTCCCAGATCTTACTAGTTGTTAGAGTCACTTGGGGATTAAAAGAAGGGATGAAGAGTCTTAGTCCCAAACCCTAGAGGTTCTGATCTATTAGATCTGGGCTTTAAAAAGTTTCCCAGGTTGAATCACTATACAGTACAGCTGAGACTAATACTACACTGTACGTTAACTAACTGGAACTTAGATAAAAACTCGAAACAAAAGTTTCTCAGATGATCCTGATGATCGGCCAGACAAGGCTTCAGTGCTTCTCAGAATTTAGAATTTTTTAAAAAAAATTATGGTCACACACACATAACATAAAATTCATCTTAGCTATTTTAAAGTGTACAATTCAGCAGTATTTTGTACATTCACAGTGTTGTGCAACCATCACCCGTATCTAGTTCTAGAACGTTTTTGTCACCTCCAAATCAGACTTCATTGTTTTTAAGAATCACTGGAGGGTTTGTTAAAACACAGCTGCCCAGGCCCCACCCCAGAGATTCTGATTCAGTAAGTAGGTTTGGGGTCGGCCTGAGAAATCACACTGTGAGCAAGCTCCCGAGTGACCCCGCCCTGAAGAGCATTGGATTCGATCCTTCCATTCCATTTCCCAGATTCTCTCACCTTCTCATACACATTCTTTGTGTGGTTAGCTAGAAGTGCATGCAACATTTCAGGTGGGGTCTGTGAGGGCCCAGCATGCCGTGATCGTGGACAACAAGGACATGCGTCCTTGTGTGAATTCAGACCACGTTCCAATATTGGAGGAGTGTGCTGAACCCCTCATGCTCTGTGACCTGGGATGCAGCTGCACATCCCTTCATGGCACTGCCATAGGGTTGGAGAGGAACAGGCAAGAGAAAGTCTCAAATATTCTTAAAAAAATTAAAGACAGCCCAAAGTCATGGGAAACCATCACAGCTCAGGAAAGAGAGACTTTTGGATTTCCATTTGGAAAATAGGTGAGAATCCCAAATATTGAGTTCTGGGGGAACATTAATAACATCCCTAGCACCTTATATTTGGACAGTGATTTGCAGGTTTTAATCCTCTGTCATCTATAATGACAATGATTTCTTCCCATGACAACACTCCTGGATATATCTGGTAAACAGATATTTAGTATTTATGTAGTTGAAATGAATGCGTTCTCTTGACAATCTCAACTGCAGGGCTGGTATTACCCCAAATTTTAGTGATTTGCCCAAAGTCAAACAGCCAGCAGGTACTGCAGCCAAGTTCCCAAAGTCAGAACTCAGCACTCCCCACTCTGCTGGCAGAAACAGACCCGCACATGAAGGCTTGGTGACCCCACTCTGTGTGATGATTCTGAAACTCATGGGGTGGGCTGAAGTCAAGGACCTCTTTTAAAAGAAGTCTGGACAAAGTCAGCTCCTTTTCAGTTTTTTTCTCCTAGCAATTCTACTTGTTTTTATTTCTGATTCCCGGTTCAGAGGCCAAGGTACCATTTCTCCGCCATCAAGCCTGAGGGGTGCCAAATGCAGTGTGGGACCATGCATCTTGGAGAGATCTGGCTTGCCTGAGAACCCAAGGACAGCCGGGGATTTGAACCACAGAAGGAGGCCAGGTTCAGAAGTACTGACTTGGCTGATTTACAATGGACCATAAACCAGACGTCAGCTCCTTACTGCCAGGTGGCTGAAAGAGTTGTTCAACTCTCCAGCTGACAGGCAAAAGTGATGACAAACTTTGCTCTGGGGTTAAAACAATGTTCCGTTACTGTATGGATTTAGGCATAAGGTTTAGACTTATATTGTGCATACCTGGCACGGACACTCCGTAAACATTTACTTCTTGGACGAAATCGACCAGTCCTACTATATCAGCAACTTCAGTGGTGGCCACGTTTTCTCCTTTCCAGCTGGAAGAAAAGGCAAGGTTAGCAGAGGTTACTGATGGTCCCTGGCCAGGTTGCCAGGACAGGGCAGGTGGTGTCGGCCCGAGACCTCTGGAGGGCATCAGCACCTATTTTCCACTCTCTTCCCCCAGATGCCCCTGACTCAGTCATGGGAAGGCACCTTGCTTGAGAAACAAAAGACAAAGGCGTAGAACTAAATAATAAAATGTGAAATTCCAACCTCACCACATGAAACATGACACAAAGAATGGTGTTGTTCTAGTGTTGAAATACAGGTTTGGCCTGAGAAAGGATGAGGAAATAAAAATAAGTCTCAATGACTTTTTGATGTGTTTAGGTCTCTCACTTTTCTTACTGACTTTGGTTGCTATTTAATTCAATTTAATGGAATTTCGTCCTTGTATTTCAGGGTCTCATGGCAAAGGGAAAGCTTTGAATAGGAGATATACTTTATTTGCAGGGAAGTTATAATGTTAGTGCCCAACCTGGGGCTACTTGTCCTCTTAATAATTAAAATTTGTCTTACATTGAAAAATTCTTTAGATCTCCCAGAAGTATCTTTTTAGTAACATGAAGGTGGTGGCATAAAATCATGGTATGGATCCTGACTCATGGAATACTAGAGATGGAAGGATCACTGAGGTCCTTATCTCTTTCTTTTTCTTCTTTAAGAGACGGGGTCTTGCTCTTTTGCCCAGGCTGGAGTTCAGCAGCTATTCACAGGCACAATCCCACTACTGATCAGCTGGGAGTTTTGACCTGCTCTGTATCCCACCTGGGCCAGTTCACCCCTCCTTAGACAACCCAGCGGTCCCCTGCTCCTAGGAAGTCACCATACTGATGCCAACCTTAGTGCAGACACCCGATCGGCATAGCGCGCTACAGTCCAGAACTCCTGGGCTCAAGCGATCCTCCTGCCTCAGCCTCCCGAGTAGCTGGGAATATAGGCGCGCACCACCTCGCCTGGCAGGTCCTTATTTCATGGGTGAAGGAATCGGGCTTGAGAAAGGTTACCTGCCGTGATAGCACAGCTGGGTCAGGAGGAGAGGTGAGCTTAGGCGCTTGGTTCTCCTCATTCCTATTCTTGCTCTTCCTACTGCAGCCAGACACCTTCCATCCATTCCTCATTCATTCATTCATTCATTCATGTGTGTTAAGCTCCGAGCTAGGTGCTGGGGGGTGAACCAGCAGGCACAGGGCCTGGCCTCAAGGACCTTACACAGGAAGCAAGCTGATTAAACCCAAGTGTCATGAGGTTGGGGGCCCATGCTGCGGTTGGGAATTAGTTTCATGGTCTTCTTGTAATGACCTCCAAACTTCATGGTGCTGACTTGGGTTTCTGTGGGAAACCACCTGGTTAGGGCTGGAGGGAGCGAGGGAGGGAGGGAAACAGGTGGGGCTCAGAACACTCCACCTCCTCTTCAGCCCATCAACTCCACATGAGTTTGCCTTTGGTTTTACCTGAAGAAAGGCCCCATGATTGGAAACAGTGTGAAAATTCCTGGCTGTCCTACGAGTGTCTGGTAATAATGGAGGATAAAGGAGAGGAATTGGATGGACTATTGGGCCTCAAAAGTCGGGCCCAAGTTTTCTGCCTTTTTCTCATCTGGTGTTGCTCAAGCAAGTTAACTGTGCGTTGCAGAGTGACACTTTCTGTGTTTTGTTGCTTATTTTCTGGGAATACAGAAGGTTGAACTGACGCACCGAGAGACAGAAGGAAAGGGAGCATCAGAGCCAAAGTAGAATGCAGTTCCAATTTAGGAGGCAGCCAAATTGTACATGTGTTAGTTTTTTTGCTCAATAATTCAGAGAAACCAACCGGAAAGTATCTCCAACTCGGTCGTGGAAGTAGATGAAATTGTCATGGTCAATCATTAAGAGATCTCCACTATTGAAATAGAGGTCTCCTTTCTTAAAGACGTCTCTCAGTTTTTTCTTCTCTGTCTGAGTATTTCCTCCAGCATAGCCAGAAAAGGGTGTAAGTGGTGTGATTCTGCAAACGAGGAGTCCAACCTCACCTAGGACAGAAGAGAGTAAACTATTATTTTATCTGCTAGCAGCAGGCAAATTTTATTAGTAACATTCTCTGGAAACTGTTGCCATAAACTCAGAAAAGGATATCTTCACGTGTGGCCCTTAAACCTGCTGAAAGTACCATTTTTAAATGTAATTTTATTTATTTAATTTTATTTTCAAATGCCATTTTTTAATGTTATAGGGTCTGGCATTAAGCCTGTCTTCCACAATGAAAAAATTAAAGACTTTATTTATAATTAAAATACTCTCAGAAAAATGTAGTGCGATGTTCAGGTTGCATTTTCGGTTACCTTTATTAGAAATCATTTACAAAGCTGGCACAACATTGATCTCATTTTCCATGTACAGTGGTAACATTCAGATGCTTATCATTTTAATAATTTGCATACAGTATTTGGAATCAGTTTTTGAACTTGCAAACGGAAGATATTTTCTCCTTTACCTCAACCTTTCATTTTCTACTACCTAAGACAACTCCCAAGTGAAACATCCCTATCATTCTGTCTTAGTTTTATAGTATTTCCAAGACATAAACTTATAAAATTCTCTTTCAATCTATTTTGATTGACCAAATGCACAGATTTTCTAAATTCTAGATCTTGAAACTCCGTATATATCTGTTCCTCAAGTGGATCTTAAAATTCTTCCAAAAGTGACGTGTTCAAATAATTCTTATCCCATTTTACAGAAGATATGCCTATCCCTCATGTGCATAACCCTAAGTCCTGCCAATGGACATTGCCCCAGTTAGCAAATAACCCCGGGCTGAAATTAGCATATATTTTTTTCAGACTACTCCCAGATTTTAAAATTTGTAATGAAATTGAAACTCATTGGTTTTCCTGTGCCTTTTCAAACTCTTGTAATTGGGTTTTGATCACATTTTATTTTAAAGAGGCTAACGCATGGCTTAAAATAATAAAATCTCCCTTCCAACTACTAGCCAGGCCCAACCCTGCTTAGCTTCCGAGATCAGATGAGATCGGGTGTGTTCAGGGTGGTATGGCCATAGACTTAAAATAATAAAATCTAAGTAACACCAAGCTAAGAAAATGTTTTTAAAACCTATCCTTTTATATATTTATATTTATATATTTTATATATTTTTAAATATATAAAATATTTATATATTTTTATATATTTATTTATTTATTTATATATTTATATAAATATATATTTATATTTATATGTTTAATATATTTATATTTAATATATTTATATTTATTTTTATTTATATTTATATATTTTTAAAGATTTTATTTATTTATTTATTTGAGAGAGAGAGAGAGAGAGGGAGAGAGAGAGAGAGCATGAGGGGGGGAGGGTCAGAGGGAGAAGCAGACTCCATGCAGAGCAGGGAACCCGATAAAGAACTTGATCCTGGGACTTCAGGATCATGACCTGAGTTGGTTAACCAACTGAGCCACCCAGGTTCCCCTCTGCCATTTATATTGAAATGTGTGAAACCTGGCTTTAATAGGGGGTTTTGAGGAGCCTGCGTGGCTCAGTTGGTTAAGCAACTGCCTTTGGCTCAGGTCATGATCCCAGAGTCCTGGAATTGAACCCCGCATTGGGCTCCCTGCTTGGTGGGAAGCCTGCTTCTCCGTCTCCCACTCCCTCTGCTTAAGTTCCCTCTCTGGCTGTCTCTCTCTCTCTGTCAAATAAATAAATAAATAAATAAAAATCTTAAAAAAAATGGGTTTTGGAACATGCCGAGTAAACCTAGAGTAAGAGTGATAGAGGTCTTGAGAATTTTCAATTAGCAACTTTGTTGTTTTCATTCCTTGGTAGAAATGTGAAAAAAATGCCTAGCTTTGGAGCAAAATAACACAATGATAAGAAGTGGTGAATGCAAGAGAACAAAAAAGAAAGAAACCAAGAAAACCAATCAAACAAACAAAACAACTGTTGCCATACAATCCATTGGCAACATGCTGGCTGTAGGAAGGGTCTCTTTCCATGCCCACGTACATGCATATTCATACACTTCATATACACATGTATAGACACTGTACACACAAAGTACAGAAGTCTATGTGGCCACACATTTGTAATTCTAAAAATGTTAGTATTTTACCGAATAATGACTTACACACATCATTGGACAAATGCACAGTATTTTAAGCTTGAAAGTGAAGGAAGACCCACTAAATTGAACTAGATTTTGCAACCATCATTCCATATCCCTTTCCACGAAATACCTCACAGACAGGAAGTTGTTAAGCTAGGTTTCAAAGTATAACTATGCTACATGTAGTGGTAAATTAATACCTTTTGGAATTCCTGGAATTAATTATTTCTGAGGGTATTAAATAAATCTCTTTTATTCCCCCACCCTAAAAAAAATTTTTTTTTTTTACCACGTATTCATTTTAGCAACTGTATGTTAGTTCTTTTTTTTTTTTTTTTTAACAACCTGATGCAGGGCTCAATCCCAGGATCCTGAGATTATGACCTGAGCCACAGGAAGAGGCTTAACCCACTGAACCACCCAGGCGCCCCTGTATGTTAGTTCTTAATAGTCACTTGATAATGGTAAAAAAACCGAGGTTAACTGAACAGAACTCTCCGGTACCTTTGGGAACTCTGATGCAATATCCATTTCCATCTCTCATAGGCTCATCTTTCTCCACGTCATATTTAATCAGATCGTAAGTTATGACTTTCTAGAAAAATTAAAATATATAATTTTATTTTATTTTATTTACTTTTAAAGATTTTATTTATTTGAGAGAGAGCAAGAGAGCGTGCACACAGGAGCACAAGCATGGGGAGGGGTGGAGGCAGAGGGAGAAGCAGACCCTTGCTGAGCAGGAACCTGGACACGGGGCTCCATTCCAGGACTCTGGGATCATGACCTGAGCTGAAGGCAGATGCTTAACTGACGGAGCCAACTAGGAGCCCCAAAATATATCATTTTAAATATAAATTTCTTCACATCTTTCCCCTTTTATTGTGGCATGGCATACATTAAGTACAAAAAGTACATAAATCTTAAACAGCCAGTTTGGTAAAATTACGTATGGACACATCCATGTCACTACCACACAGACCAAGAAATAAAACACTTCCATATACTGTCAAAGTCTCCTCTTGCCCCTTTCTGTCATGTCCACTGCTATTCTAACATATCACCATCAATTATCTTACACTTCAAATAAATGAGGTAAGGAGATAAAGTATGTGCCCTTGTTCCCGCTTTTATTCTGTATAATGTCTGTTACTCGTCTAGCCACGCTGTTTTTTTTTTCCCAATGGTTTATTTTTTATTGCCACGGGATTTTCCTTGTATGAATACACCACAATTGATCTATCTTCCTGTTAATTGGCATTTGGACTGTTTCCAGTTTTTAGACTTTTACAAATGATGATGTTGTGAACACTCTCTCACGTGTTTTGGTAGACCTATCACAAGGGGGTTTTAAAAACCTGTATGCCACTGTTAGATGTTTCACGTTTCCACATATTTTCCAATATAGTTAAGGCTCAGTGCTATAATTATTTCATGCGTGTGGCTATCAAATGATTAAAACTCCACCATTTTCACATATACATTTCAAAGACATAAGAATTTAAATTTATGTAGTCCAGTAAGAGAAATAAACATATGATTTTCTCTACTAATATTCTCTACTCTTATTTCCTCTACTAAATCTGACAGTATTTAGAAGTAATTATTAGCCAGGAAGACTGTGTCCGCTTCAGATTTAAGTTTATATGATAAGTTAACCAGTCCTATGCCTCAATAGTAGCAGATAACCATTACAAAGCAAGTAGCATTCATAGTCTGCCAATGTTAGATCTTGTTTATTTGCAAGGGTATAAAAAATTTGGGGCTGGTAACTAATGTTTTTTTCCACATCAGTTGCAGGGGCATCTTCTCCCTCCTCCCACTTTTTTTTTTTTTCCCAATTAAAAAAATACCGGGATGCTTGGGTGGCTCAGTGGGTTAAAGCCTCTGCCTTCGGCTCAGGTCACGATCTCAGGGTCCTGGGATCGAGTCCCACATCGGGCTCCCTGCTCAGTGGGGAGCCTGCTTCCTCCTCCCTCTCTCTCTCTCTGACTGCCTCTCTGCCTGCTCGTGATCTCTCTCTGTCAAATAAATACATAAAAAATCTTATTAAAAATACCTTCTTGTTTAAAGCCGAAAAATTGACAATAAAACATGGCAATCAACGGATAAGAGGCCAAGAACTAAGTAATATATGGCACCAACTTCTAAGGTCCTCAGGTCTGGTTTAAAATGAGTTTCCCTGACATTTGTCTTTTTGAGGGTCAGTAGTAATGACATGGATGTCTTGTACCATGTCTCAATCAACTCAGCCTCCTACCCTTTCTTGTTCTGAGTTGCATTTGACCTGGGTACCCGAGGTTTGGGCTGCTGTGGGTTGAAATGAAGCTAGCTAGAGAAGACTGACCTTATCAGGTATGGTTGCAGTGGGGAGTAAGAAATGGATTCTCAGCCCTGTAGCAGCTCTGCCCTGTAGAATTTTCAGCTATGATGGAAATGCTCTACATCTGAACTGCCCAACACAGTAGCCATGAAACACATGTGGCTACTGAGCATGTGAAATGTGGCTGGCGAGAGGGAAGTACTGAATTAAAAATGTCATTTACATCATTTAAATAGAAATGGCCACATATAGTTAGTGGCCACTGAGCCAGATGGCACAGGCGTGGAGGACGGTGGCAGGACCTGTGTCGCACAGACGTGGCTGTCAGTGTCTGAGAGGTTCCTGGGGCTTGAGAATGCCTTGAGATAAGGCCAGAATATGGGGAATGGGATGATAATAAGCACAATAGCTATAGCTAATAATTGTTCACGGCTATTTTATGACAGGCATTGGGCTATAGCCTCTAAGGACTTTTTTCCCAAGCTATTTAATTCTTTCAATAACCCTTTCCCCTCTATAAATACAGAGTTTGGGCCAGATGCACTAGGCTCTACATTTTCTCTCTTTTTTAAAAATATTTTATTTATTTATTTGACAGAGAGCTAGAGAGAGAGCACAAGTAAGCAGAGCGGCAGGGAGAGGGAGAGAGAGAAGCAGGCTCTCCGCCGAGCAGGGAGCCCGATGTGGGGCTCGATCCCAAGACCCTGGAATCAAGACCTGAGCCGAAGGCAGCTGCTTAACCAGCTGAGCCACCCGGGAGCCCCACATTTTCTCTTTTTATCTTTGTTTTGCAAACAATGAAAGGGAGGCCTAAGCAACAGAAGTGACTTGCTCAAGGTCGCCCAGTCAGTATGCAACGTGCTGAAATTTGATCTCTTGAGGCCCAGCTCTTATGCACACAAATTGCTGTCCTTTGGACTCTAAGGATTAGCCCATCCTGTTGCCTGGGAGCTCTGGTGTAACCATTCAGGGCCAGGCAGGAAAGGCTGCCAGTGGAATAGTGACAGCTGGGACCGCTCCAGCCAGTGGAGACTCAGCCTTCGCTGAAAATTCCTGGGATTGCTGAAAGACGGGATCACCCGGAAGACTGACGGCTCAAACACAAAAAAGGCAAAGAGACACGTCTGGAGACACCAGACAATAAACACCTGAGTGGGAGCAGAGACTGCTGTGGGAGCTGGCCGAAAAATAACAACTAGCATTCTGGTGGAGTCCTCGGGGAAATATGAATGTTTGTGAGATCCCAGAGCCGGGGCACGTTCCAGTTCTCTGGGAGGTCCAAATGGTGGTTCTGAATCTTGGCGTCACAGTTTTTGGCAAACACTGATGTGGGTGCCCTGCTCCAGAACCATGGGACCCAGAGCTCAGGGGGTGGCACCCTGTCCCTGTAGGCGTACAAAGGTCCCCCCGTCACTGTGAGACACAGGACCATGAGAGAGAAATACCCCGTTTCACAGTGTGCGGTCAACTTACCCAACCAGTAGGCTTCCGGTATTTGGTCATCTACACTCATAAATGCATTGGGAATATTGCGCAGAAGTTGCAGGTAGCAAAGGCGTAATAGGTTGTTATTATGAGAAACTGAGATTTAAAAATGAAAGGGCCCTGTCACTTTGCATTCACTGTCATAGAGAATGAGCAGACCCTCTCTTGGAGACACGGATTGACCATGGCTCTGATGCGGTACGAGCTTCTGAGAACATCGTCATGACACAGCTTTTAAGAAGTCTCTGTATTCTGAAAGGCAGTCCCGTACGCTTTCATCTTTCAATGTACTTACTTTCTGTAGGTAGTTTACTCTCCCGACAGCACCGATTTTTCTCGTGTAATTCATAAAGGCGATATTGCCTTCAGTGGCAGCGTAGAACTCATAAATCCAAATGTCCCCAAATCTCCTGATGAATTCCCTCCACACATCTGCTCGCAAGCCGTTTCCTATGGCCAGTCTCACTTTATGGACGCGATCATTTGGTTTCTGTGGCAGGAGAAGGAGAGACCAAATTAAATCCTCTCTGGAGACTGCACTTATATCCTTGTAATCGCCATTACGTTTCTACACATTTATGTTGGTTATGGATTCACCTCTTAGTGCACGCCTTTTCTGTTACTCACACCACATCACGCACCTTCCTCGCCAACCCACGTGGTTTGGGCCGACAGCTAGAACTCCGATTTAATAACCCAAAGACTTGGCTTTTCCTATTTTGATTTTTAAAAGGTAAGGTGAGATGATTTGATAGAACTAAATGAGGCCAACATTTAATCCACGTCCACTCTGAAGCTAGACTAAGGTACTGACTGTTTTCTTGATGGGGCTGGTGAATTTCAGTGAACTACCAAAGAGGAGGGATCATATGGGAAAGATCTACCAAAGGCTCACAACCATCTTCACTTGACAGGGAAGAAGAAAACTGGGAACACAGTGTAAGGAGAGAGAATGATTTTCTACAGAGTGATTACTGTTAGGGTCTCAGGGGTGGAGAGAAGATTTTTTTTAAAGATTTTATTTATTTGAGAGAGAAAGTGAGCATGAGTGCGGGAAGGGAGGGAGGGGGAAAAGCAGGCTCCTCACTGAGCAGGGAGCTGGATTAGGGGCTTGATTTGGGGTTTGATCCCAGGACCCTGCGATCATGACTCAAGCCAAAGGCAGACACTTAACTGCCTGAGCCAGCCAGGTGCCTCTGGAGAGAAGACTCATGATCATGTCCTCATTTCATAGACCCAGAGGTCACAAAACCAGGTAAAGCTGAACCACGACGATGAAAATGTCCCAGGGGGACTGGGAAGGGGAAGAGAGAGAGGAAGCTGGCTCCCAGTTGCCTTGGGTGGCCTGGGAGGAATATGTTTTGCTATAAATAAAAATCACAAAGGAAAAATTGTTTTTTTTTTTAAGGTTTTATTTATTTGACAGACAGAGATCCCAAGCAGGCTGAGAGGCAGGCAGAGAGAGAGAGAGAGAGGAGGAAGCAGGCTCCCCGCTGAGCAGAGAGCCTGACGCGGGGCTCCATCCCAGGATCCTGGGATCATGACCTGAGCCAAAGGCAGAGGCTTTAACCCACTGAGCCACCCAGGCGCCCCACAAAGGAAAAATTGTTTTGAGTGTAAGAACTGAAAGGAGAGCTTGTGTCAGCGGGAGAGGTGGAGTTAGGACCTGGTTGCTTTCCATTCAACCACAATTGCTTGTGAGGCCCCTATAAATACGCCAAATCTGTAGTAATTTCAATAATATTTTATACCAATAATATACTAATAATACAATTTATTGTATACTATAATATACTAATAATGCAATTTATGTTCTCCAGGAGATCATAGTCTGGTGGTGGGAGAGGAAGGTAAACAAGTATAATTTTAACTTGCAAATTCTGTAATTCTATGACCTTTAACAGGAAATGTAATGGAATGGGTGAAAGTGCCTGGTAACCAGACCTCTCACTTCAAATGTTAAGTTCTTGGATCGGACAACAAATTTGCTTAAGAGGGCAAAGCTTCTAAAGAGCATTTCTTACCTTATTTCCTATTCTGTGAAATCACTCTGAAGTTATTTTGGGATAAGAGTTCCTCTTAGAAAAGAGATGTTGGCATTGAGAGACTGGCCGTTCTCTGGTAAGGGGAGGGCATTTGATAAGATGGATAAAAACCAAACCAAAACAAAGCTTGAATTGAGTTCCACGTGAGAGGAGGCAGTGGGTCAGGGGAGCAGTATAGATGCCTTTCATTTTTGAGTACTTGTTGGTGAAAAGTCAGGTGGTGAAGTGTTCTCAGGAGTCCTAACCAACAAAGTGGACAGATACTGGTTTTTGTAAAAACTGGGTCCCTTGTGTGGCCTTCTGAGGGGGAAATGTGTGTAGAGCCCAGGGGTCTCATGCTAGTAGCATGAACTTCAACATTCTGACTGAGCGGGAACCTATTCTCTTAATCAGCAAGCTAGGTCCATAGGTCACAGAATCTACAGATCTTCCTCGATTTCTGATGGCATTACATCCCAATAAACCCACCATAAATTAATAATGTCCTAGGTCAAAAATGCTTTTTATTCACCTACTCTACCAGACATTATAGCTTAACCTAGCATCCCTTAAGCGTGTTCAGAACACATATATAAGCCTACAGCTGGGCAAAGCTCCAGCACAAACCCTACTTTATAATACGGTATTGAAGATGTCAGGTAATTGATTGAATACTGTACTGAAAGTGAGACACAGAATGGTTGTCTGGGTCTTGGCTGTTCACCCTTGTGATCGTATGGCTGACTGGGAGCTGTGGCTCACTGAGGCTGCCCAGCCTCATGAGAGAGGAGCAGAGTATCTATTGCTAGATGGGAAAAGATCAAAATTCAAAACTCAGCATATGGCTTCTACTGAGTGTGTACCACTTTCATACCACGGTAAGGTAAAAAAAAAAAAAATCATAGGCAGAACCATCATAAGTTGGGGACTATCTGTATTCCCTTTTAGAATTAGAAGGTACCTAGAAGCGGGGAGACCATATGCCTGGTTTGTCAGGGCCAGTCCTGGTTTATGCCCGTGGTCCTGATGTGCTTATTAATTACACTCCTTTCACTCCCAAGTGTCCCCTTTTAAACAGAGAATTGGAGGGTCACCCTTCCACAAGGCACTCTTCCCAGTTAAGGATTGTCAGCTTTTCAGAGATTACCCTTGCCTCCCACACTGCTGTCCCTCACTGCCCCTCCAGGAATAAAACATCATAAATATTCGAAGAATACTGACTTTTGCTCTAAAAAATAATGTCCTGACCTGGGGCTAACCTGCTCCCAAGCCTGTGTGAGAAGCTCCAAAGTAGCATTCCAGTGTGTAAACCTGAGACTTGACTAAATCCACGTGCAGCCCATAATCACCCTCTTAGATCATTTCCTTTTCTGATGGGTGGTGAACGTTGCTCTCCCCCATGGGATTATAAACTCCTCTGAGGCCAAGTGGATCTCTATATCATCGGCAATGCCTGCACCTGGACTCTGCATACAGTCCAATCGCTGCAATCAAAGAAGGAGTAACCTCCACCGGGAAGCCCTCAAGCTTTCTGTTGGACAGTTAATGGTCCCGACATCAGCCCAAGGGCAGGCAGCCCAAAGGCAGTATAGGGCACAGCAGGCGGCAGGTGCCTCGGGTGTCTGGGCAACTGGCCAACCTGCCTCACAGGAGCAGCTGTCACCTGGGTGTGGCAGTTAGTTGGGATGAGAGTCACAATACCACAAGCTCGGTTTTCATCATGAACTGAGGGATCTCATTACACCAGCAGAAGGGATTAAGGCTGTAAGCTGGAGGTGTTTTCGTGCACCAACTGGGAGATCCTGGAACCTTCTGCCATGTCTGGTTCTCACCCAAGTTTTCCTCGCCCCTGGCTGAGCATACCGGGTGTGATCTGAGTTTTCCTTGCCTGTGAGAAACCGTGTTTCCTGATCATCAAATTCACTCCTCAAGGGAGCTGTATTTTACGTCAAGAATCATCTGCTTGTTTAACAGAGATCAAACTTTTGATTCCACATGAGAGAGGTGAGGGCACATGCACACACACCCGGGGGGACTGAAATCCACACTAGGATTTGATGACTAAAAGGTGAGAGGTTAGGGTGTCCAGAGAGGAACGAAAAGCACCAGGTAAACAGAAAACTTTCATCGAGAGTCTTACTACTATGTGCCAGGCATTTGACTCTCATGGTCTTGCTCAGATTTCTATAGAATCCTACCAAAATGTGATAGATAATAAAAGTATTTGCCCCTGGGGTGCCTGGGTGGCTCAGTCGGTTAGGTGTCTGACTCCTGACAGCTCAGGTCTTGATCTCAGGGTTGTGAGTTAAACCCTGCATTAGGCTCCATGTTGGGTGTGCAGCCTACTTTAAAAAAAAAAATTGCCTCAATTACAGTTCAGGAATCAGAGTCTCAAAAAGATGAAAATAGTTTGCTATAGATCACATAGGTAGCAACATAGTTCTCCAAGATTCAAATCCAAATGCATGTGACTTCAGAGAGAATGCTTTTCCTTGGTTCGAAAAAAAAAAAAAAAAAGTGGCACATGTGCAGTTTACATTCTAACAGTCCAAGCACTGAAAGGTTTTTAAATGGTGGATGCTGTCTCCTTACTTGATTGCTCCATCCTTTGCCTCCTCTCTACCACCTGGAGGCTTACACTGTCCACTCTTGTAATCAGTGCCATTGTCACTCTTGAAATCAGTGCCAATCCAATCCAATGTCAACTTCTTTCTCTTCTTTCCGGCTTCTAAATTACATGCTTAGACTGCTATCTTTTGATTAATCAATTTTAGGTGTTATTTGTTGACTTTCTATTGTGCTGGAAGAAGTTTAAGCTCTCTATCATTCTCTTCAGTTTTTCCAATATTGCAGTTTTTAGTTAACTCAATATTCAGTGCTCACATTTTGCTCATCATATACTACTGATGAGCCAAGGAATACACTCTGATCCAATTATTGAGGCAATTTTTATTTTTCCTGCAATTCACTGCCACCTACCCATTTGCTTTGTTTTCTTTTTCTATTCACAGGTCTTTCCTCACCACCCAACAGCTTGGAAATACAATGTTCTTCATGGTGATATTCACCAGATGCCATAATTTCCTTTTCCCTTTATGCTTTCCTGTTAGCCCTCTGCTCCAATCTGGACTGGTTGCTCTCCAGGTCTGGAGATCCCTTTCCCTCTCTCTCCTGGCTCCTCAGCTCTCTCTTCTCATTCTCTTGTTTGCATGGAGCACTTTCTCTAGTAACTTCCTAAGGAGGGTGTATAGGAGGTAAGCTATTTTGAGATTTTGAATGTCTGAAAATGTTCCTACTGTACACTTGATTGATAATTTGATCGGATATAGAATTCTAGATAGGCAGTACTTTTTACTAAGAATTTTGAAGGCATTGATCTTTTGTCTTCTAGCTTGCAGTACTGCTGTTGCCAAGTCAAATGTTACTCTTACAGACTCTTTCCTCTCTCTCTCTCTCTCTCTTTTTTAGTAGCTTTATATTTCATCCTGGTGTTTAAAATTTTTAAGTTGCACTCATTTCATTGGGTACTCACTTGGCTCTTTCAATTTGTCCTTCAGCTCTAGGAAGTCTTCTTTCCTTTTTTACTCTTTTTTTTTTTTTTAATTTTAAAAAGTTGTTTCTCTTCAGCATTTTTTTTTCAGATAGGTTGACCATTACTGTTTTCATTTCACTTTCAAGAAATATTATTGTTATTATTATTATTATTTAAAGTAGGCTCCACACCCAGCATGGAGCCCAGTGTGGGCCTTGAACTCATGACCCTGATATCAAGACTGAACTGGAGGGGCGCCTGGGTGGCTCAGTGGGTTAAGCCGCTGCCTTCGGCTCAGGTCATGATCTCCGGGTCCTGGGATCGAGTCAAGCATCGGGCTCTCTGCTCAGCAGGGAGCCTGCTTCCCTCTCTCTCTCTCTCTCTCTGCCTGCCTCTCCATCTACTTGTGATCTCTCTCTGTCAAATAAATAAATAAAATCTTAAAAAAAAAAAGACTTAACTGGAGATCAAGAGTTGGATGCTTAGAAATAAGTCAGTTGGAGAAAAACAACTATCATATGATCTCCCTGATATGAGGAAGTAGAGATGCAACGTGGGGGGTAGGAAAAGAATAAATGAAACAAGATGGGATCAGGAGGGAGACAAACCATAAGAGACTCTTAGTCTCACAAAACAAACTGAGGGTTGAGGTGGGGGGCGGGGGAGGTGGGTAGGGAGAGGGAGGTGGGGTTATGGACATTGGGGAAGGTATGTGCTATGGTGAGTGCTGTTAAGTGTGTAAACCTGACGATTCACGAACCTGTACCCCTGGGGCTAATAATACATTATATGATAATAAAAAAATTAAAAAAAATTAAAAAAGAGTTGGATACTTAACTGACTGAGGCTATTGCCAGTAGCTTCTGCACTGTTCCATGACAGGGTAGTTCTAGCTGAGAATTAGACTTCTAGATTCTTTTGCCTACAAGCATAAACTGGCTACTGGAGTTCTAGAAGCTGTGCAAGGGAAGGGCATTGGCACCCTCTCCGGTTAATAAGTAGATATTTACTCAATCTCTGTTTTCAGTGTTTCACCCTGCCCACCTCCCCTTGTAGGGTCCCTGATTTCAGAGCTCTTCTAGGTGTTCTCCAGAGAATAAACCTCCAGTCTACCACAAGGGTGGGAGAGGGGAGCAGAGGTTTAGGGATTTTTTACACAGATTTTCCATAATCCTCCTGTTTTCAAGCTTGAAACCTCAGTCCATCTCTAGTTGTTTTTGATGCCCCTGATTTCTCAGGTTTCAGGAAGTCAATCAACTTCCTTCTTGGTACCAGCTTCTTAGCTTTCACCTCTCTCAATCCCATGATGTCAGTGACCTTCATCTTTCAGTTCTCTATACTATGTAGTTTCCTGTTGCAATGTCTCTTAGTTTCTCTTTGTTTTGGGGAGATTTTTTAAGAAATGAAAAAACAGAGGCATTCACCATCTTAGAAAAATTCTAGAGTCCCGGGTGCCTGGGTGGCTCAGTTGGTTGCGCCACTGCCTTCAGCTCAGGCTATGATCCCGGGGTCTCGGGATTGAGTCCCGCAGTGGGCTCCCAGCTCTGCGGGGAGTCTGCTTCTCCCTCTGACCGTCTTCCCTCTCATCTCTCTTTCACTCTCTCAAATAAATAAATGAATCTTAAAAAAAAAAAAAAGAAAAATTTTAGAGTCCCTTATCTTTTTTTTTTAAAGATTTTATTTATTTATTTGAGAGAGAGAGAGAGAAGGGGCAGAGGAAGAGGGAGGGGCAGAGGGAGAAGCAGACTCACTGCCGATCAGGGAGATGGACAGGGGGCTCGATCCCAGGACCTTGAGATGATGACCTGAGCTGAAGGCAGACACTTAACTGACTGAACCACCCAGGCACCCCACCAGAGTACCTGATCTTAACAACTAATATGCTATACTTCTGTTTGGATCCCCTAGGACAAAAGAAAACCCCCAGTGACAGGAATGAAAGGAAGAGGATCAATTTTTCTGCTCTACAGAGAAGGCTTTCTCCCTCCAGTGCATCTTCTCACTGAAGCCAAAGGGACTGTCTAAAAACATTGTCTCCCCATCAGTCTTCCATGGAAGGTCCTTCCATGCTTTGTTATGTTCACATTTAAGTCTCAGCACAGCAAAGCCCTTGTCACCTGGCCCCATCATCCAGTCTTGCCTCCTGCTACACTGCTTGCAGCTCCCAACATGCCAGTCCTTCACGCCACTCTGCACACCCTGTTCCAGGGAACCAGAAGCCCTTCTTTCATTGCACGGCTGGTAAGTTTCTCTGCACCCCTCGAAACTCACCTTCTGTGGGAAACCTTCTCTGATTCTGCTCTCTTTACCTCTTTCATTTTTCTGCTTTCCTTTCCCTTTTTTGCCCTGCCCCAGCTTGCCCCTGAGAGGTCAAACTGGTCACTGCCTACTCGTGCTGCTAAATACCCTCCACTCTACATTCTGTCAGAATGGAGGTGATGCAGAGACAGACATGTGAGGTTGGGAGCTTATCTAATTTTGGACGGAAGGCAGATGACTCGAGGAGGTAACAGTAGGGAAGTAAGTTGAGCCTATTCAGCGGTCTCAGAATTCCAGTGGTTCTTACTTCCCCTTCCAAATACCATGACTTCTATGTGTGGCCCCTGGAACTCTTTTCTGGTTCCCTTTTCCTTCTCCCTCTCCTCCCACTGCCCTGGTCATACATACCCCGGGCAAGCAGTACGAAGCCTCATTGAGACCCATTCCATGGCTTAGTCCCGAACTGGAGCAGAGAAACACTGAGCTTTGGCAGTATCTTGTTCCAATAAATTTATCTTTTTCCTAAATGGCATTGCTGTTTAAGCAACTACACAAAACAAAATGGGAGATGACAGCTGCATGCTGAACCAGACTGGACTTCCATAGTAAACAGGTATCCTGGACGCTAAAGCCCATACGTAACAATGGAAGACAGGTAAGATGGATCAAGAAATTTCTACAGTAACACTGTAAAAGCACTAGTCAGCAGCTTTGTTATCCAAGCCCCACTCAACTTTAGATGAGCGTGATTGACTCATTTGAATGTCCTCTCATTTCTTCCTTCCCACCCGTGGAGCCAGAATTTTCTCTGATTCATTTGATGATAGATATGGAGCACCTACTAGGAGGTACACATTCTTAGGCACTGAAGATGATGATGATAATGGCTACTCTTTGTTGATTATTTACTAAGCATCAGGTATTTTGTTCAGTACTTTCTTAATCATCTCGTTTTTGTCTTCACAGCCCCCTATGAAGTAGGTACTATTGTTTACCCTGCTGGAGGACAGGAAAGTGAGAGAGAGTTTAACTGTCCCGTTCACATGGTCATTGGTTTCAGGCCTGGTGACCCCTGAGTCTTGGTTCTTAAGCACTACATTCTTCGCTTGAGCCAAATCTGAATTCCTATGCTAAGGGTGGCTTGGTGACATGCCTCCCTAGTCGTCTGCTCGATCAAAGGAGCTAGTGACAAACTGAGGATTTTGGAGGGGAAGGGAGTGGGGGACTGGGTGAGCCTGGTGGTGGGTACTAAGGAGGGCACGTATTGCATGGAGCACTGGGTGTGGTGCATAAACAATGAATCTTGGAACACTGAAAAAATAAATTAAAAAAAAAAAAAAGGATCTACTGAATAGGATTAAGACAAGGGACAAGCAGAGGAGCCTCCACCTCCCTGACATTGTTCCAGAGTTTCTCGAGAAGCAGTGCCAAGTCTGTGGACGGGGGTCATTTGGTTTATCTGCTCGGCTGAGGCAGGAGTTTCCTCCCTAATATCCACTGCTTAGGATGGGGGGTGTTAGCCCCTCCAGTGACAGCCTATTCTAGACAGCTCTAAGGATGCAAAACTTCCTGATTACATTGGTCCAGAGCCTTCCACCACCAGTTCTAGTTCTTTATCCACTCCGTTTGAGAAGACCTTTTGATGCAATCTTTCTTTAAGCTCCTTTAAATCCATAGAATTTGGGTCGTCTATTGTGACCTATTTTTTTAAAAATTATGGTTAAATACTCATAACAAAATTTCCTATCCTGCCCATTTTAAAATGTACACATCAGTGGTACTAAATACATTCACAATGTTGTGCAGTCACCACCACTATCCATCTCCATAACTCTTTCATCTTGTCAAACTGAAACCCTGTACCCATCAAACAAGAACTCCCTGTGCTCCCCCGCTCCTGGCCCCTGGCAACATACCATTCTACTTTTTGTCTTTATGATTTTGACTACTCTACATACCTCGTATACATGGAATCATACAGCATTTGCCTTTTTGTGATTGGCTATTTCACTTAACGCTGTCCGCGGGGTTCACTTGTGTTATAGCACACTGCAGAACTCCCTTCCTTTTTAAGGCTGAATAATATTCCACTCTGTGTACATACCACACTTGCCTACCCATTCATCCATTCTTGGGCACTTGGGTTGCTCCCACATTTTAGCTATTATGAATAACGCTGTTATGAACATGAATATACAACTATCTCTTTGAGAACCTCTTTTCAATTCTTTTGGGCATGGTACCCAGAAATGGAATTGATGGATTACATAGTAATTTTATTTTTCATGTTTTGAGAAACTGCCGTACTATTTTCCACAGTGGCAGAACCAGTTACTTCCCACCCACAGTGCATGAGGGTTCTAATTTCTCCACATCCTCATCAACGCTTGTTGTTTGCTCTGTGTGTCTGTGTGTTTAATAGAAGCGATCCTGATGAGTATGAAGTGGTATTTTACTATAGTTATGATTTGCATTTCCCTAATGATTAGTGATGCTGAACATTTTTTCATGTGCTTGTTGGCCATTTGTATATCTTCTTTGAAGAAATGTCTATTTAAGTACTTTGCCTATATTTGAATCAGGTTGGTTGGTTGTTTTTTGGTTATTAAAGTTTAGGAACTCTCTATACATTCTGAATATGAATCTCTTCCAAGATATATGATTTGCAAATATTTTCTCCCATCCTGTATGTTGCCTTTTACTCTGTTGATAGTGTCTTTTGAGGCATAGAATTTTGAAAGTTTTATGAAGCCCACTTTGTCTATTTTTTCTTTTGATGCCTATGCCTTCGGTGTCACATTCAAGAAATCAGTGCCAAACCCAATGTCATAAAGTTCTGTTTTATGTTTTCTTCCAAGAGTTCTATTATTTTAGGTCTTAAATTTAGTGTTTTGTTTTGTTTTTGAGAGAGAGAGAAAGAGAGAGAGCAAGGTAATGGCAGGGGCATATGAAGAGAGAGAATCTCAAACAGGCTTCACACTCAGTGCTGAGCCCAGCATGGGACTCCATCTCACGACCTTGAGATCATGACCTGAGCTGAAATCAAGAGTCGGACAGACACTTAACCAACTGAGCCACCCAGGTACCCCTAGGTCTTTTTTCCATTTTGAGATAGTTTTTGTATAAGCATGTTAGATAAGGGTCCAACTTCATTCTTTTGCATGTGGGTATTCAGTTTTCCCAGGACCATTTGTTGAAAAACTGTCCTTTCCCCAATGAATGGTCTTGGCACCCTTGTCAAAAATCATTTGGCAATGATTAACATTGACAAGGGCTTACTTCTGGGCTCTCTATTCTATTTCACTGGTCTATACATCTGTCTTCATGTTAGTACCATATTGTTTTGATTACTATAACTTTGTAGTAAGTTTTGAAATTAGGAAGTGTAAATCCCCCAGTTTCGTTCTTTTTCAAGATTGTTTTGTGGGTGCCTGGGTGGCTCAGTGGGTTAAAGCCTCTGCCTTCAGCTCAGGTCATGATCCCAGGATCCTGGGATAGTGCCCCATGTCAGGCTTTCTGCTCAGCAGGGAATCTGCTTCCCTCTCTCTCTGTCTCTGTCTGCCTCTCTGCCTACTTGTGATCTGTCTGTCAAGTAAATAAATAAAATCTTAAAAATAAAAGATTGCTTTGGCTATTTGGGGTCCCTTGAGGCTCCATATGAATTTTAGGATAGGTCTTCTTCTGTATTCACAAAATATGTCATTGGGATTTTGATAGGGATTGCATTGAATCTATAGGTCTCTTTGGGTAGCAGCATCATTTTAACAATATTAAATCTTCCAGTCTGTGAACATGGGGTGTGTTTTCATTTATTTATGTCTTCTTTAGTTTCTTTCATCTATGTTTTCTAGTTTTCATTATACATGTCTTTCACCTCCTTGGTTAAGTTCATTCTTAAGTATTGTATTCTTTTTGATGTTAGTGTTTTTGTAATTATCTTTTAGATTGTTCATTGTTAGTGTATAGAAATACAACAGATTATTGTGTGTTGACTCTGTATCCTGCTACTTTGCTGAATTCATTTATTAGTACTAATGGTTTTGCTGTCTTAAGGATTTTCTTTATATAAGCTTATATCATTTTTAAAGTCTTTGACTGAAGGTTTTTGAAGGTCTTTCTTTCTTTCTTTCTTTCTTTTTTTTTTTTAGGTAACATTGATCATTCTTTATAGTTCTTGTAAGTATTTTTAAGACAACCCAGAACTGAGGGGTGGGGGAGAAGCAAGAGCTAATAGAAATTCTGTATCTTCTAGATTTGAGGTCATCTGTGAATTATACAATAAATCATAATATATTTTGGAGATAGAAAGCCCCAATCAAATTTTAGTTTTCAGCATCTGAAACAACGTTATGAGGAAGGAGAAAGGTGGAAGTGTTTATATGTGTGAGTGTGTGTAAGCTTGAAAGAGTTACACAAACATGTTTATTTTCCTCAAGTCCACACACCCTCCCCCAGGAGACTTCTAACTGACAGAGGGGGCTTTTAAGGCAGAGAAGAAAAGCCAAACAGAAGGGCCCCATATGGATTTCTGAGTTTTAATAGTGAAGCATGCAATCTTGAGGCCAGATGGGATACTAATGTGAAAAAAATTCAATAATGACTTCAACAGAGATTGCTGTGAGAAAGGTCCTAATCCAGCTCACAGCTAATTATGACTCTCACAAAGCTGGTGAATCTGCTGCCCAGATCAGAATAATATGTGCAAAGTCTAAGCATCCTAGGGGAACCGTATTACCTCTCTAAAGTTAGTCATACATCTTTCAGGGGCCAGAATTTAGAGGTTCATTCAATGAAGTTTGTTGCTGCCTTGAATATGCCACACACA
The DNA here is from genome assembly GCF_010015895.1 of Lontra canadensis. Lineage (NCBI taxonomy): Eukaryota > Metazoa > Chordata > Mammalia > Carnivora > Mustelidae > Lontra > Lontra canadensis. Next base: position 11,377,636 of record NW_022631006.1, read on the forward strand.
GATCTCAGGGCTAGAGATCTGGCAGCGAACGAAGCCCCTGGTGCGTGGAACTTTCATGCAACTGGGGGAGACAGACAATAGTCACATAAACCTGTCCTATGTCAGGAGGTACAGTCCCATGAAAAGCAGTCACCCATGAGATGGATGGTAAAGGGCGAGGCGATAACACTTGTTGATTAGTAGGAGGGGTCTCTCTGATGAGCTGACATGTGAGCAGAGACTGAATGAAGTAAGGATGGGAAGAACGGGGGCCAGAGCATCCTATGCTTCTTCCTATGTCACGGCAGATGTTATAGAAGTTGAAGATAACAGGTGCTTATAAATAACAATTTATCAACTTAGTGATCCTCTGAGTTTGTTTTGATTGAAAGGACTACAGGAAGCAGGATCTGGTAAGTTTATTGCATTATCTAGTCTAGTGGTTCTCAACTGGGGCTGATTTTGCTTGCCAGGGGACATCTGGCAATGTCTGAAGACAATCTGATTGTCATAACCTGGCGGGGGGGAGGGGCAGGGTACTACTGGCATGTCCTGCATAAAGGCCAAAGACGATACCAAACATCCTACAGTACACGGAACAACTCCATACAGCAAAGAATGAATGCGCCCAAAATGTCAGCAGTGCTGCTGTTGCGAACCCTTGATTTGGTCCTCAGGCAGGCTGTCAGGCCTCTGATAATACTTGAGGGGTGGGGCAGGAGAAGTTCTTTCAAAGAACCCCATCAAGATATGTGGATATCTGCAAACAGGGTAGATCCCAGGCCTCTGGACTAACCTTGGGGCATCTGCTCAAGCCTGTTAACAGACTTAGTCAGATGGTTTCAAGGCCACATGGCGATTTATTCAAGCAACATTAAGTAAATGATTCCTGTAAGCCTGTGGTATAAGACAAAGTAAGGATACAAGATGTGGTCCCTGCCATCAAAGACTTTGCAGCTTAGGGAGGATAGAAGGTATGAAAACAAATACATGCAAGGTGACAGGGCCAGAGTGGGTAGAAATTAAATGATGTGAGGGAAAGAAATCAAATAATGCTGGAGTGACCCAAATAGGTTTAACGTATGAGGTATCCTTTCAACTGGGCTTTGAGAGTGAGTAGGCTTTAGACAGTTAGGGAAGGAGAGGATCTGCTAGGTAGAGGGTAAGAATTGAGAACAGGTAAAAAAGTAGGCAAAAATAATATTAACAACTGACACCTAGTAAATCCCCTCTATAGGATAGGTGTGGCACTTTAATCTCGATGAACAACTGTAGTCTAAACTGAAAACTGGTAGATAGGTAAGTCTCAGCTGAAGCCAGCATGACCCAGAGTAATGGGAATTCCCCGTACCCATCTCAAAAAGAATGAAACTTGGGGAGTGTTACCTGGGGTGAGTTGCATAAATACCGAAGAAGTTCACCAATATACTGAATGACAGTGACATTATACTTCCTGCAGTCATCCCAGAACTGGCTGGCTGAAAATTTGCTCCGCAAGACAACAGTAGAACCTACAGAGAAGTGTATATAAAGTGTTAAAAAAGAATTGCTATGAAAAACTCCCTGGTTGTATTTGTCATTTTTGAAAGGTAGAAATTTAAATATGAATTATATTCACAAACGAGTTTTGAGTACTGCTTATAGTCAAGATGAAAATCAATAAGGCATGGTTTTATCCTACAGAGGCTTTCAATCTGGTGGGCAACAGACACATGCAGATGTCTTTCTAATAAAAGTCAGTGTGCAATAAATAGGATGTTCAAATGAATCTCTCAAGGAATGTGAGTGAGGGTGTTTGTGTGTATTAATTTGGGCGCTTGGGGGTAAGTGCTGAGAAGGGCATATTTTGGAAGAGGTAGGACTTGATTTCTTGAGCAATGAATATGAAGAAAGATGACAGAATTCCAGGCAGAGGAAACAATGTGAAACATAAAGACAGGGCAGTCCAGAAGGCGTGGAAAGATAGCCAAGACTCAGCTGGATCGTGACTGGAGTGATGAAGAGTGGGTGAGTCATGGGAGAGGAACCTGGAGAAGCAGCTAGGGGTGCCATCATGGAGAACTTGGAAGTGCCAGGTGAAAAGAGTCAGGCTTAACTCTGCAGGCAATGGAGTACTAGGGTCTTGAGCAAGCAGGAAAATTGTTCTTTGATGGGTGAGGTAGACATAATGGTTCCCAAAGATGTCCCTGTTCTAATCCATAGGACCTGTGAATATGGTACCTTACATGGCAAAAAGGACTGTGCAGAGGTGATTAAATTCAGGATTTTGACATGGGAATATCATCATGGATTACCTGGGTGGGCCCAGTGAAATCACAGCTGTCCTTATAACAGGAAGGCAAGCAGGTCAAGGGCAGAAGAAGATGGGATATTGGAAACAAAATGTTGGAATGATATGTTTTGAAGACTGAAGAAGTGGCCATGAGCCAAAGAATACAGACAGCCTCTAGAAGCTGGAAAAAGCAAAGAAATGGCTTCTCTCCTAGAGCTTCTAGAAGGGATGCAGCCCTGCCAACACCTTGGTTTTAAGACTTCTGACCTTCAAAACAGCATTAAAACTTGTATTCTTTTAAAGCCACTAAGTTTGTGGTAATTTGTTACAGTAGCATTAGGAATAGCAATAGCAATAGCAATAGGAAATCAATATAATGGGTAAAAATAATATATATTAGACCCAACCTAACTATAGGCATGAAATGTAGTAAAGTGAAATTAAAAAACTCACATTTTTTTTCGTGCTTTTAGTTTAGCTTTATTCCTAAGTATACAAAAGTTCACTGTTTTAGAAGAGGAAGCATTTTTTTTTAATTTTTAAAGATTTTATTTATTTATTTGACAGACAGAGATCACAAGTAGGCAGAGAGGCAGGCAGAGAGAGAGGAGGAAGCAGGCTCCCCGCCGAGCAGGGAGCCTGATGCGGGGCTCGATCCCAGGACTCTGGGATCATGACCTGAGCTGAAGGCAGAGGCTTTAACCCACTGATCCACCCAGGCGCCCCGGCAGCATTTTTTAAAATACTATTTTTTCTTCTTTAGAATGTATCTACGGGGAGCACCTGGGTGGCTCAGTGGGTTGAGCCTCTGCCTTTGGCTCAGGTCATGTTCTCAGGGTCCTGGGATCGAGCCCCACATTGGGCTCTCTGCTCAGCGGGGAGCCTGCTCACCCCCCGCCCCCCGCCTGCCTCTCTGCCTACTTGTGATCTCTGTCTGTCAAATAAATAAACAAAATCTTAAAAAAAAAAAGTACATTGCTATCACCTCAAACGTCTTATTTAAAAAAAAAAAAAAAAGAACGTATAAGCAAATGTGTGAGTAATGGAGTTTTCCCTTTGGGACCTCAGAGGCCCTCTGTACTTGATGAGCCCAAGTATATGATCGGGTCCCATCAATCATTCCTGGCCAGTGTGGAGGTGGGTACTGATGCTGGGGTAAATATTTTATAACTGATCAATATGTTGAGGGAAAGACACAGAGGCTTGGGCCATAACACATGCACATACATATGTATATGCATACATGTTATTATATATATGTTTATTATTTATTAGTTAAAATGAAATGTCACATGGAAGAAAAAATTAGGGTATTTTTTTGTTTGTTTGTTTTGTTTTTTTAGCTTAGAGAGTTAGAGATGGCTTTCTGGGAGAGGTGGACGTTAGACTGAGCCTTGATGTATACAAAGGGCATAAAGCCTACTGAAAGGAGGAAAGATGGCAACTCTAATTTGTATGGTAAAATTTTGGAAGGAAAGAGAAGGGATGGAAAGCCAGTATTCTGACAAGAGCTGAAGAGCTGTGGGAGCAGAGAAGAAAAAGTAGGATGGGAACAACTAAGGGGGAAGTTTAAATCAGATGCTGACGGAGGTCTACGTGCAGATTTCTGAAGATGGAAATGACAGAGGATGGAAATGACCTAAGAATCAAGTGTCTTGATCTGGATGAACACCCAGAACATTTTAAAGAAATTTCCTCCTTGATATCCTGAAAACTGTAGCACTATATTATCAGATAAGCAGGCATGAGAAAATATAAATTATTCTAGATACTTACTGGTGATGTGGGAGCCAAATACCCTTGTTACTAACATAGAATCAAATGCCGTTCCTGGCAGACAGGAAAGTAGCTGACTTTGTATTACTTTCCCCATGGAGCACGTGTGACTGTGTACCAGACTCCAGTGCCTTTAGAGAAAAAGCTTACCAGACAGGATACATCCATGGAGACCAACCATTAGCGCAGCACTGTGGTACAAGGGCAGGGTGGTATAAATGACATCATCTTCCTTAATCCCGCTGGCACCAACGAAGCCAGTCGCATACCACAGGCGTTGGTGATTGATCATCGCAGCTTTCGGGAGACCTTTGCAAAGATACAAGAGAAGGCAGGGTGAGCCAAGATTGGCCATTCGCAGACATGTGGTCCGGGAGAGAGATCTGGCTTAGGAAGATCCATGGTCCAGTGCTTAGAGAATTGCATGGGGCCATAATCAGTTACACCAAGAGTCAGCAAATTTTTTTCTGTAGGAGACCAGAGAGTCCATGTTTTAGGTTTTGCATGGTCATACAGTCTCTGTTATAAATACTCAACTCTGCTATTGTAGCTGATAATAGCCAGCCATATAAAAGAATGAATGTGGCTGTGTTCTGAGAAAGCTTTATTTGCCACAACAGGGAGGGGAGGCTATATTTGGCCCGCAGACCACTGCTTGCTGTACCGAGTTAGATGGTTACTCCAGTAGTAATTTGAAGAGAAAGCCATGAATGTCTGTTGAATTTTTGCTCTATGCCTGTCACCTTGCAAGGTATTTTCAAAATTTCAATTATTTCTCATAATTAACAGGATCAGTAAATTTATATTCTCGAATCCACAGAGGAGAAGCGGAGATTCAGAGAGATTGAATACTTTTCCATTCCTATCACTTTTCTTCATAACCACTTTTATGAATTTCTTAGCTTCTCTTCTAGAGTGTTTTTATATAAATACAAGCAAATAAGAAGAGTTGCTTATTTTGTTCTTGCCCTTTCCTCCATTAAATATATGGACAAACTTCTGCACTTTTCTCTCTCTGCTTAACATTGGATGGTTGAGAACTGTCCATATTTATACAATGAAACTTTCCTTATTCATTCATTCATTTATTCTCTCTTTCTCTCGGTTGCATCAAGTCTTTGTATTTGTGTGTTATAATTTATTTAACTCTTTTGCTATTCCAGCCTGGTCCACATGCTAGTTTATACTGAGTGATGCTGTATTTGTAGGATAAATTTGCTGAAGTGAGACTGTAGGGTCAAAAGATAACATATCTTTGTAATTTTGATAGGTAGCGCCATATTGCCAGTTATAAGGGCTGTTCCAATCTACTCTCTCACCAGCAACATCTGAGTGGACCTGATCCTCATAGCCTTGCCTAGGTATGCTCTCAAATGTTGGAATATTTGCCAAATTGAAAGGTGAAAAACAGTATCTCGGTGTAGTTTTAGTATATTGTATTTTCTTAAATATAATTTATATAGCATATTTGCAAAACTCTATTAAAAGGATTTATTTATATTGTTTCTCATGGAAGGTGTTGGTCCTGAAGCCATTATTAAGGGGCCAGAGCTAGAGGTTAAGACTTAAGTGGGTGAATGGACTTTTTAAGGAGGAAGGCAATTCATTGTAGACTCAGATCCTTCCATACTTACTTGATGGCAGCTTAGCTAGGTATGGCCTAAGTAATAGCAACTCATTATAAGGTAAAGCAGCGTGGTCAGAAACCCGTCATAACTGTGAACGCAATTCAAAATTCATTTTCTTTGACAGTGGGCCAATGGCATTATGTTAGTATTAATGTTCCATTCTACACTAATATTAAGAAATAGAAGAAAGCATTGATAATCAATTGTATTCACCACAGAAAATAATCATACAGATAGTAAAAACCCTAAAATATATATATTTTAAATCATTTTTTAAAAGATTTTATTTATTTATTTGACAGAGAGAGAGATCACAAGTAGGCAGAGAGAGCGGGGGAAGCAGACTCCCTGCTGAGCAGAGAGCCCAATGCGGGGCTCGATTCCAGGACACTGAGATCATGACCTAGGCAGAGGCTTAACCCACTGAGCCCCTAAAATATATTTTAAAAAAGGAAATACATATCCTTTGTTGCTTTGAGGTACTTTCAGAAATTTCCTAATTTAAGATTTTGTATTAATGAAGAAAAAAGAGTATATGGTAACTACTACATAATTTTGTACTAATAACTGAGGAACAGGGAAAACATCTTGTTTTCCAATTGCTTAAGTGAGTTCTTTTTTTTTAAACTTCTTTTTAAAGGTTTATTTATTTGAGAAAGAGGGAGAGAGAAAGAGAGAGAGAGCAAGCATGAGTGGGAGGGGCAGAGGGAGAAGGAGAACCTCAAGTAGATTCCCTGCTGAACACAGAACCCAACACTGGGCTTGATCTCATGATCCTGAGATCATGACCTGAGCTGAAACCAAGAGTTAGATGTTTAACTGACTATGCCACCCAGGTGCCTCAAGTTCTTTTAATTAATTTTTACAAGAGTTACTTAACAAATATTTTACTTAGAGATAAGGAGAAAAGCAAAATAAACATCAACCCAATCACCTTCCTACTAAATATAAATTCAGAATTATGGGATTAAATTAAGGGGAGTTCAATGTCTTTTTCTCCCTAAAGTAGGTTTTATATTTGACTGCCAAAAGCGACATTGTGAAGTTCTATACTTGTGTAGCATTAACTAGAATTCCCTGTAACTAACCGAGGGCTGACTTTTTTCTCAATTATTTCCCAAAGTTCACAACTTAATTTTACCATTCTATTAAGAAATGAGGATAAATGAGGATAAATTCCCATATATTAAGGTACTGTCTGTATGTTGGGGAAGCATTTGGTTAACTATGTCATCCCACCATTCTGATGACATGGCAATATATTAACTTCTTACAGAAAGAGGATAGACAAGCTTTGGGCACTGGATTTAATATGTCATGCCCAGTCTCCCTTCATTTACTTAAAGAAAATACTTAATGAAAGTAAGTGTACAAAACGGAGTCCATCTTGATGTTAAACTCAGGTCTAGGACCTGGGAGAACAGATGGGTGCTGAGGGTCTGTTGAGGTAAAAGAAGGGAGTGTTTATAGGCTGGTGTTGAGATAAAAGGCTCAAAGGAAACTTTAACCTTATCTATAATGTTTGATGGTTTTACAAGGAAATGCATGCATGCGTTACCTGCTTAAATTAAATTAAAATTTTAATCAAAAGGAGAAATGATTCACATATTCAGTTTTCCGATATTAATAATAATCATCAGCATGCTGGCACTGGCTTCTTGTCCTCCTTTTAAATATATCCATATGGCCTCATATTATTACATTTTGATAATGTTTTCTCTGGCCTACAGTAGGCAAATACCACATTATCTGTTAAATCAAAAAACTGGGAGGTATTGTGGCAGAGAGGTCAGATGGGTGAGCTGTAGTGTCTTCCAACCAAGGTGAATCCTGACAAATTATCTTGAGAAGTTCTTAATCTCTCTAAGCATGAGTTTCTGCATCTGTAAAATGGGAATAAGAACGGTACCCATCCTAAGGATGGTGGGAGAATTGTATAAACACAAGACCCTAAAGCTTATAGGAGAGTGCCTAGTATATTCTATCTTTGATATTGCCTGTTCCATATAGTTATTCCAATAACATTGGTTTTTTTTTGAAAAATTTTTTTTTTTTTAAAGATTTTTTAAAAAATTTATTTGACAGATCACAAGTAGGCAGAGGCAGGCAGAGGAGGCAGGCTCCCTGCTGAGCAGAGAGCCCGATGCGGGACTCGATCCCAGGACCCTGAGATCATGACCTGAGCTGAAGGCAGAGGCTTTAACCACTGAGCCACCCAGGCGCCCCTCTAATAACACTGTTAATTGGCAGTGTTTTTTTCTTTGTGGCTCATAAAATTATGCTGCAGCTTATAGTTGAAGGTATCTTAGATTTGGTGAAATACAGTACTTCAGGCCCTGGGCTAGAGCCATTCTATACCCACACCACCAAACAGCTCCCAGTCAGTGTTGCATGGGAAGATAATGGTCAAAGCATTTATGTAAATAAAACTCTGTTATTGTCTTCTCATCTTCTTTGGTGCATTTATAACTTTGGTCCATTTATAACTGGCTATACATTATGTATAGACTTGTGATATAAGACAATTGAAATCTAACCATCATTTAAAAAATTCCCAAAACCTATTCAGTGCCAAATTTCATCCATTATCATAACTATTTTTGTACTTCTTGGCTAACTTCTTTCTCTGTTCTACATACCAGCGAGGGGGAAATAAGGGTAGCTTGGAGACACCCAAATAGGATCACATGCTATGAAATAAGACCAGTTCCCACAGGCAAAGAGCTAAATCCTCTAAAGTATTAGATATCCGATAAGTTTTGCCAAGGGAAAGAACATTTGAAAACCTAACCCAACATTTAACTCCTTCAGGCTAAGTCCATTTCTTTGAGAATCCTTTATTTTTACCTGTGGTTCCAGAAGTATAAATGTATAAGGCAGGAGTGGAAAAAGTGACTTCGGACCGCCAAGACTCTGGAATAGCTTCTGTTGACATTTCATCTACTTTGTCTAGTAAAGAGTCGACACCATCCGTGTTAGAAGTTCTGCTCACATAATAGATGGACACATTATCCTTTTTCAGGCTTGGCAGCACCTCTTCAACAGCGTATTGTAGTTCTTAATGTGGAAAGAAAATCCAAATGAATTATATTAGTCCACTAAAGTTCTCTTAGTGCAACAGGCTTCATATTGATTTTGTTTCCAGGATAATTTTTGCTGAAATGTGTAGACATGACACGGGGTACTTATAGTTATACAGTTTTAAGCATGGAATTTGCTAGATTTGGAAATTTCACAAGATTCCAAGTTTTGGGGGAAGACTGGGTTTTAATGGGTTCCTAGCATCAGATAGTTGGTTGAAGATTTCAAACAAACTGACACATGGATAAAAACCAAGATATATAAGTGCGTAACTTATATACATGTCTGGTATATGTCTCAAAATACTCTAGAAATGAATTTGGTTATTCCCAACATATGTGTCCCAATGATGAAAAAGAAAAAAAGAAAATTTTAAAGTAGGAGACAAGAAACAAAAGCAAGGCAGCCATGCTAACTAATAATGATGACAGAAGCCAACTTTATATATACACATACAGATATATTTCTTAACACATCAGGAACAAATAGTTTCCCTAGGAAAGTTCAACTCATCTGAGAAAGAAGCTCCAAATTTCATAAGCATATTTTCTGCTCTGAGAAAAAAACAGGGCCAATTAGTGTGTTTTTCAAACTGTGGGTCACAATACAGTGGTGGATTTTTAAAATCATTTGAAGTGACCAAAATTTTAAAAATTCCAGTAGAGAAAAAAACAGGGCCAATTAGCGTGTTTTTCAAACTGTGGGTCACAATACAGTGGTGGATTTTTAAAATCATTTGAAGTGACCAAAATTTTAAAAATTCCAGTAGAATGAAGTATGTTTTCAGAGTATATCACACATAGGAAGAGGTAAATATTACTTTTTTAAAAACAGCTTTCAGTCAGTTGTATGAGTGTGTGTATACCATCACAAACAAATACATTTTTCTACTGTAGGCCAACGTCAAAAAATTTAAAAGGTACTGATTTAATATATAAACTACATTTCATGTTTGCTGCTTGATTTCTGTGCCCTTCAATCACAAGATAAGATGGCCTTTCAGCTTATTTGTCTCGACCTTGAGATAACTGAACTGAATATACTTATTCTTAATAGGAAGCTGACCCAATACCCCAGGGAATTACCTTGGGGAGGCCATCCCTAATTCATCTTATATGCTTTGTTTTTCATTTGTTTACGTATGATGGCTCCATCAAAACAAGAAATACCATCAGGCCACATACATTTAAAAAATATTTTAAACATTTTAACCAGAAGACTCATGCACCTGGTAAAAAGAAATAAAATAGTACGAAAGAGTTTATTATGAAAACCAACAGTTCCATTCCCCTTGCCTCTTCAAAACTAAACCTGCCACCTAGAGGTGATCACTTTCAAGTTTTAAAAATCTGTTTCTTCTAACAATTGCCTCTGTATCACCAAATAATGTGCTTTTCCTGCTACCTCTTGACCTATCAATTTTGATCCCCACTCTTGTTCTCCCCCGTCCATCAATAGTCACTATCCCCACTTTATGCTGTCTAGGTTCATAGAATTTACATCTTTTCTGAGACTATAATTCCATCTTCCCAGCCTTGTTTATGGGTTGGCTCTAGAAGTGGGCACCAATAACCAGGGTCAACAAGATTATGACTATGTAAATATTATTCACTGCAGAGCAGAGTAACACATTATATAATCATGTTTCCTTTCGTGAGGAGTTTTCTCCTTGTGTGTCTGTTGAAAGAAAATCCTTTAAGATTCTATTGGCTTCAACTGTTTTCCACCTCCACCAGATGAGATTGCTTTCTGGTCCTTCAGCACTTCAAAATATTAACCAAAAAATACTCCTCTTATAAAAACTGGAATGGTAACAACCCATCCCTTGCCATTGCCTTGGTTCAGGTCCTCTTTATCGATCTTCCCCATAGGCTTCCAGACCAATCTCTCTGCCTCTACTCTTTCCCTGCTTCCAACTTAGCAGTTACACTATGGTTTCTTATTACTGCTCTGCTTAAAATCTTTCAATGGCTGCTAATCCCTTATGGTAGAGTCTACTCTCCTTATGCAGCATGTGAAGTCCTGAGCTCATTCACAGTTTAACCCCTGGGAACTTTACTGATGTCATCTCCTAGTACCATCTCTTACCCCCTTTCCTCTAACCACATTGATCTATGTGGACTGAATGTACCCATACTCCCACATCTCATGACCTTTGTCCAGATAGTTTCACCTACTCTGAGTGCCGTCCTCTATCCTGGTCACCTGGAAAACTCGAGCATATAAGACTCAGCCTTGGCAACACTTCTCTCTGTTGCCTTCCCTTCCCCTGCCGAGAGGGGTGCTCCCACAGGGGCCTGCATTAGTATTAGTACACTGTGTGACTTGCTTGTTCTTTTTCTCCTCTATTGGTGAAAATGTTGAGATTAAGGATCAAGAATTATGAAATCTCCTCTCCCTCTCCCTCCCCTGAAGCTATATATTCAAACACTGTGTTGTAATTTACCTTGATTAGTCTTTCCCCTTTGCCTCCCTCTTTCCCAACATTTATCCATCATCTGTTTGAAGAGGGCTTCCTGTGTGCCAGGCATGGTTCTAAGCACTGGATATAACGGTGAAGGAAACATACTGTCCCTGTTTCTACATAGCCTAATGGGGGAGGAGGCGAAGAAATCATCCATTTAAGTAAGGTGTCCTAGGTGTCACAACAGGGAATATGGCGTTTTGGGAGGGGCACAAAGACAACCCAGAGGCAGTATCATCTAAGTGGAGACCGGAAAGATGAACAGGAGTTGGCAAGTTGAGGACCAGCTGAGATTGATTGAGCTTGTTTCTAGCAGAGTGAACAGCTTATCCAAAGGTCCAGAGGCAAACAACATGGTGTCAATGTAGCTGAAAGTGGCTAAAGTTGACTGGGGAAAAGAAGGTTGGGAGAAGAGTCTAGAATGTAGGTAGGGACCAAGTCCCTGGTGTAAGTCAGGGCAAATGGATTGCAGGTAAGACCATGATACATTTTTCAGCCTGAAATTTACATCCCATTTTTTAAAAAGGTAAAAGGAAATGTAATTAAGCTGGTGTCATGCTAGATTACAGTTCAAGCAATTTGGCATCATGCATCTTTTACTGCATTCATGTTGCTACCCAGCCCCCTGCAGGCCTTTAGTTTGTGATACCTTTTATAGAAGTCATCTCATCTGAAGGGAAGGCCATTGACCCTGCCCAACAATTTCCCTACATGTCCTCTGTACTGTTGGTGTAAAATTTGCATTTGGGCATTGATTTGAGATTCCAGTGTCACCAAACATATTAGGACACACCTAACATACCCGATGGCAGCAGCCTTTCTTCCTTTAAACTAGAGATGCTGATATAAAAACTGAAATTTGAAAGGACATTCTGGATTTCTATTAACCAGCTATTTGATATTTAATATCTTTCCTTAAGCCCTTTATAAATACAACTGGACCTATATGTTTTCTCCTTCACAAATTTTGTCCAGTGTGTGTGTTATTACTGTAAAGTCTGCTTACTTAAAAGTGGCAATCAACCAGGACATAAAAGCTCTACTCGGCCCGGGCTGAGTTCCTGAGAACTCTCTGTTCTGAGATATACATGCAGGAGTCCACTTGGCAATGACACCTGTCAGGTTGCAAGGGAAGCAGACTAGATAGAGGGCAAGGTTGAACGGTGATGCAGCCACATAGAGACCCCGTTCAATTGATTCTCTGATCCTTTTGGTAGTCTGGCACAGTGGCTCTCTTGAAGTAAGGGCAAGTCCTGGAGAGGGTCCTGGCTAAGAGATTCCACTGCCCATGTTCCCAGCAGCGGAGGAATGAACATCTCAGTACTGAAGGGCGCATTTGGGTAGTCCATAACAACACCCACTACACCTTGCATCCTTACTGATAACAAAGCCTTAATGTTTCTATTTGTATAGAACAGTTTGTATAGTAGTTTTACATATATCACATCATATAATTTTCACGAGAACCCTGTGATACTGATACAGTCATCCTGTTTCTACAAACGAAGACAGAAACTCAGTGAGCCTATGTATGGAAGGATACATACAAAATAAACAGAAATATATTGGGTTTATGGGATTCCTGCTGCATCCTTATACTAGCCATTCAGGTTCAAGTTTTGAGAGTGCCTTACTTTTTAGAAGATATTGTCTATTTGTCCTTCTGCTTAGTTCTTGTTAAATAAAGCATGTGGAGCTACCTTTGAAGGGCAATACTGACAATCTCTTGTTCATCTTCTTTGAAAAGCATAACCTTGAGCTTTGTTGAAGCTTGGGTGTGAAAAACAGTATTCACAGAAAGGGGTCTGAATGGTATAGAGTAGATCTGTTGGTTTCTCATTAGTCTAGGTTTAAGTTGTGGATTGAAATAGAACCTCAGAGAAAGCAGTGCATACTTGAGTGAGGGAATATTGAGGGATAACATTTCCCCTCCCTTAAAATCTGCCTTGTTAAAAATAGAAAAAAGAAATCAAGGTAGCATATGAAGTTTCCCTCACTCTCTTCTTTCCACCCTTCCTCCCTCCCTCCCTCCCTCCCTCCCTTCCTTCCTTTCCTTTCTTTCTTAAATAAGAGAAGAAGAGGAATTTATGAACACATGGCCCATTCCTAGAGAGCAGGGAGACATACAGGTTGGTGAGCTGAACCAGTCTTTGTCACCAAGATGGCAAGGTGCTACTGGCTAACGCTGCAGCTTTCTGATGGGAAAGGCATTCAATCTAGCAGCTAGTTCTGCTACTCGATTGTCTCATTGAATGAGTATCTGACTGAGTTAGAAAACACTCCAAATGCTTATCTCAACAAAGCAGGATCTGAAAAGGAGGCCGTGAAAGGAAATGTGTTTTGATCAAAATCTCAGGATGATTGTGAAATGGTTGGTAGGTGCACAAGTCAGGATTGAAGGCTTATCTTTTCTTCACTCAAAAAGGCAACTGAAGCACAAACTGGTTCTTTTTTTTTTTTTTTTTTAAAGATTTTATCTATCTATCCTACAGACAGAGATCACAAGTAGGCAGAGAGGCAGGCAGAGAGAGAGGGGGAAGCAGGCTCCCCGCCGAGCAGAGAGCCCGATGCGGGGCTCGATCCCAGAACCCTGGGATCATGACCTGAGCTGAAGGCAGAGGCTTTAACCCACTGAGCCACCCAGGCGCCCCGCACAAACTGGTTCTTAACAATCTTTGGAGACAGTCTGAAAGCAGGTTTTCTAATGCCATTTGTAACTGTGATTTTGCATTTTTAACATCGGCAGTTTGGAAATTACAGCATTTAATAACCTACAGTCTGGTCTATACGTCAACACCGTATGTGTTAGAACACCCTGCGGATAGAGGCATGCATTTACCCCTCCCCCTCCCCACACAATACAAATCACCCTAAGGTCAGAAACATGTTTAATGAAGGTTAAGCCCACCTGGAATAGGTAAATCTTTAACAGGGAAATAAACACTCATCTTACCTTTATGCATGTATATAACTTCTTAATACTATTTTCATTTCTCTTAAAGTTCTTACTTAGGGGAACCCTTGCTTTCTAAATAGCCCTGGAATCAAGGTTAATTCTTTGATTAGGAGGCTGTCAGATCATATCAGGACTTACATAATTGGTATCCATAAGCAACCCTGTCACCTCTCTACCAGCTATCTGCTTCCTTATTTTTGGTCAGAGTTTGTGGGAAGGTCCTTTTCAGATACTGGCCACTTACATTCAAGGTGCAGAATAATCTGAACCATAACCTTCTTCAGTTTCAATAACAATAACACCTGATTTAAAGTGGCTTTTGTTTTCACACCTTCACTCCCTTCTTGTTTCTAAAGAAAAAGAGCTGTTAGTGTTTGCAAATACACTGGCAACATGGTAGTTTATTTTGAATGGAGATAGACTACCCCCCTTGCAACCTTTAGTTATGAGCAGGGCAAGAAGAAAAATTTTAGAGAGCCTCTTTAAGCTAGCTCTCTGTTCAGACCTTGGGCATCTTGGGATCCCAGACCCTGAGTACATTACTCATTTGATGCCTAGGCTTTTGTCCTCCACCATCCTATGCAGAGACCCTCATGACTACAGTCCCAGCCCACCCTACGCTCATGACCAGGTTCCTCTCTGGCAATGAGACCCCATGAGAGCATCTCTCTCCTACAGTCCATTGCCAGAGGTAAACTTCGAGGTAAACAAGTCTGGTAGGGTGAGGCTGGGCTTGGAGGGAACTGGATCTAAATGGATTTTCTCAAATCAGGATATATTTAAATTTTTTACAATATTTTTCATGTCCTCATGCCTGACCCAACAGTTCTCACACTTCAGAGAAGAAAGCCTATCACAGCCAATCAGGATAATGGAACTCATTAATCTGACAAACATTTGTTGAGTGACTACTATGTGCTAGGTATTACTAGGGCCTTCTTCAAAGATACAGGAGAGAATTCTAAGCCTTTGAGACAAAGTACACTGAGGCAAGGCATCTAAGTTATACCTCGAGCAGCCCAGAGAGAGGAGAGGAGATGAATATCTGCCTTGACCCTTGGCTAAAGTTGGCATTGGAAAATCATATCCCTCCATGGAAGTGAGACCACTGCTGTTGGCCATTCTTTGAATTCTCTGCATCCTTATTTTCTCTACAGTGGAGTCCCTTCTGTAAACAGCTTTTAAAAATTACCATTATTTAAGTCCAGCCTGCTGTTGTCCTCACACAGTAAAACTCTAATGAAGCATCTGTGTTATGAACCTGGTGAAAACTGCTTCTGGGCTTCTCTTGCCTGGATGCCCTGTCCCCAACTGCACTTGCCAAGCTCAGTTGTTAATGTCCCCAGAAGCTTTCACCCTCTGTTCACCAGCCCCCACCCCGACCCCAGCACTTTGTATCTCTCTCAGCAGACTTAACATACTTTTTACATCCTCCTAGATGTCATAGTCATTTGAGTATGTGGCTTAGTTCTTTTACTGGACTATAAGATCCTTGAACGAATGAACTCTTCTTTTCTCCCTATCCTATCATGGCAATCAGCTTGTACCTTGTACAAGGTAATTGCACAAGGACTCCGTAATGTTTCTTGCTATCAAATTAAGTTGTTGGTCCATCTGCTTTTCTCAACCTGACCTCAAGTTTGTCTGACAAGACTTCTCCTTGGTCCTGACACTAGTTTTATAACAAAATGCTCCACTATTATAATGACGCAAATGTTTTTGAAAGTTATTAAAGGCATTTTCCTTCATCCCATTGTTCAAAGGAGGTCCAATTTTATTTTTTGCAACCTTGCAAAACCAGGTCAAAAGTAACTTGGAATATTTTACAGATCTCTGGATCTCAGTCTTATAATAGATAGTATCTTTAAGAGTTATTAGAGTCTGTGAAAGAGTACTACTTAAGGGAGCCTTTCACAGTTATGCTGAGCCATGCAGTGTAGGCCTGGCCAGTGAGCTGATGAAGGAGACCTAGGATAGCCTTCCAGTAGAAGAACTAATTTACTGATGATCTGAATGTTAGCATAAATGGCAACAGAGAAAATGTACTATTTTAGGGGTCTTCCAGCATGTTTTCCTATCTCACCCATATTCTGTTTGGGAAGTTGCTTAAAAAACTATCAGCCCAAAAAACTGTTTTCTATCAATGACAAAATCAATACGGGATATAGCTGAAGGCAATGTTTCCATGTAATTACTTCCATCATACCCTTCTATGGAGAAGGACCTGAAATGTACTACAGAGAGAACATCATATTTTCTGAGGGATGGGTGCTCCTGTAGAGTAAATTCCAAAGCTATAATTGGGTACTGATATTCCTGACAGGGTTGAGCCCTGTTAAGCTTTATCAAAATTCACCAAAATTCATGACAACAGGATCAATCTTCATGATAAATGCCATGGTGCTGGTCTTTTGCCTAGCTAGACTCCAGAATCTGACAGCTAGTGGGAATTCAAGAGCTCTTACTACTCCGCAAGCCCTAAGGCTGAAGTTCAAAGCACAGAATCAAACCCTGTTGAATGGTAGTCATGCCAAAATTTCCAATATAAGTCTCACTTTTACGTACTGACCCATAAAAGTCTCACTTTTATGTACTGATGTTCAGGTGGTGTAGTAGAGTAAGTGCCTTGGAAGTGAACAAAACAAAAGAAGACAAAACATGTGGGTTCCGTCCCCAGCTCTCTGTTGCTAACCCACTATGTGACTCTGGGCAATGGATATCACCCTTCAGGGCCTTTGTTTGTTCAATAGAACCAATCTCTGCAGTTCCTGACGTCCCTCACAGGGAGCCTGAAATACTATGCAGGTAAACAGTATTTAAGTCTCTCCTGCCCAGTGGTAAAAAGATCACTGTGATAGTAACTTTCTTTGGAACCAAAAGGCAAAGTAATAGGTTTAAGAGTCTTCCAATTACTAAGAGGTTAAGTTATCTCTTTGCTCAGGCAACTAGAAATTGCTGGGAATTTTCTTGAAGGGACCATCCGCTATACGTAACTTGGCTGTTGTTAAGTTGACCCCGTTTTTAAACATTTATACAAAGCCTTCATTTTTTGGATTATTTTATACCACATGAAACAGGTGGGTAAGTTTTTTGGTTTCCCACAAGGGAGCAGACATCTTTCTGTGACCCTACGCCAGATGCTTAGCTTGCCTCAGTTTCCTTAGTTGTGAAATGCAGGGGGACAGCAGAGGATGCTTAATCCATTCCAGCTCTAGCCCAACATCTATGTAGAAGAAGGCAGCACAATGTGGGGCAATTCATAGGCTTTAAAGTTGGATGGACCTGGGCTGGAATTTTAAGCTTCAGTTTTCTCAACTGACAGAGGGTAATGACATGTTATCTCTCAGGGTAATAAAAGCGCTCAGCATAGGCATTGGCACAGAAAGGTATTTCAGAAAGGTGAGGCTTCCTAGCTCCCTATTTTTTCAGGTCTTTCAGCTCCTATCTGGTTGGGCCTCCCCTTACTGATTTTTTTTTTTTTTAAGATTTTATTTATTTATTTGACAGACAGAGATCACAAGTAGGCAGAGAGGCAGGCAGAGAGAGAGGAGGAAGCAGTCTCCCTGCTGCGCGGAGAGCCCGACTCTGTGATCATGACCCAAGCCGAAGGCAGAGGCTTTAACCCACTGAGCCACCCAGGCGCCCCTCCCCTTACTGATCTTACTGACAGAGTGAAAAGCAACTCCTAGTCCTTATTTCCTCTCTAGGAAAAGCCAACAGTCCTGTGGGTAACAGATTCTTTGTTTCTTCCTGGCCCAGTCACTCCTGGAGCATGAAGTTACCATTTCAGGTCTTGCTGAAGCATAGCAAGAGGTAACTCGTGAACCAGAAGTCACTTTGGCTACAGATGTAATGGGGGCTGATAAGGGCACTGCAGCAGTTCCCTAAAATCTTCTTGGGGAGCAGGTCTTCTCTCTCTGCAGTGAGACTCTAGAAAGGCTAACTGCATTTGAGAGCTGGAAGCGGCCATGAAGACCCTGTATTAGAGGAGGAAACCAAAGGACAGGGAGGGAAAGTGACTTTCTCATGATCACATAGCCAATCAAACAGCAGAGATGAGAACATTCTGGATCCTCTGGAATTCACATTCAAGACTCTGCATTTTAATGCAAAGATTGTCAATATTGGTTAAGAGCTTGGACTCTGTGGTTAACCCCTCTCCCCCCAGCTCTGTGACCCCTGCGGCGTAAGGCGTTAGGTCTCTGGTTTCATCCACAAAGCCGGTCTAGTAAACCCTATCTGTTGATAGGATTAAAGGCAACACTTAGTGCTTAATACAGTGCCTGGCAGGGCTTCCACAACAGGTTGTTCTAAAGATCATTAGCATGAGGAAGGGTTTCCATTCCCTTCCTCTACACTTCCAGGTGGTATCTGAACGTCCCTTTCCAAAGCTCTACTCTACACCATGCAGTGGCGTTTGTCACGGCGCGAAGGAGCCCATTGCCAGGGCCGGCGCTCCCCGGGGCTCACCTGGCGAGGCCAGTAGCACCTTCGCGCCGCAGCACTGGAAGCAGTGCAACAGGGACTTCGCGCGGATGTTGCAGTTGAGGCACGCCATGGCACAGCCCAGTTTGACCAGCCCCAGCCACAGCCACACGTAGGCTGGTTCGTTGCCCATGAAGACAGCCACGCAGTCTCCCTGGCGCAGGCCGAGGTGCTCCCGCAGCGTCCGCGCCACTTGGTTGCTGCGCCGGTCCACCTGCGCGTAGGTGAGCGTCTCGTCTCGGTAAAGCAGGAAGGGCTTGTGCGGGATCCGGCGCACTTTCTCCAGAAAGACGTGCAGGAGCGTGCGCACCGGCCGCCTATGCCTGTAGCTGCGCACGCGCTGGGCCAAGACGGCCAGCCGCAGGAAGAAACGCGTGTCCTGGAACAAGTAGGGGCAGCAGAGGTTCACCAGCAGCGGCAGGAGCAGCAGCCCCGCCAGTGCCGTGTAGATGGCGGGCAGCATGACGGTGGCGGGGCCCCCTGTCCCCGCGAGGACAGTGGGTGCGCTTGGGGCGTGCAGCGCGGCGGCGGGGAGGACTTCGGGCGGACGGCGTGCTGGCTGCGCAGGGTCGCGCGGCGAGGCTGGGGCGACAGCGGGGCGCCTGGGATGCCGGCACCAAAGCGGGCTCTCGGGCAGGTGGAGCGGTCTGTGGACTGCGGGGACGCCAGGAGGGAGAGGCCGGCTGACCCCGCCCCCTTGTGGGTGTGCAGCTACCTGGGCGCCCCGCCCGCCTAGAGGTCCTCCCGGGCACGGGAGGCGGCCTGGCCACTCCCCAGGGTCTCGGCGGTCGCTCGGCGCGACGTCGGGTCTCTGTCTTGTGACCGAGGAGCCACAGTTTCCTTGTCAAATGGTGATGACAAGACGCACTTCGCAGACGTTGGGAAGATTAGAGGAGATAATGTAGGCGTAGGTAGTTACTTATTGCTACCACCCGCGGAGTGCCTTGTAGAAGTGACTTAGTATTGGTAAAGCGCCTTATAAATGTGAGTCTCGTTATTAATTAGTAAAGCGTACCAGGTGCTACCGCCACATGGGATTCCTACCCGTCCGTTCTTGGTCCCAGAGGTTTTCCACCTCATTTCTCTTTGTTTTTCAGATTTGTCGCCCCCACCCCGCCCTTCCCCCAGCCCAGTTGCTGGGTGGTCTCCCGTGGTGAGGATTTCAAGGTTGAAAAGAAGCATTATCGGTTCTCCGCTGTGCGTTAAGGATCGGCCCAGCGAGTCCAGATTGGGAGTGAGGCAGGCCACACTCTGCCGGCTGAAATCAAGCTCTGGCGATATTACACTTTAATCTGTTTGTTTGCTTGTTTGACTTTTAATATTTTGCTCTAAGTGATTTTTCTCTCTTGTATGCTGAAGATTTTCAACTAATGTTAGCCCGATTCAACATTTACTAAGGGGTTCTATCAGAGAACATTGCAACACAGAGGACATTAAGTAAACATTCGCATTTCTCAAAAGCCTTTTTTTTTTTTTTAGTGTGATCGTCTCTTTTAATTTCCTTAGTGCTGCTTTTATAAAGGGAATACTTGCTGCTTGCTACTGAAGAGGGTCCGGCTCTAAGTAAAGCAGTGTTCTTTCTTCCTCTCCTGTCCTCCTACATTCATCGTCTTATTCTTAGGGGATAGCCACAAGTAATGAACACCTACTCCTGCCAGACACTCTGCTAGGGGCTTTCCTGTAATATATATTTTTTGGAGCATCACAGTCATCTAAAGGGGGAACTTTCGTGCTCATTTACAGACAGGAATGGGACACTTGGGTAAATTAAGAGAGCTAGTAAGCAACGCATGGGTTTTGAGACTGGTATCTGTTTGGCCCTGGGGCCCTCCCTTAGCAACACCTTATGTTGCCCTCTTATTCTCTAGGTTTCTATCCATGTTCTTTTCAGCAATCTTCTTTTCTTTTCTTTTTTTTTTTTTTCCTTTTTTCTACAATCTCTCCTCCTCCCCCGCTCCTTTTTTTTTTTTTTTTTTTTTGGTGCCCTGTTTTTACTCCTGGGACCTTCTCAAGCAACCTTTCCTTCCTTGTCTTTTTCTGAATCTTTCATGGCAGATCCCGCTACTCTCGAGTGACCGGTTGCATCATTTCTCTGGGGATGGGTTGGGGGTCTTGGTTATCCCTGAGGAGTGGCTTATAGTGTTAATCAAAGACGGGGTCAGGACAGAAACCATTCTTGTGGGTACCTTTTCTTTCATGTTGAAGCTCAGAGCCAGCCCTCCTTAAAGTCCCAATGCCACCCTCGTGCCCTTGACTAGTCGCTTCAGTAGCCTCCTAGATCTCTCTTGCCATGTCTTTGAATAGCACTTCTCAGAGTGCTGGATTACTGCAAAAGCCCCTTTCTTCCCTCTTATTGTGAGGATCACTCTAGCCTTGTGCATCAGCAGTTTTTCAGTTGCAAGTGAAAGAAGACCAGACCAAACTGGCTTATGTAGAAATAGGAATTTAAACAGCAACTTCAGTCAGAGTCCAGGGTAGGACAGGCTCCGAATGAGCCTTCATTGGTGGCTTAAGTGCTAAGACCTGGACCCCATTTCCCTTCCGCCATTTCTTTGCTCCACCTCCTCTGTTCTCATGTAGGCTCTCCTTCATCATCCAAAGATGACTGCCAACCCTCGGGCTACATGATTCTCACATCAACTTCTGACAGAAGTATAAGAATCTTTTTCTTAGTTCTTATTTAAAGGAAAAAAAAATCTCTGGGTTCTGGGCCCATCCCCAGAGCAGTCTTTGTGGCCTAGGAACAGTAATGTTGATTGCTTTAAGCTAATCAGGACTCACCCATGAAGCTGGGATAGAGTTAATCCTATACATCTTGGAACTCCTGAGGATCTCTTTCTTGTCCTGAACTTATAAACCCACCACACAGCTTGGCTTTTGATTTTGTGTCTGTTAGCTTTGCCTTTCCCACATAGAATTCAGCTTTCCAGAATGAAGTCACAGAAAAGAGCATGAGTCTTGAAGTCAGAGGACCTGGGTTCAAGTGCTTGTTCATTACATATTGGCTGACCTAACTCACCTTTACCAGAAAATGCTGACGCTGGTACCTTATGTTAATTTTGTAGGCTTTGAGGTAGTGAATGCACAGGGGCTATAGTCAGCAACGATGTGTTTTGCATGTTATGAAGCCTGCCATTTTGTGACTTGACTTAGTATGCATAGGAATTTTGTAATTGACTCATTCAATGGCTTATGAGAAGGGTTATCTCCAACTGTGTTGCCTTCCATGAATCAATCACATTTCTTGAAACAAGGGGTACCTACTGCCTGTGGAATAGCCAGCATGGGTGGCCTTTGGGGACAGGTTTACAGGTGTGTAGCTATTCAGAGAGGGAAATGGTAAAAGATCAGTGGGGATGGCATACGCTGAGACTGGCCCCTCTTGGAGAAATGAAAGAGGGTAGAGACTGGGGACAAATAGGTTGTTGGTATTAGACATGAGGGAGCAGGGCTCCTCCTCTTTTTTTTTGGCATCCCAGTTGTGCTTGCTTACTACACAATCAATACAAAATACAAGTTGAGAGGCATCCGGGTGGCTCAGTGGGTTAAGTCTCTGCCTTCAGCTCAGGTCATGATCTCAGGGTCCTGGGATCGAGCCCCACATTGGGCTCTCTGCTTGGTGGGGAGCCTGCTTTCCCCCCTCTCTCTGCCTGCTGCTCTGCCTGCTTGTGATCTCTCTCTCTGCGTCAAATAAATAAATAAAATATTAAAAAAAAATACAAGTTGAAAAAAAGGTGTTTGTTCTCAGTAGTTCTGACTGGAATGCCTTTGATTTAGGGTAGAATTTTAATTGAGGGAAAAGTCATAGTGAAATGATTGGTGCTTCTAGTGATGGTATGTGTGTTTCACAAGATTTTTTTTCCGGCTTATTAAACAGCCCTCTCTCCTTTCAGCATCCCATTACAAGCCACAAGGCCCCTTCCCGGTCACTCTTCTACATCCCTGGGTGGGTTAGTTAATTCTTTACTTTTTGGTTTCTTTGCTCTTACTTTACCTTTTTTTGAATTATTTTCTTCTTGTCCAGTTTTTTTTTTTTTTTTTTTGGTAGTTGAAGTATAGTTGACACATCTTATTGTATTAGTTTCAGGTGTATCTTTTTGTCTGATTCTTAACTGGTAAGGTTTATAGGGTTGTTTCTTCACCTTTTTTCTGTTTTTCTCTCTAGGTGGTCTTCCTTGTTCCTGTTGATGCTGCAGACTTCCGAGTCTGAGTATGCAGCCCTAACCTCTCTCCTGAGTGCCAGAAAGTCGTTTCATAATGGCAAAACAAACACCTCTGGGTGAATTCATTTATTCAATCACTCATTTATTAATTTATTCATTTAGCATTTATTTTAAGTGTACTAGATACACATTACTTCATAGGAAAAAAGGCTGGGCATGTATTCTCATTTTCAGATGAGTGAATTAAGATTCAGGGAAGTTAACCAATATGCCAAAGGTCACACACAGCAAGTAAGTTAATTGTGGAGCAGAGACTAAAACCTCTTTTTCAATTCATAGTTAGGTGTCATGGGTGAATGATGCCTCCTCATCCATCCACCCCCCCACCCCACCCCCCAACAAAATATTTACTCAGTAGAGCTGCAGAACTTGTGAATGTGACCTTTTTGGGAAAATAATTAACTTAAGGATCCTGAGATGAGAAAGTCCTGTACTAGCATGGGCCTTAATCCAATGATAATTGTCTTTAGAAGAGAAAGGAAGGTGGGAAGATACACAGAAGAGAGGGGGATGTGAAAATGGAGGCAGAGATTGGAGTGATGCCTCTCTAATCCAAGGAATACCCAAGATTGTGGGCAGCCACTGGATGATAGAGAGGGCTGGAATGGATTCTCTCCCAGAGCCTTCAGAAGGAACCAGCCCTGCCAATACCTTGGTTCTGAATTTCTGTCCTCCAGAACTGTGAGAGGAAAAATTTCTGTGGTTTTAGCCAATGAGTTTGTGGTAATTTTTCACAGTAGTCCTAGGAAACTAATATACTGAGTCACATTGTGTTTCACATAAATTAGGATTCCTACCTCAAGACTGGGTGGCACAGTGGGTCAAAAAGTCCAGCAGTTGACAAAAGAGAAAAAAGTATGAAGATCTGAAGTAAGTCCTACTGAGTTTACTGGAACAATAAGAATCTTCATGTAGGGGCACCTGGGTGGCTCAGAGGGTTAAGCCTCTGCCTTTGGGTCAGGTCATGATCTCAGGGTCCTGGGATCGAGCTCCGCATCGGGCTCTCTGCTCAGCAGGGAGCCTGCTTCTCCCTCTCTCTCTCTGCCTGCCTCTCTGCCTACTTGTGATCTATCTCTGTAAAAAAAAAAAAAAAAAAAAAAAAGAATCTTCATGTAATAGGCTTCATGGGATGTAAAATTGTGATCTGGGAGTCTGGTTTCCCACACAGTCTGGGGTCACTTTATTGACCCCAGAACTTAAAACTCATGGATCATTTGCTGTCATGATGATTCAGCTTTTCTCTATCCCTGTTTTGTAGTTTCTGCCACAAATTTTCCCTTCAGTTCTGTAAATTATTTTTCCTGCCTGTCCCATCAATTCTGTTTAAACTCATGTCTTCTGTTGCCTAACATGTGGTTACTCCCTTCTCCTTGCAGGTCTTTCACTATTACCTTCCTTTTTGTTCAATTATATCCCTGTTTTCTAGCTCGTATTCTTGAGTAGATCTCGTAGCCCCCCAGAATTACCCAAAAACGACTATATAGAATTCTTATATATCCAGGGGCTGCTTTCCAGCTTATAAATTCCTGTAATTGAGTAAGGTGCATAGTCCTGGTCCAATCAGCTGTGTGATTTGTGGAGCACACATGGAGCTGGGAATAGAGAGGCCAATGGAGTCTCCCGATTCATTACATAAACATGGTCCCTGTACTTAAGTCTTACTCGTAGAGACTTGGCAGTTTTCCTCTAAAGGGACTAAGGACTTGGTAAAATACATTAATTAGCTTAACTTATCTTTCTGTTTATTTCAGATTATAATGTCTTCATTGTCTTTATTTCAGATTGTAATTCCTTCTTCTGACTACTATATACAGCTGTTGTGGAAAACTAACTTCTTTTAACTAATAAATTATAATTCATAATTTAGCATTTACTTACATGGCAACATTATTTGTGTAGATTCAAGTTTTTGTCTGATGTCACAGTCCTTTTGCCTGAAGAGCTTCCTCTGACATTTCTTGAGTTGTAGCTATTCTGGCAATGAATTACTTCAGCTTTAGTTTTTCTGAAAAAGACTTTATTTAACCTTCAAGTTTGAATGGTATTTTCCCTGGGTAAAGAAGGCTTGCGTGTTAGTTTAATTCTCTGGTACTTTCAAGATGCCACTTTCTTGTCTTCTGGCTTACATCGTTTCTGACTGCTGTAATTCTTATCTTTGTTTCTTTGTACATAGTTTATTTATTTTTTCTGGATATCTTCAAGATTTTCTCTCTCTCTTTTTTTTTTTTTTTGGTTTTCAGCAGTTAGACTAAGGGTGTGTGTGTGTGTGTGTGTGTGTGTGTGTGTGTGTGTGTTTAATTTATCCTCTCTGGGATTCTGTAAACTTCTGGGTCTATGGCTTGATGTCGTTCATAATTTTGGAAAATCTCTTGGTCATTATCTCTTCAAATATTTCTTCTGCCCTATTTTCCCTCCCTCCCTCCCTCCCTTTCTTTTTTCCTATGACTCCAATTATTCATATATTGGGCCATTTGATTTTGTGGAACAGTTTTTGGATGCACAGTTTTTTATTCACTTTTTTCTCTTTGTGTTTCAGTTTGTATAATTTCTTGACCTATCTTCAAGTTTTACTGAGTTTTTTTTCCCCTCAGCTGTAATAAGTCTATCTAAATAATTCTACATTTCTGATAGTGTGTTTTTTATTTCTAGCACTTCCATTTGACTCTTTCTTATCATTTTCATTTCTGCTGATAGTCCCCATCTACTCATACATTTAAAAAAAAAATGGCTGTTACTCTAAAGAGCTCCTCCCTATAGTTCTTTCCTACCCACATGAGTGGAGTTGTTATGATCAAAGAGTTCTTCAAAGCTTAATGCATATACACGCACCCCTCCCCCCCTCACCTGACTTTTGTTTCATTATAATGTTAGTCATAGTAACTAGGAAAATAAGTCTGGTCCTGATTTCTTCAAGACTGGGGAAATCAGTTATCTAAGATAGATTCAGAACTTCACTAGTGATGCTAGAAACTCGTTTTCATCTTCTAGACCGTAGCTTGCTCTTTTGTGTCATCCCTGTTTCATGTTTATAGTGTGACCCAGATAATATACAGGGACCTTCTGAAAACCAAGACAGACCTAGCCAATCAATCTTAGCATTCTCTTTGGTTGAGCCTAAGCATATATCAGAATTTTTTGTTTTGTTTCTTTTTTTTTTTTTTGTTAACACAGTGCTCTAAGATGCCATGACCAAGTTATCAGATTTGACTTCTGATTTAGTTTTGCTTATCATTTATATAGTATTGATCTATAGTTGGACAATAGAATTACCAGGGAAGTTTATTTATTTATTTAAAGATTTTACTCATTTATTTGATAGAGATCACAAGTAAGCAGAAAGGCAGGCAGAGAGAGAGAGAGAGAGGGAAGCAGGCTCTCTGCCAAGCAGAGAGCCCGATGCGGGGCTCGACCCTAGGACCCCGAGACCATGACCTGAGCTGAAGGCAGAGGCTTTAACCCACTGAGCCACCCAGGCGCCCCTCCAGGGAAGCTTTAAAAACTGCATGTCATGTTGTTATTTTTTAAGGTGCTTTTATATTTTTGAGATACACACAAAATATTTATGGATAAGATAATGTCAAACCATTTTAGAGATAGTTGTAGATATTGTGATATTTTTTTATTCCTAAATACTTCAGCCTATATCTTATAAAAACAAGAGCATGCTCTAGTGTATCTAAAATAGAGATATAACACTTGGGAAATTTAAAATTGATACAATTCTATCATCTAATATATTTAATATTATCCCCTAACATGAGACTTTATTCAAATATCCCCAATTATCTCAATAATATCTTTTATTAGAATTTTATAATCACCCAAGAGATAATCAAGGATCACACACATTGTAGTTAGTTATCTGTCTATTTTGTTTCCTTTAATCGAGAGCAGCTCTCCAGCTTTTTTTTTAGGCTTTTATGACATTGAAATTTTTGGATTTCAGGCCAGGCATTTTATAGAATGTTCTTTGGTTTGGGTTTACTTGATATTTCCTCAAGGTTAGACTCAGGTCATGAAGTTTTGACAGGAATACCACAGAAGTGACTTGTATCCTCAGTGTGTCATATCAAGAGGCAACTGCTGTTGGATTGTCCCATTAGTAAGTCTGGTATTAAGTTTGATCATTTAGTCAAAGTGCTAACTGCCAGATTCATTGTATTTTTATTTGAAGCAATACTTTCAGACTGTATAAATATTCCTTTATGCCCCAATTTTTCACTCAGTGATTTAAGCACACTTTGATGATTCTTGCCTGAATCTATTATTCCTACAGTGGTTCTAAAATGATGGTTTTCTATTTCTATCATTTTTACTACAAGCATCGGTTGGCATCCTTTATTTTTCTTTTCCTCTCTTTCTTTTTAAGGATGGGTATAGACTCATGGATTTTAGTTTGTTTGTTTATTTATTTATATATTTATTGGTGTCTAATATTTTCTTTTTCTTTTTTTCCTTTTTTAAAGTTTTTTACTTTAATTCCAGTATAGTTAACATACAGTGTTATATTACTTTCAGGTGTATAAAATAGTTATTCAGTAAATTATACATTATTCAGTGCTCATCATGATAAATGTATTTTTTTTATAATTTTATTTTTTATAAACATATATATATATATATTTTTTCCCCCAGGGGTACAGGTCTGTGAATCTCCACGTTTACACACTTCACAGCACTCACGATAGCACATACCCTACCCAATGTCCATAACCCCCCCCAACCCCCCTCTGCCCAGCAACACTCAGTTTGTTTTGTGAGATTAAGAGTCACTTATGGTTTGTCTCCCTCCCAATCCCAACTTGTTTCATTTACTCTTCTCCTACCACGTTAACCCCCCATGTTGCATCTCCTCTCCCTCATATCAGGGAGATCATATGATAGTTGTCTTTCTCTGATTGACTTATTTCGCTAAGCATGATACCCTCTAGTTCCATCCACGTTGTTGCAAATGGCAAGATTTCATTTCTTTTGATGGCTGCATAGTATTCCATTGTATATATATACCACATCTTCTTTATCCATTCGTCTGTTGATGGACATCTAGGTTCTTTCCATAGTTTGGCTATTGTAGACATTGCTGCTATAAACATTCGGGTGCACGTGCCCCTTCGGATCACTACGTTTGTATCTTTAGGGTAAATACCCAGCAGTGCAATTGCTGGGTCATAGGGTAGTTCTATTTTCAACATTTTGAGGAATATCCATGCTGTTTTCCAGAGTGGTTGCACCAGCTTGCATTCCCACCAACATTGAAGGAGGGTTCCCCTTTCTCCGCATCCTCGCCAGCATCTGTCATTTCCTGACTTGTTAATTTTAGCCATTCTGACTGGTGTGAGGTGGTATCTCATTGTGGTTTTGATTTGTATTTCCCTGATGCCGAGTGATATGGAGCACTTTTTCATGTGTCTGTTGGCCATCTGGATGTCTTCTTTGCAGAAATGTCTGTTCATGTCTTCTGCCCATTTCTTGATGGGATTATTTGTTCTTTGGGTGTTGAGTTTGCTAAGTTCTTTATAGATTCTGGACACTAGCCCTTTATCTGATATGTCGTTTGCAAATATCTTCTCCCATTCTGTCAGTTGTCTTTTGGTTTTGTGAACTGTTTCCTTTGCTGTGCAAAAGCTTTTGATCTTGATAAAATCCCAATAGTTCATTTTTGCCCTCGCTTCCCTTGCCTTTGGCGATGTTCCTAGGAAGATGTTGCTGCGGCTGAGGTCAAAGAGGTTGCTGCCTGTGTTCTCCTCAAGGATGTTGATGGATTCCTTTCTCACATTGAGGTCCTTCATCCATTTTGAGTCTATTTTCGTGTGTGGTGTAAGGAAATGATCCAATTTCATTTTTCTGCATGTGGCTGTCCAATTTTCCCAACACCATTTATTGAAGAGGCTGTCTTTTTTCCATTGGACATTCTTTCCTGCTTTGTTGAAGATTAGTTGACCATAGAGTTGAGGGTCTATTTCTGGGCTCTCTATTCTGTTCCATGGATCTATGTGTCTGTTTTTGTGCCAGTACCATGCTGTCTTGATGATGACAGCTTTGTAATAGAGCTTGAAGTCTGGAATTGTGACGCCACCAACTCTGGCTTTCTTTTTCAATATTCCTTTGGCTATTCGTGGTCTTTTCTGGTTCCATATAAATTTTAGGATTATTTGTTCCATTTCTTTGAAAAAAATGGATGGTACTTTGATAGGAATTGCATTAAATGTGTAGATTGCTTTAGGTAGCATAGACATTTTCACAATATTTATTCTTCCAATCCAGGAGCATGGAACATTTTTCCATTTCTTTGTGTCTTCCTCAAGTTCTTTCATGAATACTTTATAGTTTTCTGTGTATAGATTCTTAGTCTCTTTGGTTAGGTTTATTCCTAGGTATCTTATAGTTTTGGGTGCAATTGTAAATGGGATGGACTCCTTAATTTCTCTTTCTTCTGTCCTGTCGTTGGTGTAGAGAAATGCAACTGATTTCTGTGCATTGATTTTATATCCTGACACGTTACTGAATTCCTGTACAAGTTCTAGCAGTTTTGGAGTGGAGTCTTTTGGGTTTTCTACATATAGTATCATATCATCTGCGAAGAGTGATAGTTTGACTTCTTCTTTGCCGATTTGGATGCCTTTAATTTCTTTTTGTTGTCTGATTGCTGAGGCTAGGACTTCTAGTACTATGTTGAATAGCAGTGGTGATAACGGACATCCCTGCCGTGTTCCTGACCTTAGCGGAAAAGCTTTCAGTTTTTCTCCATTGAGAATGATATTTGCGATGGGTTTTTCATAGATGGCTTTGATAATATTGAGGTATGTGCCCTCTATCCCTACACTTTGAAGAGTTTTGATCAGGAAGGGATGCTGTACTTTGTCAAATGCTTTTTCAGCATCTATGGAGAGTATCATATGGTTCTTGTTCTTTCTTTTATTAATGTGTTGTATCACATTGATTGATTTGCAGATGTTGAACCAACCTTGCAGCCCTGGAATAAATCCCACTTGGTCGTGGTGAATAATCCTTTTAATGTACTGTTGAATCCTATTGGCTAGTATTTTGGTGAGAATTTTTGCATCTGTGTTCATCAAGAATATTGGTCTGTAGTTCTCTTTTTTGATGGGATCCTTGTCTGGTTTGGGGATCAAGGTGATGCTGGCCTCATAAAATGAGTTTGGAAGTTTTCCTTCCATTTCTATTTTTTGGAACAGTCTCAGGAGAATAGGAATTAGTTCTTCTTTAAATGTTTGGTAGAATTCCCCCGGGAAGCCGTCTGGCCCTGGGCTTTTGTTTGTTTGGAGATTTTTGATGACTGTTTCAATCTCCTTACTGGTTATGGGTCTGTTCAGGCTTTCTATTTCTTCCTGGTTCAGTTGTGGTAGTTTATATATCTCTAGGAATGCATCCATTTCTTCCAGATTGTCAAATTTGTTGGCATAAAGTTGCTCATAATATGTTCTTACAATTGTCTGTATTTCTTTGGTGTTAGTTGTGATCTCTCCTCTTTCATTCCTGATTTTATTTATTTGGGTCCTTTCTCTTTTCTTTTTGATAAGTCTGGCCAGGGGCTTATCAATCTTATTAATTCTTTCAAAGAACCAGCTCCTAGTTTCGTTGATTTGTTCTATTGTTTTTTTGGTTTCTATTTCATTGATTTCTGCTCTGATCTTTATGATTTCTCTTCTCCTGCTGGGTTTAGGGTTTCTTTCTTGTTCTTTCTCCAGCTCCTTTAGGTGTAGGGTTAGGTTGTGTACCTGAGACCTTTCTTGTTTCTTGAGAAAGGCTTGTACCGCTATATATTTTCCTCTCAGGACTGCCTTTGTTGTGTCCCACAGATTTTGAACTGTTGTATTTTCATTATCATTTGTTTCCATGAATTTTTTCAATTCTTCTTTAATTTCCTGGTTGACCCATTCATTCTTTAGAAGGATGCTGTTTAGTCGCCATGTATTTGGGTTCTTTCCAAATTTCCTCTTGCGATTGAGTTCTAGCTTCAGAGCATTGTGGTCTGAAAATATGCAGGGAATGATCCCAATTTTTTGATAACAGTTAAGACCTGATTTAGAACCAAGGATGTGATCTATTCTGGAGAATGTTCCATGTGCACTAGAGAAGAATGTGTATTCTGTTGCTTTGGGATGAAATGTTCTGAATATATCTGTGATGTCCATCTGGTCCAGTGTGTCATTTAAGGCCTTTATTTCCTTGTTGATCTTTTGCTTGGATGATCTGTCCATTTCAGTGAGGGGAGTGTTCAAGTCCCCTACTATTATTGTATGATTGTCGATGTGTTTCTTTGATTTTGTTATTAATTGGTTTATATAGTTGGCTGCTCCCACGTTAGGGGCATAGATATTTACAATTGTTAGATCTTCTTGTTGGACAGATCCTTTGAGTATGATATAGTGTCCATCTTCATCTCTTATTATAGTCTTTGGTTTAAAATCTAAGTGATCTGATATAAGGATTGCCACTCCTGCTTTCTTCTGATGTCCATTAGCATGGTAAATTCTTTTCCACCCCCTCACTTTAAATCTGAAAGTGTCTTCGGGTTTAAAATGAGTTTCTTGTAGGCAACATATAGATGGGTTTTGTTTTTTTATCCATTCTGATACCCTGTGTCTTTTGATTGGGGCATTTAGCCCATTAACATTCAGGGTAACTATTGAGAGTTATGAATTTAGTGCCATTGTATTGCCTGTAAGGTGACTGTTATTGTATATTGTTTCTGTTCCTTTCTGATCTACTACTTTTAGGCTCTCTCTTTGCTTAGAGGACCCCTTTCAATATTTCCAGTAGAGCTGGCTTGGTGTTTGCAAATTCTTTCAGTTTTTGTTTGTCCTGGAAGCTTTTAATCTCTCCTTCTATTTTCAATGATAGCCTAGCTGGATATAGTATTCTTGGCTGCATGTTTTTCTCGTTTAGGGCTCTGAATATATCATGCCAGCTCTTTCTGGCCTGCCAGGTCTCTGTGGATAAGTCTGCTGCCAATCTAATATTTTTACCATTGTATGTTACAGACTTCTTCTCCCGGGCTGCTTTCAGGATTTTCTCTTTGTCACTAAGACTTGTAAATTTTACTATTAGGTGACAGGGTGTGGACCTATTCTTATTGATTTTGAGGGGGGTTCTCTGAACCTCCTGGATTTTGATGCTTGTTCCCTTTGCCATATTGGGGAAATTCTCTCCAATAATTCTCTCCAATATACCTTCTGCTCCCCTCTCTCTTTCTTCTTCTTCTGGAATCCCAATTATTCTAATGTTGTTTCGTCTTATGGTGTCACTTATCTCTCGAATTCTGCCCTCGTGGTCCAGTAGTTGTTTGTCCCTCTTTTGTTCAGCTTCTTTATTCTCTGTCATTTGGTCTTCTATATCGCTAATTCTTTCTTCTGCCTCATTTATCATAGCAGTGAGAGCCTCCATTTTGGATTGCACCTCATTAATAGCTTTTTTGATTTCAACTTGATTAGATTTTAGTTCTTTTATTTCTCCAGAAAGGGCTTTTATATCTCCCGAGAGGGTTTCTCTAATATCTTCCATGCCTTTTTCGAGCCCAGCTAGAACCTTGAGAATCGTCATTCTGAACTCTAGATCTGACATATTACCAATGTCTGTATTGATTAGGTCCTTAGCCTTTGGTACTGCCTCTTGTTCTTTTTTTTGTGGTGAATTTTTCCGCCTTGTCATTTTGTCCAGATAAGAGTATATGAAGGAGTAAGTAAAATACTAAAAGGGTGGCAACAACCCCAGGAAAATATGCTTTAGCCAAATCAGAAGAGATCCCAAATCATGAGGGGGGGGGAAGGGGAAAAAAAAAAGTTAAGAAAGAAAAAAAAAAAAAAAAGAAAAAAGAAAAAAGAAACAAATAAAAAAAGAAAACCAATAATGAAAAAAATATAAAAAGGAAAAAAATATATATATTAGATAAACTAGTTAAAAAACGTTAAAAAAGAAAAGGGTAAAAGTTTAAAAAAATTTAGCAGAAGAAGAGAAAAAAAATTGAAAAAGAAAAAAAAATTAAATTAGCTGCAAGGCTAAAGAATCATGGGGAGAAAGCCATGAGTTCCGTGCTTTGCTTTCTCCTCCTCTGGAATTCCGCTGCTCTCCTTGGTATTGAAACTGCACTCCTCGTAAGTGAACTTGGTCCTGGCTGGGTTTCTTGTTGATCTTCTGGGGGAGGGGCCTGTTGTAGTGATTCTCAAGTGTCTTTGCCCCAGGTGGAGTTGCACCGCCCTTACCAGGGGCCGGGCTGAGTAATCCGCTCAGGTTTGCTTTCGGGAGCTTTTGTTCCCTGAGCGCTTTCCGTAGAGTTCCGGAGGACGGGAATTAAGATGGCGGCCTCCCAGTCTCCGGCCCGGAGGAGCCGAGAGCTCGGGGTCCCACTCCTCAGTGCGCCCTCAGGGAACAGCGTCCAATTACTCCTGTCTGCCTGGCCTCCAGCCGCGCTCCAAGCTCACCGAGCCTGCGACCGGTTCAAGGTAAGCCCGAGCTGTGAGCTCACTCCTCGGCTCCGTCTCTGTAGCCCGCTTCCCCATTCTAATACCTGCAAGCTCTGTGACACTCAGACACCCTGATCCTTCTGTGACCCTGCGGGACCTGAGGCCACACTGGCCCCGCGTGGGCTTCACCCCAGTTAAGCCTCTGGAGCGATGTCCCTCAGCGGAACAGACTTTTAAAAGTCCTGATTTTGTGCTCCGTTGCTCCGCCGCTTGCCGGGAGCTGGCCCCTCCCCCCGCGGTCTATCTTCCCGTCCCTTTGGATTCACTTCTCCGCCAGTCCTACCTTTCAGAAAGTGGTTGATTTTCTGTTTCTAGAATTGCTGTTCTTCTTCTCTTTGATCTCCCGTTGGATTTGTAGGTGTTTGCAATCTTTAGATAAGCTATCTAGCTGATCTCCCGCTACCTGAAGTAGTCTCAGCTGCTATTTCTCCGCCATATTGACTCCTCCCTCCGATAAATGTATTTTTAATCCCCTTTACCTATTTCACCCATCCTTTCCCACTTCCCCTCTGATATGCTTTATTTTAAACACAGACCCTGAGTTAAAGTTACTAGTTTTTATTTATTTTTTGAACAGTTTTTTAAAAAAGATTTTATTTATTCATTTGACAGAGAGATCACAAGTAGGCAGAGAGGCAGGCAGAGAGAGAAGGGGAAGCAGGCTCCCTGCTGAGCAGAGAGCTCGATCCCAGGACCCTGAGACCATGACCTGAGTTGAAGGCAGAGGCTTAACCCACTGAGCCACCCATGTGCCCCTATTATTTATTTATTTATTAATAATTAATTAATTAAATTTTTTTTTCAGGTAATATTTTTTTTTAATTTTTAAATTTTTAAAATAAACATATAATGTATTATTAGCCCCAGGGGTACAGGTCTGTGAATTGTCAGGCTTACACAGTTCACAGCACTAATTTTTAAAAATTTAAAAAAAGATTTTATTTTACAGAGAGAACAAGCTGGGGGAGCAACAGAGGGAGAGGGAGAAGCAGACTCCCCACTGAGCAGGGAGCCCCCAATTTTCATTTCAATAAGAACATTTTACTGGAAGCATACTTCAGAATACATGTTTTTTTTTTTTTATTAAAGATTTTATTTGTTTATTTGACAGACAGAAATCACAAGTAAGCAGAGAGGCAGGCAGAGAGAGAGGGGGAAGCAGGCTCCCCACTGAGCAGAGAGCCCGATGTGGGGTTCGATCCCAGTACCCTGGGATCAGGACCTGAGCCAAAGGCAGAGGCTTTAACCCACTGAGCCACCCAGGCGCCCCCAGAATACATGGTTTTAAAGATATATATAAAACATTTCAGGGGCATCTGGGTGGCTCAGTTGGTTAAGCTTCTGCCTTCAGCTCAGGTCATGATTCTCAACCGGGGGATCGAGCCCCACATCAGCTCCCTGCTCAGTGGGAAACCTGCTTCTCCCTCTCCCTCTGCTGCTTCCCCCACTTCTGCTCTCTTGCTCTCTCTCTGTCAAATAAATAAAATATTTTTTAAAATTCTACTTAAGAAAAATGAAATGCACATTTCTTCAAGTACACACAGAAGAATTTCCTGTTAGATAACATAGAAAGATATATAATAAGATATGGTGTGTATATATATATATATACAATGGAATACTGTGCAGTCATCAAAAGAAATGAAATCTTGCCATTTGCAACAACATGGATGGAACTAGAGGGTATTATGCTGAATGAAATAAGTCAATCAGAGAAAGACTATTATCGTATGATCTCCCTGATATGAAGAGCTTGAGAGGCAAAGTGGGGTTTGGTGGGTAGGGAAGGAAAAAATGAAGGTGGGATAGGGAGGGAGACAAACCATACAAGACCCTTAATCTTACAAAACAAACAGGATTGCTGGGGGAGGGGGATAGGGAGAGGGTGGTTGGGTTATGGACATTGGGGAGGGTATGTGAAGTGTGTAAACCTGACAATTCAGAGACCTGTACCACTGGGGCTAATAATACGTTATATGTTAATAAAAAAATAAAAACAGAAAAAAGTTTTCAATGATTTAAAAGAAAAAAAAAAGATATAATAAATATTACAAATTTTTGAAGACTGAAATTATTCCAAATATCTTTTTCCACCCACAGTGGTGAAAAACAAAAAATTAATAACACAAAGTAGGAAAATCTATGAATATTAAGTATTTAATACATAAAAATTAAACAACACTCTACTGCACAAGCAATGGACCAAGTAAGAAATCAAACAACAAATCAAAATATGTCTCAAAACAAAAGAAAAAAAGCACAATATTCTAAAACCTATGGGATGCAACAGAAGCAGATGTTGGAGTGAAGTTTATGCTATAAATGCTTATATTAAAAAAGTTCAGGGAAGCTTGGTTGGCTCAGTCGGTTAAGTGGCTGCCGTCGGCTTAGGTCATGATCCCAGGGTCCTGGGATTGAGTCCTGTGTTGGGCTCCTTGCACAGCAGGGAGCCTGTTTCTCTTACTCCCTCTGCCTGCCACTCTGCCTGCTTGTGCTCTCTCTCTGTGTCAAATAAATAAATAAAATCTTAAAAAAAAAAAAATATATATATATATATAAAAAGTTGAAGCAGATAACATTATATATACCATGAGGAACTAGAAAAAGAAACTCAGCTGATAGCTAGTAGAGAAAGAAAATAACAAAGAAAAATCAGAAATAAATGAAATAGTGACCAGATTAACCAGTAACATAACATTGAAAGTAATGACCAGGGATGCCTGGGTGGCTCAGTTGGTTAAGCAGCTGCCTTCGGCTCAGGTCATGATCCCGGCGTCCTGGGATCGAGTCCCGCATTGGGCTCCTTGCTTGGCAGGGAGCCTGCTTCTCCTTCTGCCTCTGCCTGCCATTCTGTCTGCCTGTGCTTGCTCTCTCTCCCTCTCTCTCTGACAAATAAATAAAATCTTTAAAAAAAAAAAAAAGAAAGTAATGACCATTTTTTTAAAAGATAAAATTTACAATGTTTTAATTACATTAACTAAGAAAAAAAAAAAAGGTCTCAAGAACCAAAATGAGAAATGGAAGCAAAGACAATACAACAGATAATCACAGAAATACATAACGTGATAATTACATACTAACAAATCAGATAACGTAAGAAAAAAACCAGATAATTCCTAAAAACACACAAGTTACCATGATTGAATCCTGAATCTTCAATCCAGGACGTAGGAAATCTTCTTAGACTGATAATAAGCATGGAAGTTGAATTAGGGGGGTGCATGGGTGGCTCAGAGGGTTAAGCATCTGCCTTCAGCTCAGGTGATGATCCTGGGGGTCCTCGGATTGAGTCCCGAATCTGGCTCCTTGCTCCTTGGGGAGCCTGCTTCTCCCTCCGCCTCTGCCTCTTTCTCTCTCTGTCCCTCATGAATAAATAAATAAAATCTTAAAAAAAAAGTTGAATTAAGAATCAAAAACCTTCCAGCACAGAAAACCCCAAGGCCACATGGTTTCATTGGTGAATTCTACCCAACATTTAAACAAACAATTAATGACAATCAGATTATTACAAATGACAATCAAAATATTACAAATAATGGAATAGAGGGAACACATCCAAAATCATTCTAGAAGGCCAGTACTAATCTGATACCAAAGCATACTTCATACTTCTCCTGTTTTTCAGGAGAAAAACAATACAAGAACAAAAAAGTCTAGTTTGTACAACATTTCTTTTAACATCCATTTTTGTGATAAATATTTCTCCACCCCCTTGTTTTCAGTCTGTAGGTGTTTTTAGGTCTAAAATGAATCTCTTGTAGGTAGCATATAGATAGATCTTTTTTTTTTTTTTAAATTCATTCTGACACCCTATGTCTTTTTATTGGAGCTTTCAGTCCATTTACATTCAAAGTAATTATTGATACATATGTATTTCAGGAGATTTTCTCTGATCTTGTCTGTCACATTTGGTCTCTGTTTTGCACTCAAAGAATCTTTAAGATTTCTTGAAGGGCTAGGGTAGTAGTCATGCACTTCTTTAGTTTTTGTTTGTCTGGGAAACTCTTCATCTCTCCTTCTATTCTGAATGATAGCCTTGCTGGATAGAGTATTCTTGGCTGCAGATCACTCCTTCCACATGCATTTATCCTTTTTCTTTTCCTCTCTCTCTTTTTTTTTTTTTTTTAAAAGATTTTGTTTATTCATTCATGAGAGTCAGAGAGAGAGAGAGAGAGAGAGGCAGAGGGAGAAGCAGGCTCCCCACTGAGCAGGGAGCCCAATGTAGGACTCGATCCCAGGACCCCGGGATCATGACCTGAGCCAAAGGCAGATGCCCAAACATCTGAGCCACCCAGGTGCCCCTTTTCCTCTCTTTTTAAGGAGGGGTATAGACTCATGGACTTTTAAAAAGTTCAGCATGTTGAAATTCTTTTCATTTGTTTATTTTTGCTGATTGCCATGTTCTCTTATGTTTCCTATCAGTCTTTGAGCATGCTGTTAGTTCTGCAAAAAGAATATGTCCCAAGTCACATTGTATTTTCTCTGACCTAGCTCTGGAATCAGCCTTTTTTTTTTTTTCTATGTGACCCTGCTTCTTTCTGTTGGACTTTGGTATTTAGATGCTGAAATCAGGATACAAAGCATATTCTTTGCTACTGAAGAGTCATTGCTTCTAGGATCTTTCAATGGACGAAGCTAGGAAATATATACTTTTTAAAACCATGAATTTGTAGTGCTACTACTACTTCCTTAATCCAATGCCACAGGGTTTGCTGCTTCTTCCTCTGTTCCATATCTTAAACAAAAATCTCCCACAGTGGAGAAAACTGGTTCCCAACATCAATATATCTATTTATTTGGAAAATTATTTTCAGAATTATCAGATCAATACCACTGCCAACAACAAACTTATATGATGGAAAATTAGTTTAGCCTTCAAAGATTACTTGGAATCATTATTTTTCTTCTTTCAAGTGGTCATGCTATTGATGTGATCATACTTATGCTGGTTTGTTTCTGTTTCTGTTCAGTTTAGAATCAATTCAACCTTTGGATTTAATTTTGTATTTTGAAAATGAAAACATTTACATGGTTCAAGAGTTAAAATTCCATGAAAAATATAAAAATTTGATCAGCTTTGGTTCCATTGTTTCCCCTATCTTTCCCACTCTTTTTCATCTTTTCCCTTTAGGTTTCTGGTTTATTTTCCCTGCATTTCATTTTGCATAAATAAGCCCATATTTTTGCCCCCAGTTGTATTGAGATTCACTTGATGTATGATGCATTTTTTTTTTTTTTTTGGGTTATTTGTCTTTTTTAATCGAAAAGCTAACAGACTGGCTAGTTACATTTCCCCCCGAACCACAAATTTAGTAGTAACTCAGTCTCTAGCCAACATATTCAAAGCCGAGAATTAAAAATGCAAAAACAAGTCCTTAGATCCAATTAAGGGAGCCCTGCTACATACAGGCTAATCAATACCAGTGGTACTCCTTGACTCCAGGAAGCTGGAAGACACCCTAATAATCCCACTCAAAGCATTTACCTCAAGTAGCCTTTTTCCAGTTTCCAACTCATGAATAAAGATAATACGTTGTTAATTCTATTTCAGAAAACTTTTTTCAACTTGTTTTATTTACAATGCCAACTTTTAAAAGGTCATTAAACTAAAGTTAACTAGACAATAAACTAGGCAGAAATCGCTTTACAAAGAGAGGGAAAGCCCAAAATGCCACCTTCTACAGAGAACTCACAGTTCAGGTTTATTTAGAGCAAAGAAAAAAAAACTTTTGATCGTACTAGAAGAAACTCAGCCATAAGTTTGGAATCTGTACTCAAACTACACATGCAAGGAGGGCAATATTCTGCTTAAACAACTGATTCGCTGCTGCCATTTGTCTACTGTTTGTCTAATATTAACAATTATAAACAGAGCAGTGCAACTAGTACTTGGAACAATCCTTACAGTGTTACAGTGTCAGGCATAACATTTCACTTCTCTTCACACCACTGGTTCTCTTTGCGTACCTGGGCTTCCTCTTCTTCAGTAAAGTCATTTTTGATATTGAAGGTCTTGCGGATCTCCTCAGGAGTTTTCCCCTTGATCATATTGGCAACAGTCTTGCATGTTACATCAAGCAAACCTTTGATGTCTAAGTAGTTCGCAGCCAGAATAAGTTCAAACAGTGTTCCTTGGTCAACTTTCAGGAATTCTTGGTCCCAAACAGGGATATCATCTGTCCGCTTTTCTTTGTTCTCATCATCCTCAGGAGGAGGGGGGTCATCCTTGTGGTGGGTGCACCACTGAATGACCTTTTTTAATATTGCTGCATTAACATTTGGTAGAGGAACTGGATCATCATCTCCTTCATCGTCCATTCCCAAATCTTCCAACATGGTCTTGATAGTCACAGACTGTTTGGCGATTTCAACATCAACTTCAAATATCTCTCCATCGGAACTCTGCAACTTAATTGAAGGCATGGTGCTAGGTCTCAGGCCGACTGCGGGTCAGAGGCTGATAAAAACACAGCGGCCTCCGGAACGTTGGGAGAAAAGCGGAGAACAAGGCCACTACCATGATGCATTTTTTTATTTCACCTTCTTTCTTTCTTTTTTTTAATTAAAGATTTTATTTATTTATTTGACAGACATCACAAGTAGGCAGAGAGGCAGGCAGAGAGAGAGGGGGAAGCAGATTTCCTGCCGAGCAGAGAGCCCAGTGGGGGCTTGATCCCAGGACCCTGGGATCATGACCTGAGCTGAAGGCAGAAGCTTAACCCACTGAGCCACCCAGGCGCCCCTCACCTTCTTTCCTATAGAAGGTAGCATAGCATACGTACTTTTCATTTTTTTCCTTTTTTTTTTTTTCATTTATACAAACAACATTTTAATTTCTCTTTTTATTGTGGTTCTGACAAATCAGTTTTGGCTGAATAGAAATATTGTCCTGTGGCACAAAGCCCCAAAGTTCAAGGAAGTTCCCAATGATGGGCCATTTTCTATTCTGGGATACCAATGAGGTGCCTAAGGGCACCTGTGACAAAAAGAAAGAGAAACAGAAAAGAATGGGTGAGGAGAGTGGTGGGGCAGAAGATGGGGAGAAAAATTGGCCTTGAAAAAGCATTTATTTATATCAGGTAAGATGGCGGAGGATATGAAATCTAAATTTCATCCTGTCTCAGGAATTCAGCTAGACAGTTATCAAACCATTCTGAACATCTACAAACTGAACAAGAGATTGAAGAGAAGAAGAGCAGCAATTCTAGGAACAGAAAAGCAACCACTTTCTGGAAGGTAGGATATGCGGAGAAGTGAATCTGAATTGATGGTAAGATAGACTATAGGGGGAGGGGCTGGCTCCCGGCAAGTGAGAGAGTAGCAGAGCACAAAATGAGAACTTTTAAAAGTCTGCTCTGTAGAGGAATGTTGCTTCAGTGGCTAAGCGAGGATGGGGGGTGGGGGGGTGGAACACTTGCTGGGACAGTGTGGTCCCAGGACCTTTGGGGTCACAGAAAAACCAAGGGTGTCTGAGTGTGGCAGAGGTTCCAGGTATTGGAGCAGGGAGGAGGCTCTCAGCTTGAGGTTGTCATAAATCACGATCTGAGGCACAGTCAGACCACTGCTCTTTGAGCAGGGACACCTCAAGTGGCAGATCCAGGAGACTCCCCCCCCCCCCTTTTTTCCCTGGGAGGAGGGCGCGGGAGTGCGTGGCAGGAATCTGCTGGGTTGGAGATTCCAAACAGGGCCCTGTGCCAGAGATAGAAGCGCTCGGTCATAGGTCAGGTGAGCCCAGAGCGTGGCTGGACACCAGGAAGACAGGAGGGATTAATGGCTTTTTTCTGAGGGCACACTGTGGAGTGGGGCCCCAAGCTCTCAGCTCCTATGGGGCCAGAGATTTGGAGGCCGCCATTTTCATTCCCGTCCTCCAAAGC
The DNA here is from genome assembly GCF_010015895.1 of Lontra canadensis. Lineage (NCBI taxonomy): Eukaryota > Metazoa > Chordata > Mammalia > Carnivora > Mustelidae > Lontra > Lontra canadensis. The sequence continues at coordinate 11,418,858 of NW_022631006.1, forward strand.
TCTACAAAAAGTGTTCAGGGAACAAAAACTCCCAAGATGGAAGCCATACAGATTACTTAGCCTGGCTCCTGGCAAAGGGGGTGTAATTCACTCTCCAGCAAAAACACTTCAGAATCACTGCAACAGGCCCCTCCTGCAGAAGATCAGCAAGAACATCCAGCCAAGAGTAAGTTTACTGATTGCAAAACAGCATTTGAAGTAAAAAATAGCACATAGAATTCATGGCTTTCCCCCCATAATTCTTTAGTCTTTCAGAGTTAAATTTTTAAAATTTGCATTATTTTTCTTTTTCTATTTTTTTTGAATTTTTCCTGTTTCCTATTTTAATGAACATTTTATTAATACTTAAAAAATCTTTATTAATTCTCATTTTTATAGTCAGTCTATCCCTTCATTGTATTTAACCTTATTTTTCGTATACATAAAAGTCTTTCTTTAAATCTTTGGAATACAGTTTCTTCTAACAGAAAAAAATATACATTAAATCTAGCATATACCTTTGTTCTAGTCTCCAGCCTGATTACATTCTCTCCCTTTTCCCCCCTTCCTTTTCCCAACCAACTTACCTTATCAATTCCTTTTTATTTTTTATTATTATTATTTTTTTAAAGATTTTGTTTATTTGACAGAGAAAGATCACAAGTAGGCAGAGAGGCAGGCGGGGGTGGGGGGGAAGCAGGCTTCCTGCCAAGCAGAGAGCCCAATGCAGGACTTGATCCCAGCACCCTGAGATCATGACCTGAGCCAAACGCAGAGGCTTAACCCACTGAGCCACCCAGGCGCCCATCAATTCTTTTTTAAAAATCTTTTAAAATTTTCATCTTTACAGTCATATTACATTCCTTCATCGTGTTTACCCTTATTTTTGTATTTATAAGTTTTTCATTCTTTAAATTTTGGGAGGCAGTTTCTTCTAACATATCAGAATACACCCCAAATCAAGTGTATGGCTCTGTTCTATTCACCAGCCTAATTATATATATATATATATAAAAAATATACATAATATATAATATATATAATATATTACATACATTATATTATATATTAATATATTACATATATGTTATGTTATTATATATTATATTTATATATTATATATTATGTATATTATATAATATATATATAATTATATATAGTATATATTATATAATATACATAATATATAATATTTTCCTTTCTTCTGCCCCTGGTTTCAGGTCTCTTCTGATTTGGTTAGTGTATATTTTTCTGGGGTTGTTGTTACCATTTTAGCATTTTGTTCTCTCAGTCATCTATTCCTCTCTGGACAAAATGACAAGGCAGAAAAACTCAACTCAAAAAAAAAAAAAAAAAAAAAAAGAACAAGAAGTACTGACTGCTAGACCTAATCAATATGGACATTAGTAAGATGTCAGAACTAGAGTTCAGAATGATGATTATCAAGGTGCTAGCTGGGCTTGAAAAAAGCATGGAAGATACTAGAGAATCCCTTTCTGGAGAAATAATCTAACCAGGTTGAAATAAAAAAAGTTATTAATGAGGTGCAATTAAAGATGGAGACTCTTACTGCTAGGATAAATGAGGCAGAAGAGAGAACTACTGATATAGAAGACCAAATGATAGAGAATAAAGGAGCTGAGAAAAAGAGAGGTAAACAACTACTGGATCATGAGGGGAGAATTCAAGAGATAAGTGATACTGTAAGATGAAACAATATTAGAATAATTGGGTTCCCAGAAAAAGAAGAAAGAGAGGGGCAGAAGATATATTGGAGCAAATTATAGTGGACAACTTTGTTAATTTGGGGAAGGAAACAAGCATCAAAATCTAGGAGGCACAGATAACCCCCCTCAAAATCAACAAAAATAGGTCAATACCCCATCATCTAATAGTAAAACTTAAAAGTCTCAGAGACAAAGAGAAAATCCTAAAAACAGCTTGGGACATGACGTCTGTAATCTACAACAGTAGAAATACTAGATTGACGGCAGACCTGTCCATAAAGACCTGGTAGGCCAGAAAGGACTGGCATGATATATTCAGAGCACTAAATGAGAAAAATATGCAGCCAAGAATACTATATTCAGCTAGGCTGTCATTGAAAATAGAAGGAGAAATAAAAAGCTTCCAGGACTAACAAAACTAAAAGAACTTGCAAACACCAAACCAGCCCTATAGGAAACACTGAAAGGGGTCCTCTAAGCAAAGAGAGGGCCTAAAAGTAACAGACCAGAAAGGAACAGAGACAATATGCAGTAGAGTCACCTTACAGGCAATATAATGGCACTAAATTCACATCTTTCAATAGTTATCCTGAATGTAAATGGACTAAATGCCCTAATCAAAAGACACAGGGTATCAGAATGGATAAAAAAACAAAACCCATCAATATGCTGTCTACAAGAAACTCATTTTAGACCCAAAGACACCTCCAGATTTTTTTTTCTAAGATTTTATTTATTTATTTGACAGAGAGGGAGAGACCACAAGTAGGCAGAGAGGCAGGCAGAGAGAGAGAGAGAGGAGGAAGCAGGCCCCCTGCTGAGCAGAGAGCCCGATGCTGAACTTGATCCCAGGACTCTGGGATCATGACCTGAGCTGAAGGCAGAGGCTTAACCCACTGAGCCACCCAGGCGCCCTGACACCTCCAGATTTAAAGTGAAGGGGTGGAAAACAATTTACCATGCTAATGGACATCAAAAGAAAGGTGGGGTGGCAATCTTTATATCAGACAAATTAGATTTTTTAAAAATTTTTTATTTTTTATAAACATATATTTTTACAGGTCTGTGAATCGCCACGTTTACACACTTCACAGCACTCACCATAGCACATACCCTCCCCAATGTCCATAACCCCACCCCCCTCTCCCAACACCCCTACCCCCAGCAACCCTCAGTTTGTTTTGTGAGATTAAGAGTCACTTATGGTTTGTCTCCCTCCCAATCCCATCTTGAGACAAATTAGATTTTAATCTAAAAACTATAATAAAAATGAGGAAGGACACTATCTCATACTTAAAGAGTGTCCAACAAGAAGACCTGACCATTTTAAATATCTATGCCCCTAACATGGGAGCAGCCAATTATGTAAACCAGTTAATAACAAAATCAAAAAACACATTGAAAATAATACAAAATAGTAGGGGACTTTAACACCCCCTCATTGAAATGGACAGATCATCTAAGCAAAAGATCAACAAGGATATAAAGACTTTAAATGACACGCTGGACCAGATGGACATTGCAGATATATTGAGAACATGCCATCCCAAAGCAAAAGAATACACATTCTTCTCTAGTGCACATGGAACATTCTCCAGAATAGATCACATCCTGGGTCACAAATTAGGTCTCAACTGGTACCAAAAGATTGGGATCAGTCCCTGCATATTTTCAGACCACAATGCTTTGAAACTAGAACTCAATCACAAGAGGAAAGTTGGAAAGAGCCAGAATACATGGAGGCTAAAGAGCATCCTACTAAAGAATGAATGGTTCAACAAGGATATTAAAGAAGAATTTAAAAAATTCATGGAAACAAATGAAAATGAAAACACAACTGTTCAAAATTTTTGAGATGCAGCAAAGGTGGTCCTGAGAGGAAATTATATAACAATACAAGCCTTTCTCAAGAAACAAGAATGGTCTCAAATATATAATCTAATCCTACACCTGAAGGAGATGGAGAAAGAACAACAAAGAAAGCCTAAACCCAGCAGAAGAGAAATAATAAAGATCAGAGCAGAAATTAATGAAATAGAAACCAAAAGGACAGTAGAACAGATCAATGGAACTAGGAGCTGGTTCTTTGAAAGAATTAATAAGATTGATAACCCCCTGGCCAGACTTATCAGAAAAGAAAAGAAAAGAGAAAGGACCCAAATTAATAAAATAATGAATGAAAGAAGAGAGATTATAACCAACACCAAAGAAATACAATTATAAGAACATATTATGAGCAACTATATGCCAGCAAATTAGACAATGTGGAAGAAATGGATGCATTCCTAGAGACATTTAAAACCGCCAAAATGGAACCAGGAAGAAATAGAAAACCTGAACAGACCCATAACCAGTAAGGAGATTAAAGCAGTCATCAAAAATCTCCCAACAAACAAGAGCCCAGGGCCAGACGGCTTCTCAGTGGAATTCTCCCAAACATTTAAGGCAGAATTAATACCTATTCTCCTTAAACTGCCCCAAAAAATAGAAATGGAAGGAAAACTTCCAAACCCAATTTATGAGGCCAGCATTACCTTGGTCCCCAAACCAAAGATCCCATCAAAAAGGAGAATTACAGGAGAAGGGAGTTGAGGGAAATTGGAGAGGGAGAGGAACCATGAGAGACTATGGACTCTGAAAAACAATCTGAGGGTTTTGGAGGGGCGGTCTGGCGAGCCTGGTGGTGGGTATTATGAAGGGCACGTATTGTACAGAGCACTGGGTGTGGTGCATAAACAATGAATTCTGGAACACTGAAAATAAATTTAAAAAAATAAGTAAAAATTTAAAAAAGGAGAATTATAGACCAATATCCCTGATGAGCATGGATGCAAAAATTCTCACCAAAATACTAACCAATAGAATCCAACAGTACATTAAAAGGATTATTCACCACAACCAAGTGGGATTTATTCCTGGGCTATAAGTTTAGTTCGACATCTGTAAACCAATCAATGTGATACAATACATTAATAAAAGAACAAGAACCATATGATAATCTTAATAGATGCTAAAAAAGCATTTGGCAAAGAATAGCATCCTTTCTTGATCAAAGCTCTTCACAGTGTAGGGATAGAGGGTACAAACCTCAATATCCTCAAAGCCATCTGTGAAAAACCCACTGTGAATATCATTCTCAATGGGGAAAAACTGAGAGCTTTCCTCCTAAGGTCAGGAACATGACAGGAATGACCACACTCATGACTGTTGTTCAACATAGTGCTAGAAGTCCTAGCCTCACAGACAACAAAAAGAAATAAAAAGCATCTGAATCAGCAAAGAAGTCAAGCTCTCAGTCTTTGCAGATGATATGATATTTTATGTGGAAAACCAAAAAGACTCCACTCCAAAACTGTTAGAACTTACACAGGAATTCAGTGAAGTGTCAGGACATAAAATCAATGCACAGAAATCAGTTGTATTTCTATAGATCAAAAACAAGAAAGAAGAAAGAGAAATTAAGGAGTCAATCCCATTTACAACTGCACCGTAAACTGTAAGACACCTAGGAATAAATTTAACCAAAGAGGCAAAGAATCTGTATCAGAAAACTATAGAGTACTCATGAAGGAATTGAGGAAGACACAATGAAATGGAAAAACATTCCATGATCATGGATTGGAAGAAAAATATTGTGAAAATGTCTATGCTACCAAAAGCAATCTACACATTAATTCAATCCCTATCAAAATACTATCAACTTAAAAAAAATGGAACAAATAATCCTAAAATTTATATGGAACCAGAAAAGACCCCAAATAGCCAGAGGAATGTTGAAAAAGAAAACCAAAGCTGGTGGCATCACAATTCCAGACTTCAAGCTCTATTACAAAGCTGTAATCATCAAGACACTATGCTACTGGCACAAAAACAGACACATAGATCAACGGAACAGAATAGAGAGCCCAGAAATGGGCCCTCAACTCTATGATCAACTAATCTTCAACAAAGCAGTAAAGAATGTCCAATGGAAAAAAAGAAAGAATTCTCACTCAACAAATGGTGTTGGGAAAATTGGGCAGTTGAATTCTCATTCAACAAATGGTGTTGGGAAAATTGGACAGCCACATGCAGAAGAATGAAACCAGACCATTTCCTTACATCACACATGAAAATAGACTCAAAAATGGATGAAAGACCTCAATTTGAGACAGGAATCCTTCAAAATCCCTGAAGAGAACACTGGAAGCAACCTCTTTGACCTCAGCTGCAGCAACTTCTTCCTAGAAACATTGCCAAAGGCAAGGATGTAAGGGCAAAAATGAACTACTGGGAATTCATCAAGATCAAAAGCTTTTGCACAGCAAAGGAAACAGTCAACAAAACCAAAAGAAAACAGAATGGGAGAAGATATTTGCCAATGACATATCAGATAAAGGGCTAGTATCCAAAATCTATAAAGAACTTATCAAACTCAACACCCAATGAACAAATAATCCAATCAAGAAGTGGGCAGAAGACATGAACAGACATTTCTGCAAAGAAGACAAATTGGCCAACAGATACATGAAAAAGTGTTCCACATCACTCGGCATCAGGGAAATACAAATCAAAACCGCAGTGAGATACCGCCTCACACCAGTCAGAATGGCTAAAATTAACCAGTCAGGAAATGATGCTGGTGAGGATGCAGAGAAAGGGGAACCCTCCTACCTTGTTGGTGGGAATGCAAGCTGGTGCAGCCACTCTGGAAAACAGTATGGAGGTTTCTCAAAAAGTTGAAAATAGAGCTACCCTAGGACCCAGCAATCACACTACTGGGTATTTACCCTAAAGATACTAATGTAGTGATCCAAAGGGGGCACCTGCACCCCAATGTTTATGCCAGAAATGTCCACAACAGCCAAACTATCGAAAGACCCTAGGTGTCTATCAATAGATGAAGAAGATCTGGTATGTATATATGTACATATATGTGTGTATCATATATATTTATACATATATATAACGGAATACTATGCAGTCATAGTAAAAAAATCTTGCCATTTACAATGATGTTGATGGAACTAGAGGGTATTATGCTAAGTGAAATATATCAATCAGGGAAAAACAATTATCATATGATATCACTGATAAGAGTAATTTGAGAAACAAAATGGAGGATCATGGGGTGGGGGAAAATGAAATAAGATAAAACCAGAGGGAGACAAATCGTAAGAGACTCTTAATCTCAGGAAGCAAACTGAGGGTTGCTGGAGAGGAAAGCAATGGGAGGGATGGGATGACTGGATGATGGACATTGGGCAAGGTATGTACTATGTTGAGTGCTGTGAATTGTGTAAGACTGATAAATTACAGACCTGTATCCCGGAAACAAATAATACACCATATGTTTTAAAAAGATATGCCCCTGGGGATAAAAACACATGATATGTTTATTAAAAAATTAAAAAAAATAGGTATGTCACATGTTCAAATTATTTCACATTGTTACTACAAACAGTATTCAAAAAGAAAAAAAAGAAAAAGAAAAAGCATTTATTTCATATTTAGTGAAGTTTCCACTAGATGGCAGTAACATCCCAGGAATAAGGCTCCTAAGTGTTCTGGGAAAGGGATAAACCTACTGGGAAAGAGGGTGGCCAAGTATAATCTCTCTTCTGCAGAAATCTTTTAAATGGATTTACTCTTCAGACCATTCTAATTTAACTTTTAAAATCTAATTCTCAACACTGTTTATCCCTCAGTAATCTCATCTTATTCCACAAAAAACAAAGGGACTTGGACCCTGAATCAATGTATATATAGATAATCTCGAATCAGATAAGATGCTATGAACAGCAAATATTAAAAATAATTTTAGGATTCAGTAAAATGTGTTTTTAGACCTAAATCCAGTTAATCTTTCTTTATTAAAAGCATCCTAACTTTATTTTCAGTTCAATTTTGTTTGATATTGATTTTATTTTATTTTATTTTTTTGATATTGATTTTAAAAACAAGTAAACAAATAGACAAAATTGAAAAGTAAATTAAATAGCCAAATTTGTTCTCAGATTAGGAACTGGCAGTTATTTCTAGAAACCATAGAGATAACACCATACCCCTGATTAATTCAGCAGATCTTGCAAAAAATACTATTTAACATCAGTTGTGGCATTTTATGGTCCTGTTAAGATAGACTAAGTTTCTTCCATTTGTGGGCTCACCCCAGCAGCTCGGCAGGTCTATAATCAGTCTTCTTGCCAAAAGTTACGTATTTGAGGGTGTGGGAAGAAGCCCGGAACCTGCAAGCCAGGTGCTGCAGGATTCCCTGCTCTTCATCCTGTTCTTTTGCTGTCTCCCACTTTCTAGCTGGCTGCTGAGGTACATGCATGGATTTATGATAGTCCTGGACTGGGCTGGGTTATAACAGGGATGATGGGGGAAATAGGTAAGGAAATACAGATATTTGCAAATCACGCCATTTCCATTATAGCATTCCTCCATGATGGAATGAAGGAAAACATGACCTAACTCGGAATGCAAACATCACATTTGCTAGAATTATTTGAAAATATTTCACTTTTCTTTTCCTATTTCGTCTTTCTACTAGCAACATCATATTATAGGCTTTCCTACTAGCTGCATAAGTGATTCATCCACTATCTTCACTGTATATTTACTTTTACCAGTCAGATTTGTACGTCCATGTGTTTTCTTGTTACCAATTATCACCTTTTCCTTTCAGCTTAAAGAAGTCCCTTTCACATTTCTCCTAAGCCCAGTTTAGTGGCAATGAACTCCTTTAGCTTTTGTTTGTCTGGAAAAATCTTCATCTCTCCTTCCATTCTGAATAACTTGCTGGATGGAGTATTTGTGGTAGGAAGTTTTTTTCTTTGAGTATATTGTACCCTTCCCTTCTGGCCTGTAAAGTTTCTGCTGGAAAATCTTTTAATAGTCCTTTGGGGGCTCCCTTGTATGTCATTGGTTGTTTTTTCTTGCTGCTTTTAAGGCAAGAAGATGTGTGCAAAACCTCCCTTCCAGGAAATATTGACATTCTAGAGTAGCAGAAGGAGAGCGTCTAGATAGCGCCTGCAGGAAAAGAGAGTGAGGGAAAAGAACAATGACAAAAAATGTCTAGCATTGAAAAAAAGGAGATGGCACCCACTGGCTACAGCAAAGCAGGGGTGAAGCACAGGCCAACCAGCAGGCCCCAGATGCTGCTAAATGAGACGACTGCCTCTCGGGCTGCTGAAAGCACGTGAGCCTTATTCACAGCCCTGCGCTGAGTAGGGGCAGGTGAGTCCGAGGGCGTGGCTATTTAAGGGCGGCTCTCAGACGATTAGGTGCTCGTGTGTTTCCTGGGTCAAGCCCTGTGCCTTTTCAGGGTCAGTGTTTTAGGGGCTTGCCTTTAGGTGCAGGTCTTAAAAGCTGGGGTGCCTGACGTAGAGTTCCCAAACCATTCACTCCTCAGGGAGAAGCTCTGGGTTTTGAGTTCCCTCCGGATTGTGCCTCTCACCAATGAGAGGTTGGGGGAGTGAATGTGTGATGGTGTTCAACCTCTCCTACCTGCTTTGCTGTGGGGTCTTGTCTTTTCTGTCTGAGGTGAAGGGGTCACTCAGTTTGTAGGTCCCCCCCCCCCCACCTCCCGGAGACGTTGTTCCCTACCTGGCTGCCTATCCAGTGTGACTGTGGGGTAAGGTGAGCCCAGGATCCTCCAACACCGCTATCTTGGTTTAGAACATTTCTCTCAGCTCTTTTCCCTCAAAGTTGCCACCCGCCTCACTCTCTGATGGGAATCAAGAGCCATGGCCCAGCATCATGCCAGTAAGATCTTGGAGAGTCTGGAATCTTTATCTCCCCCAGGTTTGTTGCCTTTTGTTTTCCTTCACCTTCGTCCTAATCCTTGGTTAACATCCCTTAAAAGGGAAGGGACCAATGAAATCCTTATCTACAGGGACAACAAAGCAGGAAGAAGAAAAGATCTTGGGAAGGAGGGGGGAACCACAAAGTTTGGGGTAGGTGGAGGCAGCTTTAAAAAAAAAAAAAAAAAGCAACAGAATGAAGTGGGCCCAGGGAGCAGGAGTGGGCAATAGTATTTCAGGGCTCCCAGAGAGTAGGATGGGGCTATCTGACCCACAGGTGCTTCCATGGTAGGGTTCTAGAACATACCGGTGGCTTTTTGCTCTTTGGAGGACAGTCTAATAATTGAGAGAGCTCAATACTTTTGTAAAGCATTTTCAGTTAGTACTTCCCAAAGCTGTCTGCATGTTAGAATCACCTCAGGAACTTTAGTACAGATTCCCCAGTCTGTCTCCAGGACAGAATCCGAATCTCCAGGAGGGGGCCGCAAATGTCTCTATATTTTGAAAAGTTCCCCTGTTGATTCTCTGGCAATTTATTCAGGTGGATATTTAGGAATCACTGCTCTAAATATGTTAAAACTTACGTGGAAATAATTTCCCCCAGAGAACAGGGTGTTATATTTGAAGTTTAGTAATTAGAATAAATGAAATCACATTATGGCTGTAACACGTGATGACTATTGATCTACTGTAGTAAATAACATTTACTGAATAATGACATTTATAGCACCTTGAAATAGTCCCATGTACTATCTTATCTATATCCTCATAACTACTCCACAAAAGAGTCAAGCAAGGAATATTTAGTGATCTCCTAGTGTTGATTGGGAACAGTGCTGGGTAGACAGGAAAATGATTATGGCTCCCACATTACACAGTAGGAAATGAATTGTGAGTGACTTATCCAGTGTCCCAAGGCCAATGGTTAGAAGAGGCAGGAGTCAGGACCTGGAGTGACCCAGCTTGGCTCATCGCACAGTGGTCTTCAGTGCTTGGAAGCTTGTGTGTTTACCTTGCTCTGGTGTTGTCACGGTCATCCTGGGTGATGCCCTGGAGATCAGTTAGGTCTCCATGTATTCATCTTTGTTACCTGTTCTCTTTCTGTTATATTTAAACTCTCAGTTACACCAGAAAAAAAACCCCAAACTAATTTTTCCAACCAGCTACTAACTCTTCTCATTTTCCTTCGAGGCTTTTAGATCAAATGATCTGTAACAGCTGACTGCAGCCTCAACTTTCTCTTGGTCTTTATATTCTTTCTTTCCTCTCTTCTTCACCCAAATAACTCTAAGTGAGGTCATACAAGTTCCCTGCACATTAATCAGAATCTTTCTCTCTTTATGCTCTTCTTTCCTCACAGCTGCATTCTGCCTGCCCTCGATAGTTCCCATCTTTCTTCACCCCCTCCTTTTCCTTCCTATTCTTTCAGTGTCTGCATTCATCCTGCCCACAAGGACTTTGTGTGTGTGTGTGTGTGTGCGCGCGTGCGCTGCTTCTACTCTCCTTGTTCAATCCCACTCTACACACAGTTTCCAATGAAGAATTCCCTTCTCTTGGTCACTGCCCAATTCAAAAGGCTGCCGAAGCTCTTTATAGCCAGTGCTAGTAGGTCTAAGTTGTAACTTAAAAAACAGTGTTAGAATAGCTTTATTGAGGTATTGTCGATACCCTCAAATGGTGGTCCTTTTATTCACCAAACTCGGGGCTTGCAGTCTTGGTAAGCAACTTTCCCACTCCTGCCAGATGGATAGAGTGGACATTTTCTTCTGTGACTCCCACCTTAAGAAGTTCCTTCTTCTTGGTGAGTGATGTCACCCAGCAGCAAACTCTTCTCCTGAAAGCAGTGTGGAGTTGAGTTGAGGCGTAGCCTTTAGTCTCAGATGGACACTGGTTTAGATCTTTCTTCCACACTTGACAAGCTATGTTACATGGGGGAGAGCTACTAACCTCCCTTTTCTCATCTTTAAAAGAAGGATGTCACCTGTTCTGCAAGTTTATGGAGATGATCTGAGCTAACTTATGTAACTAGTACAATGACTAGCCCTCAGTGGACACAGATTAGGGCTAGCTGCTGCTAGTATTAGGCCATTTCCGCTACTCTAAGAACAACTAGCAGTCATTCCTCTCTCCTGAGTCCCTCCCTGGACAAAGTAGTGATTGGTAATTTCTTTTCTCAATTTGCATTGTTTTAACATGCATATAACTTTGCTTTGTTTGTGAAGTTTAAAAATATTTCAGCACATATTTGTGAATAAATCATGTTCTCAAATAGGCTGTGCTTTAAATGCTCTTATTGGCCTTTTATTGGAGTTTAGGACGGTTCAGTCTATAGTGGGTGACTTAACACAACTTTGTTTGCTTTGATAACTCATCATAATATTTTTCTCTACACGGTCTCAGGTCTTGAATTTGGGGGTACTTTGAGGGTCTGTTAGCTCTCTTTAGTTCCCCACACTCAGAACTGGAGCTCTGTTGGTATGAAAAGAGGCCAGACCAGGAGGGGCCAGACAAAGGGGAACCAGGACCTCATAGGTAGATGCAACCTGTGAAGGGATGGGGCCCTCATCTGGGGGAAGATTCAGCTGCAGGGAGTGGGGAGAGTGGAACTATTAGGGAGGAATTCAGCATGATTCCGAAGCCTGAGGACATTCAGGGAATGCACTTTTGTCCCTTGAGGAGGGGGAATTCCCTGGTGAGAATAAGGTGGAGCCTTGCCCCTGCTCCTGGTCTTCAGTGGTTATGTTCCAGGTGGAGGCTGGCATGAGAGGCTGAGTGTGGGAGAGAAAGTTACCTGGCTTCTCAGGTACCTAGAGGTCAGGCAGTGAGACTGAAAGCTCCAACCTTCTAATCTCATGGTTGACTCCACTGGCAACCAGTCCCATCCTTAAATGCTTTCCAAAAGTTGCCTCATTAACATTAAAAATGACACCTTCATTTCTCTCTCCATTTTGGCAATTCCAAGGATTTCAGAAGTTCTATGTTAGATATAGGGATGAAGTCAGATTTTTTTTTTTATTACAAATCACAATCTCATGGGTACAAAATTCATCCAGCACCAACAATATTCTAGGCATTGTGCTAGGCACTGGGGATAAAATCCTGAATGAGCTAGATGCAATCTCTGTTCTCAGGAAGTGTAGAGTTTTAAGGAGAAGACACATCATTAAACAGAAAACTACAAGTAATTAAAGAGTTACAAGTGTACAGTATGCTGCAGAAATATAAGAGCCTTCAGGCTTAGTTTCAGTAAGACAAAGGAGTGCAGGATCAGAAAAGGACTAGATTAGTCCTTGGATCTTATAGATGGGGGCCACATTGAAGAGCCTAAGGGTGGAGGAGGCTGGTAAAGCAGCCCTGGACAGTGGAAACTTGATTTTATGTTTCTAGGTACTCTCTCTCAGAGCCCCTGTGTGTAATCTCTTCCTTCTGTTGTATTATCTTCTCTTTATGATGCTACCTAGTGTGTTTGTCTAGGTTTAATTTCTACGTATTAAACAGAAAACATCCTGCTGTGCAGATAAACTCCCAGAGTCCATATAAAATGTGATTTCTGAAAAAAAGCTTTAATCAGAACATAGTTAATGAAGTTATTTCCCCTAATATGTGGAGTCTATGATAATCAGTGGATTTTCTCAAGTATGAATTTGAGGTTTTGTAAGATGTTTGACAGAACTACCTAGTACTGGAACTATTAGATTCAGTCTGATATATTGAAGTCGCTCCAAGTCCTCCGTATAGAATGGATACATTTAATTACCTTATTTAGTCACACAATTTCCCCCATAGCAGCAATTAAGTCCTGTTTATCTGTACTTTGACTTTTTTTTTTTTTAAGATTTTATTTATTTGAGAGAGAGAGAGAAAGAGAGAACATGAACATGAGAGCACAGGTGGTGAGGAGGGGCAAAAACGGATGGAGAGGAGGAGGGAGAAGAAGACTCACCACTGAGCAGGGAACCCATGCACGGCTCGATTCCAGGACTCCAGGATTATGACCTGAACTGAAGGCAGACATTTAACCGACTGAGCCACTGAGGCACCCTGTATTTGCTTTAAAAAAAAAAAAAAAGGATTTATAATGCAGACAGGCTTCTTGGTAGTTGGAGGTGATGGTGGCTGTATGGGTGGATATAAAAGCAGCAGAAGGAGAAAAGGATAAATAAAAAGTGATTAGAAAGGGATGTTTTTTATTAAAATCATTTCTAATTTCTGGCTTGAAGGGATATTTGCAGTTAGTGAAATTTTGTTGACTTTACAAGATACACTTCGATTTGATGGTTCATTCTTGGCATTGTGCCTTCAATTTTAGTATCTGACACCTTTTTAGGTCCAAGTGTAACTAACTGATGACCGAGTATATTTCATTCAGTTTTATATGTATCTATGTTTGGACAAGTGATGCTCTGTCTCTTGCTAATCATGTACACGTATGTTTGTTGCCTCTCTGATCATTTCTAAGTGTACATTCCCAACAATGGAAGAATTGAATATCAAGGTATGCACATATATGAAGCATTTAAGAAACTGATGGACTGAGATCCAGAAAGGCTGTGTCAGTCCACCCTCTCACTACTACCGTATGAGAGAGACTGTCCCAGTGTGGCTTATAGATTGTGGAAGGATGTGTATGTGATAGATTTTCTCAGCCAGCTGCTAGAATGACGCTAAGGTGATCATTACAGTTGGCAGGCTGTGCTCACAGCTTTTACCAAAATATTGTTAATTGAGTTGATCAGTGGGACTCTGAGCAGAAAATCTTGAAATCTTATCACCAGGTGTGGTACAGTGGAAAGATCATTAAAGTGGCAGTTAGGAAGCCTGGAATTGATAAATGTTGGATTCTGTCCATTCCCCTCTTTGACTATCATTTGTTTCTAAGATGGTACTCCTCCCATGTCTAACCCTGTATATGGCTATAAGGGTCTGTGTGTGACTTCATAAGAGAAGCAAGGTGAGTATTGTTAATGAGGGAGAGACAACAGATGCCTCACAGTGAGGAGTGACACAGGTGAGACTTTTCCTGTGCCCCAGTTGTTAGGCATATCCGGGCAATATGCACTGTTGCCCTCAGAGACAGTGATTCAGCTCTTATCCCAAGGGTACATTCAGTTTGAGAAGCTTCCAGTAACTGCAGGAAAATGTGGCTGGTAGTTAATCAAGGTGTTTAAATGTCACTTGGTGATTGATTACTTGAGAGTCGTGATGACGCACTATGATGGCCAGCATTTAAAGGATGCAGTGGCTCTCCTCAGCCAACACTGTACCGAAAGATAGATGCATAGCATGTGATCCCTTGGGTTGAGTCCTCAGATAATTCTGGCTAACACAGGGAATCTAGGCGCCTCCCAAAATGTTGCTTTTTTAAAGAAAAGTTGACTCATTGATTGGTAAGAGTCAGGGATTTGGGGCATTGTATTTGTGTAGCCCATTGGCTGGCGTGTGATAGGTCCTTATTCAATGAATGGAATATCATGAGAGAATGAATGGGAAAGTATTCAAGGAAGATTGACATTGTCTCAGTGCTAACACATTGCTTGATTCTGTGGCTGTAATAACTATGACAAGTCTCTTGCACAATGCCTGATGTAGAGGGAAATGTCAATTTTTTAAGTGCTCCAGTAAACTATGAACAAAAGCTATGGGGAAAACAATTTAGAACCCCAACAAGAAAATTTTTATTGATTGTTCAGAGGTTAATCCCTCAGCTGAAAAGAAGTACTTTTATTTCTCCTGTCTAATGTTTCAATTATAATAATAAGATAATATTTAATGAGTATTTTCCATGTACTAGGCACGTATTTTATTTCATCCTCCCAGCTTGATGAAGTAGGTTCTGTTATTATAACCTCCATTTTACAGATACGACAATTGAGACGTATAGGGAAATTATCCAGTGGTTTTCAACTATAAGGTGGCCGAGCCAGGCTTCACCTACAGGCAAGCTGGACTTCAGAGTCCCTACACAGATACTCACATGAGGTGGCCTCTTTAGACACACAGGCCTGTTCTGTATTCTCAGTACCATGTCATAAGGATAAATTCCCCCAAATGAGACATCAGGCCACTTTCAAAAAAGGAGGGGAGGAAGTGAACTCGTTCCTACTTACCAATTAAACACTACTCATTTAGCAAAGGAAACAATTAGGATAAAATATCTTAATCATGGAAAAGTCAAACAGTTCTTCCAAACCAACATGTAAGCCACATTTGCTCCAGCCTGGTTTTACCCCTGTATGGGTGGTAGACTGTTAGGCCTTTTTCATTTTTCTCCTGAACATTTTGAGATTTTATAGACATACAGAATGCATGTTTGAAGTGCTTTTAATTTGAAGTTTCTGCATAACATTTCTCCCTTTATTCCTTGCCGTGATAAACATGCCCAGATAGCAAGTTCACAGAAGGTTGTGAGCTTTGAAGTCTTTGAACATTATATGACA
The DNA here is from genome assembly GCF_010015895.1 of Lontra canadensis. Classification (NCBI taxonomy): domain Eukaryota; kingdom Metazoa; phylum Chordata; class Mammalia; order Carnivora; family Mustelidae; genus Lontra; species Lontra canadensis. The sequence continues at coordinate 11,434,788 of NW_022631006.1, forward strand.
ATGTTGTATACGTAATCGTGGGTGAGAGCAAGCCAACATCTCCTTGAGTGCCAGACACACAGCCCCTATAAATCCTCAGCTAAGAGCAGAGAGTGGTGGTCCTGTTTACTTAAACTCCAGGATGGAATGGGCATGGTTAGCATCACAGTAATTGACACGATCAGGAGATCCAAACAGATTTGCTGCTACTTGTTGTGTGCATTTAAATGCCATGCTTGTATCAATAATTGAGAAGAAGAAAGTCTCCATGCTCAAAGTTGGATTAAAAAAAAACAACCCAGCTTCACCTTTGTTGAAATGTACATGAGAGAATTGTTAAATGTCTGGGGACTTTACAGTTTATTCATGGGGAGATAAGTGAGAATTTGCACTTTTTTGGAGGCCCTTTGAAGTTACATCTGTGTTCCCCTAATTGGACCAAATGTTTCCTAGTCAGATATAAGAGGAGCCTAGGACATTTTTCTTTATAATGCTCTGCTCCAATGGCATCAGTATTTAGTTACAGTTTTATGTATGTCAGGTTTCAAATATGATGACCTATGAAAATGTCTAGGAGGTAGACCCCAATTCATTACTTAGCAGAAGTATCTACTTACGGTGTGGCTAGATTAAATCATATGTGGAATTCTTACATTTGGATATTCAGTTGTTTGCTCCCCACACTTGTAAAATTTAGCAGTTATGACCAGTTTGTTTTAAATTTCAAAGAATGTCTAGGAGCTTAGATAAGTGTGCACTGCAAAGGTTACCCAAAGCGATCTTGATGGACAGATGTGACATGTCAAATGTTCTGGGCATTCAAATGATTCCCACAAACCACAGTGGAAATGATTCATGGAAACAGGGTTAAAATTAAATGTTTTCTGAAGTGTGACACCATCAAGTGATGGTGGAGTGATTAAAGATTATTAGCAATAGGAAAAGACTCTTCAGAATATTGATAGAAGGAAAAATCCAAATGAACTCTAGAGTGCCTCCTTGATTGACTTACAAGTTGAGAATTTGTCACACTAAATATTGAATGCAGATGAAACTAAGATAGTTTGGAAATGAATATGTCACAACTATACCTCAAAAAGAGAAAATATAGCTTTCCAATTTTAACCAGCTAAGAGTTGAAGGATGGGAACATAAAACCTTTAAAACTTTCTTTAAGGTTAGATTTTAAGGTTCTGAGTTAAGACTTAGTCATTGTAGACCTCCTACTTGAACATTCAGTAGGTTCTGGTTAATGATGTGTAGGTTTTGTTTTACTGCTAAAAGAGTAGAAAATAACTTTACCGTCACACCTCATGAGTCACAGAATGACTATTGAACTTGAGATATTCTCTCCTCCTCCTTGATGGTATACTAGCTGAGACTGGTGCAAGGAGCTCACATAGATGACCCAGAATTTGCTTCCTCTCCCCCGCCCCCAATTTTTTCAATGTCTCCAACATTCCTTCAGACATCTGAGCTCAGAACTTGGCATCATCTTTGACTTTTGCCCTCTCCTTTCCCTCCTGTTGCCAAATGTTATTGTGTCTATCTTGGGAATATTCTTGAATCTATACTTTTTTCTCCATTCCCTTTGATGTTGACTTAATTTATGTTATTGTTATCAGTTGCCAAGATAATTGTCAGAGGCTATAATTTACCTCTAACATGTTTTTCTCTCTTATTTTCCATTATCTCCTTTTTTATGCTCCCATTTGCAAGATAGACTGATGCATAGCATTAGATGATCCTTGAAGATACTCTTGTGTTTTTGACTTCTCTGACGGTGCTACTGCAATTCTCACTCCCTGATTGGCTTTCACTCCTCGTTGTATACATAAGTCATACTAGCTCTTCACAGCCCAGTGCAAATGCTTTCTGTTCTCCAAAGTTAACCTGATCATGAGCCCTTTTTCTTCTTGCTCTTTTTTCTTTCCCATTACAATTACCTTTTTACCTTTATAGGGGCACTTATCATTGCATAATTTGTCATGCTTTATTTCTTCTATTACACTCCAACTTTTAAACATAAGAATCTATGTATAATTAATCTTTGTCTCTGACACAAGTTTAGGATGGTTGGTTCTGTGCTTTTTATTATGCAAATCATGCAACTCTGGAAAGAGCCTATGTCTAAATAGTGTCAAAAAATCATCTATTTTCATGTCAGTTTCCTGGATGCCAAACCATAGGCCAATTGTTGAATCGCTACTATAGTGTGATTATTACTAACCTTATTATAATTAATGATAATTATACATGTAAGTGTTGTTAGTATTAGTCCTAATATTACTAAGACTTTGAAGAAAAGACTATTGAAATACACCAATGCTTTTAGATATTGATGTTAAAAATTAAATTATAAGGTATTGGAATGCTATTCTCTTTCTTTACCTAATTGTAATGAGCTAAAATTTATATTTCTAGCATATCAGTGGGGAATTAGACACATCTAGGCTCTGGGGGGTGAATAAATTCATACCAGCTCCTATATAGAATGAAAGGAAGCGCCATCATACAGAAGCAGAAAAAGTAGATAGGTTAGGTACATAGATTCTAGAATGAGACTGCCAGGTTCAAATTCCAGTTCTGACACCTTCTAGCTCTACAGCTTTATGAAATTTCCTTGACGTTTGTTTTCTGATTCCTTATTTGCAAAAAGGCTTACATCACAGGATTGTTGTAAGAAAGAACTGAGTTTCTCTATGTAAAGCCCTTAGAACATAGTAAGTTGTGTTTAGCTATTAGGAGTTCCTGCCCATCATTATTTTTATGGAATGTTGGACATTATTAGTCTGAAATTGTTTCAGATGAAGAAGCTGAGACCCAAAGAGGTTGAGTGACTTGTAAGATCCCAATGTTCCTCAGAGCCTAGCTAATCTCATCACAGGGGTGTGTTCTCTTATCTCCTGTGCTAGGCCCTGGATGGGACACTGAGTTACCATCCTCAGATACTGAAAGCCCAGACAAGTGGACAGGTGGTGATTACAGCAGGTAATGTGCCACGATGCAGAAGTGCAGCATCTTTCAGGAGCTCAGAGCAGTTCCAGATTTCTTTTCTTTTCTTTTTTTAAAGATTTTATTTGACAGAGATCACAAGTAGGCAGAGAGGCAGAGAGAGGGGGAAGCAGGCTCCCCACTGATCAGAGAGCCTGATGCGGGACTCCATCCCAGGACCCTGAGATCATGACCTGAGCCGAAGGCAGAGGCTTAACCCACTAAGCCACCCAGGCACCTCCAGTTCCAGATTTCTTAGTCTCCAAATGGGGTTCCCAGGGGAAATGATATGCAGGTAAAACCTTAAAGATGTTGCATTAGTGTGTTTGAGCTGCTGTTATAAATTATCATACACTGAGTGACTTAACAACAGCACAAGTTTATCTCTGAACAGTTCTGGAGGGTGGAAGTCTGAGATTGGGCGCCAGCATGGTTGAGTTCTGGTGAAGGCCCTCTTCCAGACTACTGTCATCTCATTAATACCTTATGTGGTAGAAAGTCCAGGGGAAGAAAGCTCGAGAGTGTGTCTAAGGTCACTAATCCTGTCAGTAAGGGCCTTATCCTCCTGATCTCATTTAATCCTAATTATCTCCAGAGGCCTTACCTCTTGATACCATCACCTGGAGGTGTGTGTGTGTGTAGGGGGGTGGGGGTGGGAGGGTGGGGAGATGGTAGGGGTGTCAGCATATGAATTTTAGAAGGATAGATAGCAGATGTAGAAGATTTAGCTATGTAAACGGAGGTGGAGAAGGGCAAGTGGACAGTGTGTACAAATGTCCCAACATGCATGTTAATGTGTATAGAGAAGCAAAATATGTCCAGTCCGGCCAAAGAGTGGAGACCTCTTTCTTTGAAGTAAATTAAAATCTTCCTAGACTCTATCCTGTAATTTCAATACTGGCTGCCTATTAAAACTTCCTATTATATTTGTCCTGGGTGTGCCTCCTAAATTCATGTCTACCCAGAATCTTAGAATGTAGCCTTATACATAAATAGTATCTTTCCAGATGTGATTAATTAAGTTAAAATGACACACTGGAGGTGTGCCTGGTTGGCTCAGTGGGTTAAGCCTCTGCCTTCAGCTCAGGTCATGATCCCAGGGTCCTGGGATCGAGCCCCGCATCAGGCTCTCTGCTCAGCAGGGAGACACTGGATTAAAGTGGGCACTAAATTCAGTCCCTGGTATCTTTATAAGAAAGCCATGTGAAGACACAAAGATACAGAGGAGACACACAAAAAACACCATCTGACATGGAGAGTGTGGAGGGATGAGTCTACAAACCAAGGAATATCAAGGATTGTCAGCAGCTACCAGACACTAGAAGAAAGGCATAAAACAGATTGGGTTCTTCTGGAGTTACTCATAGACAATCTTGGCAACACCTTGATTTCAGACTTCTATCATCCTGAACTGTGAGGGGAAAAAATTCAGTTTTAAGCCACCTAGTTTGTATTCATTTTTTTGTTACAGTCTTAGCAAACCAATATAGCATTCTTGGTGAGTTTAACTCTTTTAGGTGACAAGAAGAAGGCTTGCATAGATATACCTTCTTATATCTTCTTATATCTTATATGATACATCATTTCAGTGATGGAAATGAGTGTAACAGGTTCACAGTTTACTTACTTTATTGCTCATAGGCCTTAAAAATTTGGCTGTTTAACTTTTTATAAAGAATTTGTTTTTTTCTCACTAGCTCACACAACCTCATGGTTATGTAGGGAAGAATAACCTCTGACAAACCCTGAGCTAGGGGCACCTGTGTGGCTAAGTCAGTTAAGCATCTGGCTCTTGATTTTGGGTCAGGTCATGATCTCAGGGTTGTGAGATCGAGTCCCATGTCAGGCAAGACATTCAGTGTGGAATCTGCTTGAGAGTCTTTCTCTCTCTGCCCCTCCCCCTGCTCTCTCTCACATGTGCATTGCTCTCTCTAAAAATAATAAAAAAAATTTAACCCCCCCCCCAAACAAACCTTGAACTAGCTAACTTATGTATCACAGTCTTTTTAAGTTCAAATAAGCTCCTTTTGGTTATTTAGTCTTTAGGGCCTTTGGGTGTCCTTCTCCTCTCTCTGTTCCTCTCCAAGATGGGAGGCATCTGGGTAAATGGAGGACTCATTTGGCTCTGTGATAGGTAGGAGCCTTGTGTCCATGCTAGGTCTTCTGGTTTCCCTTTGCTTAAGGAGATCTCTTCATCTTGACCTGGGCCTTGCTTTTTGTCAATCACAAGGAGGCAGGAACACAGCCTCAAGTGTCTGGAGTCACTCTCTTCCTCCGTTGCTTACCATTGCTTCCAGTCTTCCTGAATTTGATGCTGTGGTGGACAAGGACACTCTTTAGAGCTGGAGGAAACAGGCCACCATCCTGGGTGCCTCCACATTTTTCTGGATGCTTCTATTGTCAGCACCCTCTGAAGCTTAGGATCCAAGGTAGGAAAAACCAGGATTCTGGTGTCTGTATCCATTGTTTCCCTTGTCTCTCTGTCTCTGGCATGACTTAACCCTATGTCTCACCTCCTTTTCTGGGAAGATATTTATGTCCCTTCCCCTTGATAGACTGGATACAAGATGAAACACTAGCTTACCAGTAAGGGAAAATCTGAAACCTCTTCCTTACCCAAGGATGCATAAGAATGTGAGAATGAGCCAGACATAGCTTCATCATCCACTCAGGCACCGTAGGTCCCAGCACTTGAGATTGGACCATGTTCCACCTAAAGGTGGCTCCGCATTGGTGAGGATGTGTCCAGAACTGGAGTGATGCACACTTTGTAATTATTCATTTGGAATTAACATTTACTCAGAGAAAGCCTTTAATAGGATCTGTTACTCTTCATTAGATATGAAGTACCTCTGGAGGGCCAGGTAATTCTGGAGCCACCTGAGACAGTTTTGCCTCCCTCCTGCCATCTTGTGCTTTCACCTCCTGTATCACATCCCAGTGCAGTCTTCCAGCTTCATAGTATAGTGGATTTTCTTACAATCTACTGTACAGCACAGCTGTAGCACCTTAGGAAAGAATGCATGCTTTCCTCAGAGGTGGAGTGTCCAAGGCAGCACTTGACTCATTCAGAACTCAATTCCTGTCTAATCCTTGCCTGGCCTTTGATCTGCTATGACCTAGTAAGTACCTTTACTGATGTACTGAAGTGATGATGAACTCCCTTTTGGCCTCCACATTCACAAATGCTGTAGGATGTGGGTTTTTGACTCACCCTGCCATTTGGAATGGAAACTCAGGTGGTAGTGGAGGGCTGCCATTCTCTTAGGTGGGATAGAGTAGTAGCTGAGAGGAGAAGATAAAAACTATCAGTAATATTTATTCTCATGGACTATTAGCTTGTGGAACTAACCAGATCCTGCTTTTTCATCTTCTGTTCATCTCTTAGGATTCAGCTTCAAATCCTGAGGTTTTCCTGTGATACCTCCACAACCACATAGAAATAAGTATGCCTTCTCTAATAGTTCCAACGCGTATTTGGTCAGGGATACCTCTGTTAGAGTTTTTACCATACTGTATCACAGTGACTTACTGACAACTCATTTCCCTTCCACTAGAAAAGTTCTTGCTAGGGCAGGGATCAGGTCTTTATCTTGATCCCAGCACCTTGGAGAGGAATTAGTGCAGAACTGGGGCTTGAAAAATGGTGATGAAAGTATGAAATATTCTAGAGATAGTCCTGATTAGGCGCCTGAACTCCTTTGGTCTTGGACTCTGCCCTTTCCAAATGACCTGTAAGGGGTAGGGAGTTTTCATACCTATTGATGCACAGGATGGTCTACAGGGTGAAGAGATAAAGGTAAGAGATTCTTTAAAACCCTGTGGCCCCGGCCCTTCCTTCTGTTGGGATGACAGTCTGTTGAGAAAGTGGGGCTGGAGTGAATGTTAGAAGATTCTGAGTATTTGGCTCCTCTGTCTTGAAGGGTCTGAGACAGCAAGAACCATTGGAGCCCTGACACTGACACAGATCTACTCCTTTTTGGTAGACACCTACTATTGTCATAAGGACTTCTTATGATGCCAATCTATGAAAAAATGGAGCCTAAAATATTTCCTGGGCACTTGTTATATGCAAAGAAGACACTGCTTTCTTGATAGCAAGCAATATCATTTAGGGAAGGGTTTCTCTCACTGGTGCCAATGTCAGTGCCAGGATTCATTTTTGGGTATGGAGCATTCATCATTTGGAAATGAACTGTTAGAATGACTTTTATAACTAGGGATACCAATTGTCTGGCTTGGAGTTACGCTGTTTGGTTTAGAGCTGGGTCATCTAATTCTGGAACACATGGTTCAGAAGGAATTTAAAAGGGCAAGTTAAATGCAAATCACCTGGTTTGGGTGCAGTGGCTTGGATCACTTTCTGGATCCCACTGTTGTGCTTTGTGTTTGAATGTTGGGATTCTAAGGGGTATGCAGGAGAGCCCTTATGGGATAATCCAAATTATTAGGGGGAGCAGGTACCCAGAGGTGACTTTTAGGACCCAGGAATTTAGCTATTTTTTTTTTAATTTTTGAAATTATACCTGCTTAATTTAAGTAGTGATATGTTTATATTATTTTTAATTTACTTTTAATTCCTGAAATGTAAACAGTGAGCAGGAAACTCTTCTGTTTCTAAATCTACATCCTTATCCAGGACTTAACTTCTAAAGAAATGTCTTCTTGCATTTTCTGATTTTCTTTTTGTTCTTTTTGTGAGTTGGTTGAGTAATAACTAACTCAACTGTTAGTCTTTTCATTAAGGATGGAAAGTCCCACATAGGAAATGGTACCACCAGCAATGGGTCAATCGTTTATGTTGGCCAATGTAAGGAAACCTACTTTCTTACACAAAAGGCTAACAAAGAGGAAGTCATTGTTGGGGATTGGGGGAGGAGTTGGGTTACCTTCTCTTGGTGAACTTTAACCAAACACACCACAGAAAGTGCCAGATAGTACATGAAACCAGAAGAGGTTGGAAAATTCTACTTTGTTTCTAGATATTGAGGACCAGAAAGGTATGTATGATTTCAAGTTTTGGTGAAACTGTTTCTGAATGGAAAGTGAGTAGGTTTCAGGCACTGAAGAGAAGAGGGTGTGGTCGGCAGGAACATTTTTAGTGTTCTTCTGTCACTGGCTGAAACTTGTCCTTGTTCTTAAATAATCCTCTGGGGGTGCAGGAAGGAAATACTAAAACTGCAGTTTTTCCTGATTGATTTCATCAATCATTTAAAGCTGTCTGTTTCTTGTGCTGTTTTATGGTGTATAGAAAGAATATTCCTGGGAACTACTGTCTCAGAGAGAAGAGGAGAAGGCAGATGGTTGTATCAGGACGGAAAGAACTGGAAAGGTGGAATAGCTCAGAACTCAGAGGTCTTCCTTCTCTTCTAATGAAAGAAATGTGGTAGCCATTTGAGAAGATTCTGGAGAGAGCAGGAAGGACATTGACCTTTGCTGGGCAATAATTGTATTATAGGCTTTGGGTTATGTATTTTTCTTGTTATATCACTACATATGTAACTTACACATACACTTGTTCTTTTATGAATTTAATATTCATTTACTGAATATCTCATTAAATCTTCATGAATAGCTTGAGAAGAAGGTTTTAATTTTCTCAGTTTTACCACCAGGAAGCTAACAGTTATTTTATTTTTTTATTGAACTGTAGTTGACATTCTAAATGATATTATATTAGTTTTAGATATATAACAGAGATTCAACATTTGTATACACAAAGAAATAATCACCACTATAACTCTAGTCATCATCTATCACCATACAAAGTTATTACAATGTTATTGACTGTATTCCCTATCCTGTACAGTACATTTTCATGACTTATTTTATTTTATTTTATTATTTTTTTTATTTTTTAAAAAATTTATTTACTTGACAGACAGAGATCACAAATAGGCAGAGTAGCAGGTAGAGAGAGAGGAGGAAGCAGGCTACCTGCTGAGCAGAGAGCCTGGTGTGGGGTTCAATCCCAGGACCCTGGGACCATGACTTGAGCCGAAGGCAGAGGCCTTAACCCACTGAGCCACCCAGGTGCCCCGACTTACTTATTTTATAACTGGAAGTTTGTACCTCTTAATCACCTTCACCTATTTTGTGCATACTCCTCCACCCCCAGCAGCCACCAGTTTGTAATTTGTATTTATTTGTAGTCTGTTTGTGTTTTGTTTTGCCTCTTCACTTTGTTTTGCCTCTTCATTTTTGTTTTTTTTTTTTTTAGATTCCACATTTCTATCAGTGAAATCATACAGTATGTGTCCTTCTCTGTCTGACTTATTTCACTTATCATAACATCTAGGTCTGTCCATGTTGTTGGAAATGGCAAGATTTTATTCTTTTTTATGGCTGAGTAGTATTATAATATATATAATATATAACCTATATTATATATATACATACACACATACACACACACATCTTTATACATTCATGTATTGATGAATACTTAGGTTGCTCAGGAAGCTAAAGTTTAAAGCAGTTAAGTAATATGTATGACATTGCATGATTTGTACCTCTGCAATTGTCATGCTTTAGTGCATAACATACACTCAAGGGCCCCTCTCAAAGAGAGGTTTCTTCAGTAGGTTCAAATTGGCTTCTAGTCTGCTCACAACAGGTGGATTGCTCAAGAAAGCATTTACATAATCAGGGAATACTTTGTTCTGGTTTTCTTTTTTGTTATATGTGTCCAAATCATAATTTTAGGCCAGAGTTACCTCTCTGCTGTTCAGGCTGAGACCAGGGCTTGGTTTGATATTTTAGTCAGCTCAACCTTCCTTTCTTGGCATTAAAAGCAAGCAAACAAAAAACTCCTGAAACTCTTGTAATAGCTAAATTTCAGGGAATTGATGAAATCTTAATTAGTTCATTTCATTGTGATTAGATTGAATTGACACAAGGGGCTAAATTTGCTTGGTGGTCCCATTCTCAACAACAGAGCCTGTTTTCCACCTTTTATTGTAGAATCCTCTCATCTGCATGTCTGACTCTTTCCAGCACAGAAGTGTCTCGTGAGTAGCAATCACATTTCGTTCATCTTTGTGTGAACACAAAGTGGCTAGCAAAGTATTTGCCCTTGTTGAATGAAAACATTGGATCAGGTATCCTGGTTGTTATAGGTGGTTTATCTGTTGACCTAAAATGGTAATTTGTTGGCTCTCTTAGCTGTGTTGGAAGTAGAGCTAGACTTACCTGATTTGAGAAACATGGCGCTATTTGTTCTGGTTAGAAAACCTGCATGGCTTCATATTAAGTATAAAAATTTCCATCTCTTCATTTTGATGAAATATGTACAAAGTTGGAAGATAAGGTAAGAGAGTGAGTAAATTGGGAAAAACATTTCTCTCAAGTGCTCAGATATTTAATCAAAATTCCATTAACATAATTCATTGGAGTGTTGTGAGGACAAATTGAGGTGATCATTGAGAAACTCTAGATTTGGAAACTCTAGATTACAAACAGGGACATTTCTAAAAAGTAAGATTTTTAAAGGGAAAATAAGGTTTTTTAAGAAAATGGAACTTCTAGTGTTCTGACAATGTATATGCTACATAATGAAGATTAAAATTTAAGCCTTGGTCAGGTAATATTACCCAGTGGGAATATATACCATTTACCATTTTAGCTATTTTTAAGTGTACAGTTCAGTGATGTTAAATACATTCACAGTGCTGTGTAACTATCATCGCTGTTCATCTCTGGTATGTTTTCATCCCAGTCTGGGACTCTGTACCTAGTAAATACCCTCCCATTTCCCCTCTTCCCCACCCCTGGCAACCTCTGTTCTTTACCTATGCTAGGTACCTCATACAAGTGGAATTATTACAATATTTTCCTTTTGTTTCTGGCTTATTTCACTTAGCATAATGTGTTCAAAGTTTATCCATGTTGCATCATGTATGATCATTTCATTCCTTTTTTTTTTTTAAGATTTTATTTATTTGAGAGAGAGAGTGTGTATGAGTTCACAAGAAAGAGCTTGAGTCAGGTGAGGGGCTGAGGGAGAAGCTGACTCCCCGCTGAGCAGGTTGTTCAATTTGAGTCTCCATCTGGGAACTCCCTGATCATCGTTGGAGCTGAAGGCAAACAGTTAACCAACTGAGCCACTCAGGTGTCCTGAATTTCATTCCTTTTTAAGGCCGACTGATATTCCATGGAATTTGTATACCATATTTTGTGTATCCCTTTATCCATCAATGGACGTATGGGTTGTTTTCACCTTTTGGCTATTGTGGATAATTTTGCTATGGATATTGGTGTACAAGTATCTGTTTGAGCCTCTGGCTTCTGTTCTTTTGGTATTTATCTACAAGTGGAAAAAAGTAGAGCTTTCCTTTTATTTTATTTTTTAATTTTTATTTATGTATTTTTAACCAAAAGAAAAGTTTTAGCTTTATTGTAATTAGATGAAAGATAAAAGATAAAAGAATAGCTTTATTGTAATTAGATGAAATAGATTTAAGGCCAAATCAGTATAAAAGATAAAGGGGTTATATTTTATAATAAAAATATTAGACTTTATAATTTTAACAGATCGACTATAAAATTAGTAACTGTAAGTTTTTTATCCTCTAAAACTTAGATTTAATATAAAGCAAAAAATTTGACAGAATAAGAATAAGCAATTCTATACATAATGGGAGATTTTAGATGTATCAATCTCCATAGTAGAACAAGCTGATTTAAATGAAAATTTTAATTAACGTGACCAAGTGGATATATAGACAACATATATTTTTTTCTTTTCACTTTTTAAATTAATTAATTAAATTTTATTAACATATAATGTATTATTAGCCCCAGGGGTACAGGTCTGTGAATTGCCAGGTTTACCTTTCACAGCACTCACCATAGCACATACCCTCCCCAATGTCCATAACCCCACCACTCTCTCCCTTCCCCCCTCCCCCCTGCAACCCTCAGTTTGTTTTGTGAAATTAAGAGTTTCTTATGGTTTGTCTCCCTCCCAATCCCATCTTGTTTCATTTATTCTTTTCCTTCCCCCAAACCCCCCACGTTGCCTCTCAACTTCCTCAAATCAGGGAGATCATATGATAGTTGTCTTTCTCTGATTGACTTATTTTGCTCAGCATAATACTCTCTAGTTCCATCCACGTCATCGCAAATGGCAAGATTTCGTTTCTTTTGATGGCTGCATAGTATTCCATTTTATACATATACACCACATCTTCTTTATCCATTCATCTAGACAACATATCTCTTTAATAATTGTCTGCATACTGGGTTATAAGGCAAATCTTTTGAAAGACTGAAATAATACAGAATATGTTAATTGTACTAAGATCACACGGCAGACTTTTACTGAATGACTTATGAAATTAATAAAGCAGAGTTTTTATTTTATTTTATTTTTTTTTAAGATTTTATTTATTTGTCAGAGAGAGAGGGAGAGAGAGCGAGCACAGGCAGACAGAATGGCAGGCAGAGGCAGAGGGAGAAGCAGGCTCCCTGCCGAGCAAGGAGCCCGATGTGGGACTCGATCCCAGGACGCTGGGATCATGACCTGAGCCGAAGGCAGCTGCTTAACCAACTGAGCCACCCAGGCGTCCCAATAAAGCAGAGTTTTTAAACCCTCCTTTCCCCTATACTTTTTAGGTTATCCAGAGCAAGTGTATCTCCTCTGTTCATGCCATAAAGAGTGAGTGGTTGCTTTCCTCATCTTCAACTTGCTATAGATTTCCATCCTTTTCCCTAGGCTTCTCTTCTACCTCTGAATTTCATACTGCAAGATGCAGTTACAAAGGAGTCTGAAATCTGACCCTAACCACTCTATGCCTGTAACAAAGTCTACTCAAATTAGGTCCATCAACTGGCACTACTTTGGGGATGACAGATTAAGGTGAGCTAAGAAAAATTAACTTGAGGGCACATTATAAATGGAAATCTAGTAGAAATGGAAAGTGTAATACAGAGAACTGTACTTTAGATTTCAGCTTCAGTTCATTTGATAAATTACTATCTGCTGGGCATTGTTGGTGATGACTGGGAAAGAGACAAGAGCTCTGTTTCTGAGCAGCTCAAATTTTGGAGGAGGATGCATATGTATTTAGTAAGCAACAAACTACACAACAATGCTATTACTGTCATTGGTTTATGCAGCATCCCTCAAGCACCTACTGTACATTGTTCTAGGCCCTGGGTGTATATCCAAAGACCAAGTCTCTGTTATCCTAAAGCTGACTGTCTGGTGGAGGGAATTGGACAATATACGAGGAAATATACTGTGTAATAAGTGTGTGTTTTCCTATGGAGGAAAAAATAAAGCAAGAGAAGGGATGGAGAGAGACGGGTATGGGTGTGTGTGTGTGTGTTGTTTTAGGTAGGCTGTCCAGATGGGGCCTCTCAGAGTTGGTCACTTGGATCACAGATCTGAATGAAGTGAGGGAGAGAGTCAAGGTGACATGTGGGCTATAAGACAGCCTGGCTGAGGACTAGCAGCAGCAGCTGCTGTAGTGTTAGATTTCAGAGATGGGTCAAGAGCTTTGGGACTTAAAGTAATGCTCTGTGATTTTAAGTACATAATTCTATGAACTGGTAAAATCCTTTTTTAAGTACCCCAATATCTATCAGCAAGGGAGTATTTAATGGCAAGATACTTGCATTTTAAAATGAATATTTCAAAATGATACGAAATCTTTGCTAGTAACTCCCCCCGCCCATGCATGTGCATGCATTATGAGAGCTTCTGTGTGTGAGGTGAATGTGAGGCAGTCATCCTGTGGTTTTACTGTGAGTGGGGTAAGCCCTTCCATCTCACCTTCTTCTGCTATTAGCATTTCTCCTTTCATCAGTGGTGTTAATTAGGAACAAAAATTAGTTCTGACTAGTTAGTACATGAAGAACTAGAGCATTTTAAATCCATTTAGAACTTTCAGAAGCATGTAACAAGAATATACTGAGGAAGCCAAAGAAAGATATCCCTAGTATTGACATTTCAGGGAGAATGACAGGGCTGGTGACTTCTTTCTGGTGTGATAAACTTTTGGGCAAATGGAACAAAATCACAACACATAGCTCCTTAATGTGGCAGTCTTTTTTTTTTTAAATATAGTATAGGACTTCATGCATGCATGGGAGGGAGGGAGAGAAAGCATGCATGGAAGAAAGAAGGGGTTGCAAAACTGAAGACTCAATCCTTATAGACCTCATCTCAAACTGGGAGGGGAGATAGCAGGCATTGTAGAGTAAGTGCCAGTGGATGATATCAAACCTAGTCTCTAGCAGTGTCCAAGAGGGAGGGGCCAGAGATGCTGGGAATCAGAAAACAGTCCTTTATGGACAAGTTTGGGAGTAAGAAGATGAAGGAAAATGTCTCTCAGGGAGAGAGGATGATCTGGGCAGAGATGCCATTGTGGGGAAGTATGGTTGATGTTTAAGTAAAGGAGAGGGGTCCTAATGGATTAGGACAGAGGATCTGGCTTGGAGATTGTAAGGTTAACTTTGGAAAGATCAATAGAAGGCCAAGAAGAAAAGGAGAGCTCCATGATTTCCTTCTTTTATAAGTTACTTTCTGACTCATTAACTTATCAGATAGTAGGGAGATCATCCCTTGCTCCCTCATTGGGTCCTTTGTTAGAGGGGGACACCCATAGGTCTTAAGATGCACCCTGCAAACAAAAACACTATCTTCTAAGAACTCCATTTTTATTGGTTGACATACAAACTCACTGTAAAAAAATTTAAATGGTACTTTTCTAAGAATCAATGAACTATTTCTACCAGGGCCCACCAGCCCTTCCACCCCCATACCATTTTTTTGGAGGCAACTACAGTTAAAAATTTCTTTCTGCTTATCCTTCCTAATTTTATTCATCCAGTCAACAAATTCTTAATTGAATGCCTGTTATGGAAATGGGATACAACAGTGAACAGAAGTCCCCACTCTCAAGGAGCTTATATTTTACTGGGAAGAAGCAGGCAGTCAACGGCAAGCACATTTAAAATATCTTACAGAATGGAATTATCCTATGCATACTCTTGCAACTAGCTCTTTTCCACTTGACAGTCTATCTTGGACATCTTTCCATGTCTGTTTATAGAGGCGTATCTCTTGGGGCACCTGGGTGGCTAAGTGGGTTAAGCCTCTGCCTTAGGCTCAGGTCATGATCTCAGGATCCTGGGATCAAGCCCCGCATCGGGCTTTCTGCTCCTTGGGGAGCCTGCTCCCTCCTCCTCCGACTCTCTGCCTGCCTCTCTGCCTATGTATGATCTTTGTCAAATAAATAAAATCTTTAAAAAATATTTAAAAAAGAGGCCTACCTCTTTAACTGGTACTCACTAATATTTATTGAGCATCTGCTGTACTTTAGGCACTGTCTTAGTCAAAGTAATTCTCTGTGATAAGTACTGTAATTTTCATCTTACTATAGAGGAAGTACCGAGATGAAGAGAGGTTCGGGAACTTGCTCAGAGTCACCTGGCTAGTCTCTGCTGGAGTCAAATCTGAACCCAGGCCCTCTGATCCTTCACTTCAGTTCTACTCTCTCTTGATGGCTGCATAATACTCCTTTACATGGATGTACCTTCACTTATTTGGCCAGTCCTGTATTCTCAAGCCATTCTTAGTTTTTTTCCTGTCACAGACAGTGCTATAATGAACATTTCTACAGATGTGCTTATGATCATCTGTGAGGTAAATTCCTAAGAGATGGAAACATTCACATTTCTATATTTGATAGACACTACTTAGTTTCCCTTTAAAAATATCTTACCAACTTTGGGGTGCCTGGGTGGCTCAGTTCGTTGAGTGTCTGCCTTCAGCTCAGCTCATGATCTCGGGGTCCTGGGATGGAGTCCCATGTTGCGGGGGGGTCCCTGCTCTGTGGGGAGTCTGCTTCTCCCTCTCCCTATGCCATTCCCCCCACTTGTGTTCTCTCTGTCAAATAAATAATCTTTTAAAAAATAAATTCTTTTTTACCAACTTCTATAGTAATAGTATAGGAGAATATGCTGATTTCTCTCTCTCTCTCTTTTTTAAGATTTTATTTATTTATTGGACAGACAGAGATCACAAGTAGGCAGAGAGGCAGGCAGAAAGGAGGAAGCAGGCTCCCCACTGAGCAGAGAGCTTGATGCAGGGCTTGATCCCAGAACCCTGGGATCATGACCTGAGCTGAAGGCAGAGGCTTTAACCCACTGAGCCGCCCAGGCGGCCCAAGATGCTGATTTCTTTATATCTTCTTCAACAAAGGGAATTACCAAACTTATAGTAGTTGCTAATATAGTAGGTTAAAAAGTGGTATAGAAATTATACTTAAAAACATTTTTGAAGTGTTTTTCATTTTAAATATCATAAAGAAATGATTACTTTTTTTTAAAAGCTGTTTTTCGTTCTTTCTACCATGCAAGGAAGAAAGCCATCACTCTCATTTCAAGAAATCTGCAGTTTCTTAGGACTGGGGAGGCTTGGCAGGGAAAATCGTCCTTTCTCTCTGATCTGGCTCTCTGTAGAGGTGTGAGGGCTCAGCACCAGGATCTTCCAGGAGAGTGGAGTTGATGTGTGCAGAGGATCAACCTGCTCTGGTTATAGAGACATGATTAAAATGTATTTGGTTTCCCCATCCCCCAGCACCCCTCCCTTCAATGGGTATTAAGGAGGCATGTGTTGTGATGAGCATTGATTGTTACACACAGCTAGTGAATGGGTGAACATTACATGAAAAACAAATGATGTACTGTATGCTGGCTAACTGAACATAATTAATAATAAACATGTGAAAAAACATTTAAAAAATGTATTTGGCTTTAGTACTTAACTGCAAATCTGATGCAACTTCTGGAAAACCCATAAATGGGTTTAGACATACTTAAAAGAAGACATAATCTCTTCTTTTAAAAATAGACACAAACCAAAATATTTTGTTTTCATCTAATCCCATCTTAAAAACAAGAATGGGCTCAAAGTGATTCTGAACTAAAAACTTTAAATCCATTTCCTAATGTGCATTTATTTTTTGACACCCTCAAGGGTTAATTGTTCGCTTTACTCTGAGTTGAAATTAAGGATGTTTGGAGAAAGTGTCTTCATTCTTCATATTAAATGTTGCTTGCGTGTGCTTAGCTTTCATCCATGAGATAGTAAAACTCCCCTTGCAATGATTTTTTAAAAATATGAATTCCTTCATCTCTGGGGAAGAACAGGTGGGAACTCTAAAGACATTTGCTTATTTTCCTCGTTGAGGGCTGATGAAAGTTTGGTAAGCAGAAGTGGTAACTGTGACTCTTTCTGTTGTCCGCCTCCATCCTTCTGAACTCTTGGTTCCCACAGAGGAAAGCCATCCTGCTGAAGCCCGCCTCTAGGGAGCTTCCTTTTGTTTCTTCAAGATTAACCAGTTCTGCCCTGGCAGCGGTAGCAGGCAACCCTAGAAGGAGAGACTCTTCTGGGCTTTTGGTATTTTTCCAAGGAGTGGTTTTCTCCCCCAGTTCCTCACTGGTAGGGTAGCTGCTTTCCTACAAAGCTGCCTTCTTTTTCTGATGAGATGCTGATTCTGATCTGCCATCTAGCAGCTTCCTGTAGCGGTAAGTGGTCAAGAGTGTTTTTCCGGGAGTTGATCTCAGGTTTTCAAGAATGTCCCCTAGAGACCTAGTTTGTTTTCTATGTAATTGCTAGAGCTTTTAGAATAGCCTTGCTTTTCTCATTGTTCTCATTGACCTGGTCATGGAATGGGTACCTGTTTGATTCTCCCTGAATCCTCCCTTTTGGGAGAGAGGGTTAGGTCCAGGCTGAGGTGAGTCTGTGGGGAGCATTCAAGGGTTGGTGAGGCCAAGAGGAGAGTCTGCTCAGGGCTGTCTGGAGCCTTCTCTTTCTCTTTTCTATGTTGCTCTTTTGTTTTGCTGTTTTCACCTTGGGTATGGTTGAGGTTTAGCAAAGTCTTTATTATTCTCTTACTAAGAAAAAAAATTTTGGAAAGTCGTTGGGTTTTAGAAACAGGACATTTTCTTTATTTCGTTTTTCAAATTTTTATTCTGTTAGCTTCATCTATTTTTTAAATAAAGATTTTATTTATTTGAGAGAGAGCACAAGCAGGGGGAGTGGGAGAGGGAGAAGCAAGCTCCCTGCTGAGCGGGGAGGCCGATGCAGGGCTGGATCTCAGGACCCTGGGATCATAAACTGAGCCCAAGGCAGATGCTTAACTGATGGAGCCACCTAGGCGCCATGCACCACCTATTAAATGGCCAATGGGAGTAGCAGTGAGGTTCATTTCTTTTTGTTTGTGGGTGTTGGAGTAGTTGATTTCATTTTTTTTTAAAAGGGGTTTGTATCTGGCTTCCCTGTTCAAGGTATTGTTTATTCTATGACTGATTCATGCTTTGAACATGAACAGTTTTTTACTAAACTACTCTCTGAGGCTGGAGTGGTATGTTTTTAGGGCTGAGATTTGTCTAACCTGGGAAATCAATACCTATAGCTATTTGGTTGATCATGAGAGTGTCTTAGGTTGCTGTTTTGGGAAGAAAGGAAATTGGTGAGAAATTTTAATTGGGGGCTGAAGGCTTATTAGAATGGAGAGGAGGAAAATATAGGACTGTGTGTGGAATTATGAGCATCTGTCCCTGAATGGTCACCTTTGCTCAGGTGTTCTATGCTAGCCTTTACTGCAAAATGTAAATTCCGAGTGATTTTTTAAAAACCTATATTTATCCATCTTGTACTTTTATACTGTTTTATCATGCATCTTTAAAAATGAAGGGTCAAGTAATTTTTTGTGCCCCTGGAGAATTTTTTGTTTGTTTGTTTGTGCACGGGAGGATTTTATTTTGTTCTTACCTGGTAAATTGGAAATTTTCATTTAGTTGGAAAAGACTTAACCTCTTGTTTCAAAGTAAATTAGAAATTGTAGCTCTCTTAGAAATCTTGTTAATGCATGTATTCTAGATGTTTGTATTGCATATATAAGAAGTAGATGCTGGTATTTTCAGGATTTCTTACAAAAAGATGTCCAAGAAAATAGTAACCTCCATGTGTTCCTTATGCCTAAAATCTTATTTGACTTCTTAGCAATGTTAAATATTTTTCAAATATTAACTTCTGATTAAATATTAAATGTAAATATTAAATCTATTGGTCATTGCATTTTTGGAACTGTTTTTATTCCTTTCTCTCTCTTCCATTTCTTTGGTCAACTCCAGCTTGTTGAACACCTACCCCATGTAGACTCTGTGCTAGATGTCCAGAGGAAGACACCACAGCACGAAAGCCTGAGCGTTTCATTTCAATATATCCTTCTCTGACCCCTTTTTTTTTTTTTTGAAGTTGAGTGCTCCCTAGGGCCTCCTCAACTGTTTACTGACTCATCTTCCCCCTCTGTCCTCTCACTTTTTTAAATTCTTGTTCTTCCTGAGTGAGATCATTCATTTCCCATGACTTCAATGCTTGCATATATGTTGACAATTCCAAATCTACAAATCTGTTTTTTCTCTTCAGTGCTAAGGATATTTTCAACAATCAAGAGAAATTTCAAGACTAATGTGTTCAAACTGAAATTATTATTCTCCCATCCCAATCTCTGCCTCTCTGTTTTCTCTTTCTTCTCCCTTCCATGCTATACTTGTCATTTCAGTGGCACCTCTGTCTTTGCCCTGAGTCAAAAACTTAGAAGTTACCCTAGATTCCTCCTTGTTCTGCACCTCAACATATGGACAATTTATAAAACTGTCAATTCAACTGCAGAACCATTTTTAGAATCCAGCTTCACTTGTCTGTTGTCACTGCTCCCCCAACTCTTTCCATGTCAGGCCATGTTGTGAGTGTAACCTTCCTAAAAGTGCTGATAGCCTGTGCTTGCATAGAGAGACACAGAGTACAATGACCATGGACAAGAAGGGCTGGATTCTACCCATATCCTTCTTTGAGAGACCTCTTCTACCTTCCACTTCCCCATTACCATGGGGATTAACCATGGTAATGAACACATGAACCATGGGTCTTGAACACAGCCCTGCCTTGTATCACATCATCTTTCAAATGGGGTCAATGATAGTCCTTGCCTATAGAGTTTTGGTGAGGATTAAATGAGATGATACATGTCAAGTATTTAGCACAAAGCCAAGTACCCAGGGAATGGAAGTGATGATGATGACAACAATGATGAAGATGATCACTTGTTTCAGGATCCATTTCTTTTTTTTTTTTTTTAAATTTTTATAAGCATAATGAATTATCAGCCCCAGGGGTACAGGTCTGTGAATAGCCAGGTTTATACATTTCACAGTACTCACCATAGCACATACCCTTCCCAATGTTCATAACCCCACCACCCTCTCCCTCCCCCACCTTCCCCGGCAACCCTCAGTTTGTTTTGTGAGATTAAGAGTTTCTTATGGTTTGTCTCCCTCCTGATCCTATCTTGTTTCATTTATTCTTTTCCTACCCCCCCAAACCCTCCACATTGCATCTCCGCTTCCTCATATCAGGGAGATCATATGATAGTTGCCTTTCTCTGATTGACTTATTTCGCTCAGCATAATACCCCCTAGTTCCATCCACATCATTGAAAATGGCAAGATTTCATTTCTTTTGATGCCTGCATAGTATTCCATGGTATATATATACACACCACATCTTCTTTATCCATTCATCTGTTGATGGACATCTAGGTTCTTTCAGAATCCATTTCTAATCTACTTTGCCAGCTTCATGCCCCCTATAATCTCATTGCCATGAATTTCACTGCTCCCCAAACCTTCCTTTCCCTTTCACAATACTTTGTCTTTCCATAAGCTGTTCCTTTTGTCTGACCTTTCCTCATTTTACTGAGCAAACTCTTCTTTCCTTTTCAAAAGGATCAACTTAGAATCACTGCTTGTGACGTCTTAGCTGACTCTGCAAAGCAAGCTTGGTGACTCCCTTCCCTCTGTCTCCGTGGTGCTCAGTCCTTGCTTCCATCATAGCCATTCAAAAGATCTATGTATTTATCTTTCCTAGACTAGAGGCACTTAAAGGACAGAGGTAGGATCTAATGTTACTTGCCTCCCTCTACCCACCTAGGTTTGACATAGAATAGACACCCAGCTGGAGCACCTGGGTGTCTCAGTCAGTTAAGATTCTGACTCTTGGTTTCAGCTCAGGTCATGATCTCAGGGTTTTGAGATTGAGCCCTGCATCAGGCTCTGCCCTCAGTCCATGGAGTCTGTTTAAGATTCTCTATAACAGCCCCCTCCTCATATTTTCTCTTAAAGAGATAAACAAATAAATAAATAAATAAAAATCTCAAAGAATAAGTACCCAATAAATGTTTGATGATAGAGATCCATCCCTACTGATGTTCAAATTTGACAGGTTTTTTTTTTGATTTTTCTTTTTTTAAAAAATTTCTTTTCAGTGTAACAGAATTCATTGTTTATGCACCACACCCAGTGCTCCATGCAATACGTGCCCTCCATAATATCCACCACCTAGCTCCCCCAACCTCCCACCCCTCGCACCTTCAAAACCCTCAGATTGTTTTTTTAAAAGATTTTATTTATTTGACAGAAAGCACAAGCAGGGGGAGGGGCAGAGGGAGAGAGGCAGGCTAGTGGGGCTCCATCTCAGGATCCTGGGATCATGACCTGAGCTGAAGGCAGATGCCTAACTGATGAGCTACCCAGACGCCCCTGACAGGAGGTTTTTTACTTGTGGAGACTGAAACATATATTAAAAACAAAAACAAAAACCTTTCTTTCTTGAGTCCTAACTTTGTAGAGGAAGGCACTGTGCTAATTTCTTTGTAGGCATGCCTAATGATCCTGTGAGTTACTCTAGTTGTCCCTGTTTACAGATGAGAAACCCGGGACTTAGAAAAGAGGGAACTTGCTGGAGGTTACAGAGCTCTTAGGACCAAGCCCAGCTGTCTGACTGATGGAATGTTGGAAGAAAGGGGAAGTGAGAGGGGAAGGAAGAAGACTAAGCCAGGGGGAGGCATGTTTGGGAGAGAAAGGCAGCATGAGGGCAAAAGTGCACTAGAGGAGCAGCAGGAGCAGGCTAGGAAAGACTGAGAATGGGGAAAGGAATGAGGGGAGAGCAAGGATGAAAGTGAGCAGGGGATAAACAAGAGTAGGAAGGGAAGCACAGTTCCCACCACTTCAGAATCTTGTGGCTGGGTAACAGCTGCATGCCTAACAGAATATAAACAGACTGTGGTGTTGACATAACAACTCACAACAAAATCAACCTAATATACATTATATGGGAAATACAATAATTTATTGTCAGGGAATGGTAATTATATCTAATTACTAAGCTGTTTATAAATTTGGCTGTACAATGATTCACACACACACACACACACACACACACAGGCTTAAATTCTGTTCACTTCTACTTTTGTCCATTATGGACAACTGACAAGTCCTGTGGCTGTTGACATCTGTCACTGACACTAAATATGATTAAAACACTATCTGTACCTCCTACCCACACATCACATTCAACGTTGCACACTTGCAGACAGGAGCTCAGGCATTCTTTTCAAGGCTGAGATTTCCCTGCTGCACCAGGATGTCTTTCCTGGGTCTTATTGCTATGTTTTGGCCTCACCTCCCCCATCCTTCAGGGTCCTGGCACTGAGGGCCCTGGCATTGAGGGCCCTATGGAATAGTCTTGGGCCTGTGGGCAGGGTTACCTGATGACGCCTGATGATGACCACAAGGTCATCTTGTCCAAGGATGAGAGGACTTACTGAGGCTTTGCTTTTTTGGCTTTGGGAACCCAGAGCCAGAAGAAGGAGAGGGAAAAGGATAGGACCAGAGAAGTTGGAGGGCAGAAGAGGGAGGAGAGAAGGGGCTGGTTCCCTAATCCTGCCCTCCAACTTTCCATCCTCAGATGCCACTATTGCTCAGGCAGGCAGGGTTTTCAAGCTTTACCTGTACCTACCCTGGTGCTGGTCAGCCGCCTTCCCTTCTGTTCTTAGTTGGGGTATTCTTCAGAGACCAGGTGAATTAGGTTAGGAAGCAAGTGCCTGACTGAAAAACATTAAGGAAAGTTAAGAAAACAGAGAAGGGAAACTGGGAGATTGAAAGAGGAAAAAAGGGAGGGAGTAGAAGAAAAGACAAATGGGCGGAGAGAAGGGAACACATTTTTATGGAATGAACCATATACAGATGTATATTTACCCTCACAACAACTCTAAAAGGAAGGCATTATTATCCTTATTTTACAGATTCCAGGATTGAGCCTTAGGAAGGGGAAGTGACTTGGCCAAAGTAACACTAGATAGAAATTAGTTGAGCTGGGATTGGAATCTATTTTCCTAAAAGTGTCTCCTGTATAGTACAGTGTTTCCAAAAAAGAAGAGAAAGCAGAGTTGGGGAATGAGGAAGGCAAGCAGAGCAGAAAAGAGAGTAGAGAAGAGGGAGAAGAGGATGGGAGGTCTCACGAGGGGTGAGGTCTGGGGATGGGCTTATTGAAGCTGTGCGCCTCCTTTCCCCTTTGGCCCATCTTCTCCCTGAGTCCTGAGAACTGGAGAGAACCCACTGCTCAAAGGGAGTAGAGGACCTCCCCCAGGAGGGCACTCTGCTTCCTTCCTAGATTCTGATTTGAAGACTGGCAGTGATGGGCTCACCTGGGCAGCACTCTAAGTAAGTAAGGAGAAGCTGCCAGGAATCTGCTCCATGTTGCTTTCCTGGCTTCCACTGCTCCTGTGTTTTCCTCAACTATCTCAGCTCCTTTCTTGCCCCTTTTTTTTCTGATCTCCTCCTTTGCTTTTCTGTCATTCTACCTTGTATTTTTCAGTCTTTCTCTTTTCACTCTTTTCCCTCCCCTTAGTTTATCCCCAGGGCTGTGCCCCCATCACAAGCACATCTCCTCTTTAAAGTTTCATTATCTGTTCACACTTACCTCCTTTGTTTTATTGTAGAATGTCTTGAAGAAAGTTAGGATGAAATGAGGACATTTCACCCTAATGTTTATTTAGATACTTTGACAAAATTCAGAGGAACTATCTTGCCTTCAAGATAACTAATGTCTAATGAGCTTTTTCATCACGTGCCACCATCCCCAACAGTCCATCCAGTAGGTTCTGGGTATATTAGACCTGGATTCTGCAATGAGTTAGTGGAAAAAGTAGGAATCTAAGGTTAGTCTGCTTGACTCCAAAGGACAAGCTAGCTCCCAGCCACCACATCCTGCTGCCCCTTAAGTAGGTCACTGGGATGGCTGTTCCCTTGGAGGCCTCTTGGTGAATTTACTGCATCTAGAATGGGTTGTTTATCTTATAAATTTTGGACTGTAATTCAACAGCATACTAAAGACAGATTTATGTTTCTGAGTTAGACTAATATTAGCTCAGGAGACTGGTAGTATAAAATAAGAATGACAATTTATTAATTTAAAACGTGTAATATAACTGTCAGGAGGACCAGAATGTTCACTTCAGCAGGCATGACTAGTGTGCTCTTTCCCTGTAGACAGACTTTTGTGGGAAGGCAAGTTATTATCAGCAGGTTGCTTGGTGATCATGGAATTGGAGCAGGGGGAATTAACTATAATAACTTGATTATTGAATGTCCTCAGATCATTAAAGGGAATCTCCATTTTAATCCTTTGTTTAAAATGTTGAGCCACCTGCATTCAGGTGTACCCATTTCCACTACAAGTAGAGACCTTGTGAAATCATATTACAGACAGGATGCTCTCTTCTGCATATAGCTGCTTAAGTAACATCTCTAACTTGGATGTCTTGTTATCACCTTCAGGCTCAAGGTGTCTGAAACCAGCTCCTTATTTTCCCTGAACAAACCAGAGTCTTCCTTTGACTTTGTTACTTTTTCCATTGGAAGAATTATTTTTTGTAACCAAAATTTGAAACGTGAACTGAAAATGTAAAAACAAACAAAAAATCTTATGGAAGCATAACTTTCAATCTTTTCAAAAAAGCCACTCATTGCCTTTAAAAATGAATTAATATACATAAAAGCTCTTTGCTGTTACTTAGACATTAGCTATTCCTTTTTCTGTCTTCCTCTTTTTTCATACCTCCTTTTTTTTTTTTTTTGTAAATATTTTTATTTGAGAGCAAGAGAGCATGAAAGAGAGCATGAACAGGGGAGAGGTAAATGGAGCAGGAGAGGCAGACTTACCCACTGAGCAGGGAGTTCAACGTGGCACTCGATCTCAGGACCCTGGGGGGGATCATTACCTGAGCTGAAAGCAGATACTTAACTGACTGAGACACCCAAGTGCCCCTATAACTCTTTTTCTTATTACCCCCTGCCCCATGACTTTCACACAAGGAAGCCACCATTTTAATCCCTTGCATAAGATGAAACCAAGAATTAAGTAAGACCTATCAGCAGCTTTCCTTTTTCTATTTCCTCTACTTTGGGGTGATGTAAAAAACAAGGAATGTATTCATATAGATACTTTTTGTTCAGCATTTGGAAATGGTTGAATTTCAGAATCTTAAGCTCCTACTTCTAGAGGTAGATTCCACATTAGGAAACCTTTTCTCCCACCTGATTTGTCTACTCTATTTCCTTTGAACTTAGCTGGTCTGAAAGTTCAACAAAAGATGGCTTTTTCTTTACTCTGACATCTTTTAGAATTAGAGTGTCAGCTGGGGTATTTTGGTGAGTTGATAAATGTCCAAGAAAGAAAGCACTAAATTTCACTTCCTCAAAGTTGAACTAGAATCTGCTACATTAGTGTGAATCCTCTGTTAATCATGCCTGGAATTGTTGCTGTTACAAGGAAAATACTGGATTGGAGGAAACATGGGCCTGAAGGTCAATTCTTAATTTTTTGCTGTAACTTTATGTCTTAGTGAGTGAAAACACTTGAATAGGGTCACTAATAAGAAAAACTTTCACAAGTCTTGTAGAACTATTAATTTATATGATTATGATTATATCACTCTGGATTAATTATAAAGTAGAGAAGATTTTTAGTGAAAAAAGCTAAAATTCATAAAATGAATTTAACTCAGTATCTTTAAAAGTTTTAAGACATTTTGGAAGATGATATTAGAGAAATTAAAAACATGAAATAGCTGTATGGCTTAGAGGTAGATTTAGAAAGGATATGGTATTGCTTTATGTTTGTTGGCCTAGGAGCTGTTAAAATGAGAAGTGTTTGCAGAAGTATCTAAAATAAGAGAGGAAGGGATGATATCATAGATATATATATTTTGGTTACATTTATATTATATATTTGTCTTCTGAACTGGTTGTCTGTTAGTATTAATCCATCAAAGCAATGTAGCAAACCATTAAGAAGACAGAATAAGTTGGCCAGTGGCCAGTACTCTCATTAAATTCCTGAGAGATTGAATTTCTTTCTTCTGCCTACATTCTAATTGCCACCTGTCAGGGTGTAGAGTCCCTTTTGCCCTCTTTCTTAAAGAATCATTCTTCCTTTCACCTGCTCCTGGGACTCTGAGCCCATGAAAACACATGTTGACTTAGTCTCAGGAGAGAATTTTAAAGCCCTAACAAGTTGGCTTAGAACTTGCAAGATGAGCCTTAACTGTCTGGCCAGATGGGGCCACCAGATTCAGATGTCAATGTCACAGAATCCATTCATCCTTCTCCTTGCTCCCATTTTGTATCTGTTGTGACTGTTTTTTTAGAACAAAGAGTCCTTGGATGAAAACACACATTTAACCATATTACTACTTATTTATTTTATTATTTTTAAAGACTTTATTTTATTACTTATTTATTATTAACATGTAATGTCTTACTTGTTTCAGGGGTACAGGTCTGTGATTCATCAGTCTTACTCAATGCTCAGCACTCACCATAGCACATACCCTCCCCAGTGTCCATCATCCAGCCACCCTATCCCTCTTACCATCATCCCTTCCAGCAACTCTCAGTTTGTTTCCTGATTAAGAGTCTCTTATGGTTTGTCTCTCTCTCTCTGGTTTCATCTTGTTTCATTTTTCCCTCCCTTCCTCTATGATCCTCTGTCTTCTTTCTCAAATTCCTCATATCAGTGAGATCATATGATAATTGTCTTTCTCTGATAGGCTTATTTTGCTTAGTGTAATATCTTCTAGTTCCATCCACCTTATTGCAAATGGCAAGATCTCATTTTTCTTGATGGCTGCATATTATTTTATTGTAGATATGTACCACATCTTCTTTATCCATTCATCTATTGATGGACATCTAGGCTTTTCTCATAATTTGGCTATTGTGGACATTGCTGCTATAAACATTGGGGTGCGTGTGCCCCTTCTGACCACTACATTTGTATCTTTAGGGTAAATACCCAGTAGTGCAATTGCTGGGTCATAGGGTAGCTCTATTTTCAACTTTCTGAGGAACCTCCATTTTGTTTTCCAGAGTGGCTGCACCAGCTTGCATTCCCACCAACAGTGTAAGAGAGTTCCCCTTTCTCTGCATCCTAACCAACATCTGTCATTTCCTGACTTGTTAATTTTAGCCATTCTGACTGCTGTGAGGTGGTATCTCACTGTGGTTTTGATTTGTATTTCCCTGATGCCAAGTGATGTTGAGAACTTTTTCATGTGTCTGTTGGCCATTTATTTGGAAGTCTTCTTTGCAGAAATATCTGTTCATGTGAAAACTTTGAGAGAGAAAGGGAGAGAGCTCGCAGGGAGCCCCATGCAGGGCTGATCCCAGGACTCTGGGATCATGACCTGAGCTGAAGGCAGACACAACCAGCTGAGCAACCCAGGTGCTCCTATTCTTATTATTTCTTGCAGGAAGGCCTTACCTCTAAAGAAAAAAATCTTTTCAATGTATCTTTTAAAAAATTATTATTAAATAGCTGGAGTGCCTCCTTTTGTTCTCCTCCAAGCTTTGCGAAATTCTCTTCTTTTTGTTGCTCTTTAGTTTGCCTGCAGTACTCTTCTTCTGGTAAGCAAATGTTCATCCTTGAGTTTTTTCCTAGGCTGGAGATGGCGGTATAAAAAGAGGATGGGAATGGGCCAGAAGGAGGGAGTAGATGAGAAAGGCATGGTAGTTCCCAGGTTGGGATGATCTAAGACGTTCTGGCATGTGGGGTTGGGTCCTGGGAAGGGATAGTTGCTAAAAGGGAAGTGGCTTTACACTTACTGTGGTGAGCATTGAGTAATGTATAGAATTGTCGAATCCATACTTGGATTCATGTGGTACACCTGAAACTAGTACAACATTGTATGTTCATTATACTTCAATAAAGGGGTGCCTGGGTGGCTCCGTCGGTTGAGTGCCTGACTCTCAATTTCAGCTCAGGTCATTATCTCAGGGACATGGAATCATGTTGTATTCTGCACTCAGTGGGGAGTCTGCTTGATGATTCTCTCCTTCTCCCTCTACACTCTCTTTCTCTCAAAAAATGAATCTTTAATTATATATACTTCACTACAAAAAATTTAAAAAGGGAAGAGCCTTTTAATGTCTGAAAGTCCTTGGTCTTTTCCTAATAGAAATTAAAGACCTCATTCCTTGTTCATTTAGCGAATATTTATTGAGCATTATTATATGCCATTCATGCATTAGATACTGGAAATATAGCTGTAGACCAGACAGATGAGGTCACTGTCCTACTGGAGTTTGTAGACTAATGAGGACACAGGCAATATAATGTAATAATAGGCAAATATGTTCTGGAGTGATAGGGGCTCTCGTGGGAAGTTCTGGATTATATGAGAGCACATACAGGTGCCCCTATCTCTGATTTGGGGGATCAGAGAGGCCTCATAGAGGAAGTAATATATTAATTGATATGGGAAATACAAGTGGGAGTTAGGTTAAGGGGTTGGGTGGGTTAGGTGGTTATAGGCAGAGTGAAGAGCATGTGGTGGGCTCCCAGGTGGAAAGAAGCTGAGCTGAGTGTTTCTTGAGTATAGATATGATGGGGTACAAGGAGGCATGGGGGCAGTGAAGAGACCAATGGAAAATTAGGCTAGAAAAATGAGCAAGGACCAGGTTGTGGAGGGTCCAAGGAGTCATGCTAGAATTTGATCTTTTTTCCCAAGGCCACAGGGAAGTGATTGGAAGGTTTTCCTCAGGGGTGTGACAGGATGCCATTTGCCTTTTATAAAGATGACTCTGCTTCAGGGTGGACCCTGGTCTATAGGTGGCTAAGGCTGGAGCAGAGAAACCGTTATGAACAATGCAGGGAAAAGCAATCACTCATCAGCAAGCATTCCTAGAAACAACCAGATGCCTGGAGCTGTGGTGGTGGTGGGAGGGCTCATCTTAGGCAACACAGTTGGTAGAAAGTATTGGGGGGAGAAACAGAAGAATTAGTGATGGATTATATTTAATATTTAAGGACTTATCCCTCTTCTAGCAGCACCTGGCTGCAGTTCCCCCATTTTCTTGTGCAGTTTCATCGTTTTTAGTAACCAGTCCCTAGAAAAGCAGCAGGTGTCACAAAGTGTCAGTGGTCCTGTTTGTCAGACACATTCAGGAGTAGCTGTGCCATCAGCAGGTTGCTGCTTTTCCTGGGGGTGGCAGGAAGGAAATTATGGATCTGGGGCCATGACAGGGAGAAATAGTGATGGTTTCAGTCTTTTTAGACTCTGAGAGATTTGTAGTAGAGCAATGGCTGTTGATGAATTTCCTCTGTATCCTCCTTTCTTGTAACTACTAAACTATAAGCGTTGACTGTTCCTCTCTTCTGGTCTCTGTATGACCAACTTCTTCTTTATGTGTGTTCACTGCATCCTGCCACAGATCTTCTTTGAACAGGAAGTGAGTAAGTCATTTCCCTTTCAGCCTGAACGAGCATGTGCCTACCGTCTCATGGGTTTGCAAAGGTTCCTGAGTTCATTTCTAACATCTGTCAGGTTTTAAATCTTTGAAATCATTTGCCCCTTTCTTTATTCTAAATCTTCTAATAGAGTTTACCATAATTAGATCCTTCATAGGGAAAAATGGAAAGGTGATATTGACATTATTCTGGCTTTTTTGGTAATTACCTGGAGAAGACTCTACACAGAATGAATGGAGGAAAATTTTTGAAGTGTGAACCTGGCAGCCTCTCTCCTGTGATTCAGCAGTGGTTCTCAGTGCTAGCTTTGGGAAGGAGTCATCTAATGACTCTTGAATAAAAAGCAGATGCTGTAGCTTCACCCCTGATATACTCTGATTTTTAGTGTTCGGGATACATTAGAAAATTTGGCTCAATTTGCAACAACGTGGATGGAAGTAGAGGGTATTATGCTGAGCGAAATAAGTCAATCAGAGAAAGACAACTATCATATGATCTCCCTGATATGAGGAAGTGGAGATGTAACGTGGGGGGTTTGGGGGTAGGAAAAGAATAAGTGAAAGAAGATGGGATTGGGAGGGAGACAAACCATCAGAGACTCTTAATCTCACAAAACAAACTGAGGGTTGCTGGGGGGAGGGGGGGTCAGGAGAGGATGGTGGGGTTATGGACATTGGGGAGGGTATGTGCTATGGTGAGTGCTGTGAAGTGTGTAAAACTGGCGATTCACAGACCTGTACCCCTGGGGCTAAAAATACATTATATGTTTATAAAAAAATAAAAAAATTTAAAAAAAGAAAATTTGGCTCAATTTTAATGCCAAATTGAATGGCACACTTGAGCTTATCTTATGTTGTTTCACATAGCATATAATACAAATAGATTACTTTTGTGTAGTTATTTTTATCCAGTTAAATTTAAACCTGGTAAGTGGAATCTGTTATGCGTTATTGTGCCAATGACTCCTTAGCCATCTAGATTTGACTAGGAAGAAAGTTAAAAGGTAGAAACTTGTGGTTAATGAACATTTTTAAAATACTGATGTTGTATACTTTTCTTGTTTCCTATGTAGGCCAACTGGTGAAACCTGGTGAAACATAAACAGATACAATAATGTTCTGCAGTAAAAAGAAATCACTTGGTAAGCTCTTCAGATGACAAAGTGAACATGACTTAATTTTTATTTTACTTTTAAAAATTTCACTTCAGGGGCACCTGAGTGGCTCAGTGGGTTAAGCCTCTGCCTTTGGCTCAAGTCATGATCCCAGGGTACTGGGATTGAGGCCCGCATTGGGCTCTCTGCTCAGCGGGAAGCCTGCTTCCCCCCTCTCTCTCTGCCTGCCTCTCTGCCTACTTGTGATCTCTGTCAAATAAATAAATAAAAATAAAAAATTAAAAAAAATTTCACTTCATTTTATTTTGTGAACATGTAATTTATATATAAAACCCCACATAAATCTTAATTGTTCAGTTTGAATTTTGACAGTGGTATACACCTGTCTAATTACTACCCCAAAACAAGATATAGAACATTTCTATCACCCCCGAAAGTTCTCTTGTGCCCTTTAAAAAATTATTTTAATTGAAGTATAGTTGACATACAATATTAGTTTCAGTTGTATAACATAGTGAATTGATATTTATATATATTATGAAATGCTTATCATAAGTATAATTGCCATCCATCATCATGCAAAGTTATTATATTATTGTAGTTGCTATGCAATACTTTATATTCTTGGACTTCTTCAAAAAGTTTGTACTTTTTAATCCTCTTCACTTATTTTGCCCATCTCCTCATCCCCACTTCCCTTTGGCAACCACCAGTTTGTTCTCTGTACTTATGAGTCTGTTTCTATTTTGCTTTGTTTATTCATTTGTTTTTTAGATTCTACATGTAAGTAAAATCATACAGTATTTGTCTTTGTCGGACTTATTTCACTAACCTTAGTACCTGCTAGGTCCACACACGTTGTCACAAATGACAAGATTTCATTCTTTCCAATGGCTGAATAGTATTTCTGTGTGAGAGAGAGTGTGTGTGTAGCGTATCTTTATCCATTCATCTATTGGTGGACACTTAGGTTGCTTTCACCTTGGGTATTATGAGTAATACTGCAATAAACATAGGAATTCATATATCTTTTTGAATTAGGGTTTTTGTTTTCTTGGGGTAAATAACCAGAGGTGGAATTGCTGGATTATATGGT
This sequence comes from Lontra canadensis, assembly GCF_010015895.1. NCBI lineage: Eukaryota > Metazoa > Chordata > Mammalia > Carnivora > Mustelidae > Lontra > Lontra canadensis. Next base: position 11,466,636 of record NW_022631006.1, read on the forward strand.
ATTTTTATTTTTAATCTTTTGGGAAACCTCTGTACCATTTTTCATAGTGGTGGTACTAATTTACTTTCCCACAAACAATGCATGAGAGTTCCCTTTTCTCCATATCCTCACCAACACTTCTTATTTCTTGTCTTTTTGATTCTACCTACTCTGATGGTTGTAAGGTGATATCTCATTGTGGTTTTGATTTGCACTTCCCTGATGCTTAGTGATGTTGAGCATCTTGTCAAGTGCCTGTTGGCCGTCTGTATATATTCTTTGGAAAAATGTCTATTCAGGTCCTCTGCCCATATTTAATCTGATTTTTTTTAATCTTGAGTAGTATGAGTTCTTTATATTAACCCCTTACCAGATACATCATTTACAAATATATTCTCCCATTCAGTAGGTTGTCTTTCTTTTTTCCTTCCTTCCTCCCTTCCTCCCTTTCTGCCTTTCCTTTCTTTCTTCAAGATTTAAAAATTTAATTTAGAGCAAGCTGGGGTGGGGAGGGCTTGAGGGAGAGGAAGAGAGAAACTTTAGCAGATCTTGGGGCTCGATCTTACAACTCTGGGATCACAACCCGAGCCAAAACCAAGAGTCAGATGCTTAATTGCACCACCCAGGCAACCTTGTCTTTTCATTTTGTTAATGGTTTTCTTCACTGGGCAGAAGCCTTTTAGTTTGATATAATCCCAATTATTCATTGTTATCTGCAAATAGTGACAATTTTATTTCTTCCTTACCAGTTTGGATGCATTTAATTTCTTTTCCTTATTTGATTGTTGTAACTAGGACTTCCAGTATTATGTTAAATAAAAGTGGCAAGAGTGGACATCCTTGTCTTGCTCCTGATCTTAGGGGAAACATTTTCAGCTTTTCACCACTAAGGATGATGTTAGCTCTGGGTTTGTTATACATGGCCTTTATCATGTTGAGATATGTGCCCTCTATACCCACTTTGTTGAAGTTTTTATCATGAATGAATGAAAAATTTTGTTGAATGGTTTCCCTGCGTTTGCATATGATCATATATTTATCCTTCATTTTATTAATGTGGTGTGTTATACTGGTTGATTCGTAGATATGAATCGTCTTTGCATTCCTGGAAGAATCTTCTAAGAACAAGGATATTCTGTATAACCACAATATTTTCACTATACCCTAGGCATATAACATTGATAAATAACGTAGATTCCATTTTTCAATTCCTCCATTTGCCTGTAAAATATCTTATCTCTCCGAGCTGGTTTTTAATCTTGGTACAATGTCTTATAGATGTTCACACATTGTGTTTGGTGTTTAATCCCTTTATTTTCTTTTTAATTTAGAACTGTTTTTCATTATATAGAATTTTGGAAAAGTCCAGTCCAACTGCTAAATAGATTTGGCACCAAAATAAAAAAAAGATTTGCTTTGTAATGGGCAATGACTTTATTGACAGTGTTTTTATGAGGAATGCAACTTTCTGGTCTTACTAATATAGAATTTCATTTTACAGATCACTAGTCATTGCTGTGTAATGAAGCTAAATGTTTTGGCCACATATGTGGGTCTATATCTGCTTTGTGACAGATTCTCAGAGAAAACTGACACCATCAGCATCATCATGATAGGGAATGACCCATCTTTGGATTACATCAGTTCCTACAGATTCCGTCATAGACTGGGGAACTGGTATAACTTACTCATTTGCTATGCAGTCAGTCAACAAATATTTTGAGCCCCTGTGATATGCTAGGAAGTGCCAACCTTCAACCATGTAAAAATGTGGATTTTTACATTCCAATAAAATGTATGTATCCTCACACAATTGTTAAGTTTATAGTAACAATGATAACTTAAAAATAGTTTGCTAAACATTGCTACAAGTGGTATATTTGCCAGGGGAACCCAACTAGAGAACTTCTAATCAGCCTGGGGTTGTTAAGGGGAAAAATCATGAAGTGATATTTCACCTCAATGAGATATTGAATATCTGCAACAAATGTGTACTTCATTTATATAAACTTCCACAACATCATCAGGAAGCTTGGGCCATAGGGGATACATATGAAAATACAACAAGCTGAGCATGATGTTGTGGGGAAATAATAATTTTCTCCTGTATATTCTTTATTATTTGTTAATACCATATTCATATAAATCTCACATTCTTCAAGATATAAAAAATTCCAGCTAATTGACTCAGATATTTCAAACATTATAATTATAGTCTATGTTCTGTTTGCTTTTTTAAAATGTTAATTCCAGTGTAGTTAATATATAGTGTTATATTAGTTTCAGGTGTATGATATAGTGATTCAACAATTCTATACATTACTCAGTGCTCATTATAAGTGTACTCTTAATTTCTTTTATCTGTTTCATCCATTACCCACCCCTGACCTCTGGTAACCATCAGTTTGTTCTCTATAGTTAAAAGTCTGTTTTTGGTTTGTCCCTTTTTTCTTTGTTCATTTAATTTTGTTTCTTAAATTCCACAAGTGGGTGAAATCGTCAGGTATTTGACTTTCTGTGGCTGATTTATTTTCCTTAGCATTATACTTTCTGGCTCTGTCCATGCCACTGCAAATGTCAGGATTTCATTCTTTTTTTATAGTTGAATAATATTATATTAGGTATATATACTACTCCATTATTCAGTCATCTACCGAAGGACACTGAGCTGCTTCCACAGTTTGGCAATGTAAATAATGCTGCAATAAACAGGGGTGCATGTATCCCTTCAAATTAGTGTTTTCATATTCTTTAGTTAAATATCCAGTAGTGGAGTTACTGGATCATATGGTAATTCCATTTTTAATTTTTTGAAGAACCTCCATATTGTTTTCTTCAGTAGCTACACCATTTTGCATTCCTACCAACACTACACAAGGGTTCCTTTTTCTCTACATTCTCACCATAAATCATTGTTTCTTGTGATTTTGATTTTAGCCATTCTGACAGGTGTGAGGTGTTAGCTCATCGTGGTCTTGATTTGAATTTCCTTGATGATGAGTGATGATTATCTTTTCATGTGTCTGTTGCCACCTGTATGTCTTCCCTTGGAGAAATGTCTGTTCATGTCTTCTGCCCATTTTTAAATTAGATTATTTGGGTTTTTTTTTTTTTTGGCATTGAGTTGTATAAGTTCTTTATATATTTCGGATACTAACCCTTTATTGGATATATCATTTGCAAATAACTTCTTGCATTCAGTAGGCTGTATTCTAAGTTTTATTGATTGTTTCTTTTGCTGTGCAGAAGCTTTTTATTTTGATGTAGTCTCAGTAGTTTATTTTTGCTTTCATTTCCCTTGCCTCAGGAGATATATCTAGAACAATATTATTACCACTAATGTCCAAGAAATTACTGCCTGTGCTCTCTTCTAGAATTTTTATGGTTTCAGGTTTTACAATTAAGTCCTTGATCCATTTTGAGTTTGTGTATGGTATGAGAAAGTGGTCCAATTTCATTCTTTTAGCTGTAGCGATCCAGTTTTCCCAACACTATTTGTTGAAGAGACTGTCTTTTTTCCCCATTGCATATTCTTTCCTGCTTTGTCAAAAATTAATTGATCATATAATTGTAGATTTATTTCTGGGTTTTCTATTCTGTTCCATTAATCTATATGTCTATTTTTTGTGCCAGTATCATACTTTTTTGATTATTATAGGGTTGTGGTGTATCTTGAAATCTGGGGTTTGATACTTCCAGTTTTGTTCTTCTCTTTCGAGATTGCTTTGGCTACTCAGGATCTTTCAATACAAATTTTAAGATTATTCTAGTTCTGTGAAAAATGTTTTTGGCATTTTGATAAGGATTGCATTAAATTTGCAGGTTGCTTTGGGTAGTATGGACATTTTAACAATATTTGTTCTTATATTCACACACTAAAGAATATCTTTTCATTTGTGTTAAATTCAATTTCTGTCATGAACATTTTAATAGTTTCCAGAGTACAAGTTTTTCACCTCTCTGGTTAAGTTTATTCCTAAGTATTTTATTATTTTTGGTGCAATTATAAATGGGACTGTTTTCTTACTTCCTCTTTTTGCTACTTTGTTAGTGATAGAAATGTAATCTATTTCTGTATATTGATTTTTTAATCCTGTGCGTTCATTGAATTTATCAGTTCTAGTAGTTTTTTTTTAAAGATTTTATTTATTTGAGAGAAAGAATGTGAGTGAAAATGAGCATGGGTGAAGGGGGTGCAGAAGGAGATGCAGACTCTCTGCTGAGCAGAGAGCCTGATGTGGGGCTCAATCCCAGCACTCCGGGATCATGACATGAGCTGAAGTCAGCTGCTTGACTGAGTGTCTGAGTGAGCCACCCAGGTGCTCTGTCTCTACTAGTTTTTTGGTGGAGTCTTTAGGGTTTTCTACATATAGTATCATGTCATATGCAAATAGGGAAAGTTTTCCTCTTTCTTATCAATTTGGATGACTTTTGTTTCTTTATGTTGCCTGACTGCTGTGGCTAGGACTTACAGTACTATGTTGAATAAAAGCAGTGAGAATGGAACATTTATTCTATTCACAGAGTAAATATTGATATGTATATACTTATTTCTGTTTTGTTAGTTGTTTTATGGTGGTTTTTGTAATTCTCTTCTGTTCCTTTCTTTTCTTGCTCTCTTTCACAGTTTGCTGTTTTTCTTTAATGATACACTTGGATTCCTTTCTCTTATTTTTTGCATATATATTATCAGTTTTTTGTGGTTACTGTTAGGTTATATATGACATCTTACGCCTGTAGTGGTCTATAATAGTTGATGGTTGCTTAAGTGTGAACCCATTCTTTAGTCTTCTCACCATCCCCCTGCCCAGGTTTCAGATATATGGTGTCATAATTTCTATCTTTTCATTTTGTGATCTCTTGACTGATTTGTAAAAATGTATCTATTTTTTATTGCTTTTGCATTTCCTACTTCTCTCACTCATTCTTGTGGTTTTCCTTTCTACACAGTGAGTCCCCTTTAACATTTCTTGTAGGGCTGGGTTAGTGGTATAAATTCCTTTGTTTTTGTTTGAGAAATTTTTTATCTTTCTTTCTATTCTGAATGATCATCTTGCTGGATAGAATTCTTAGCTGTAGTTTTTTGTTGTTTTCTTTTTTTGTTTGTTTTTCCTCTCATCACTGAATGTATCATGCCACTTCCTTCTGTCCTACAAAGTGTCTGCCAAAAAAACAGCTGATAGCCTTCTGGGGTTTCCCTTGTACGTCACTGTTTTCTTTTCTCTTTCTGCTTTTCAAGTGTTTTCTTGTCACTATTTTTGCCATTTGAATTACTATGTGTCTTAGTGTGGGCCTCCTTGGGTTGATTTTGTTGGGGGCTCTCTGTGCAGGTGGATTTCTGTTTCCTTCCCAGATATGAGCAGTTTTCAGGTATTATTTCTTCAAATTAATATTCTTCCTCCTTTTCTCTCTTTTCTCCTTCTGGTATCCCTATATTGCAAATATTATTATGCTTGATGGGGACTGAGTTCCCTAAGTCTATTTTCATTTTTTTAAATTATTTTTTCTCTCTCCTGTTCAGCTTGATTATGTTCCATTACTCTGACCTCCAGGTAGATAATCTGTTCTTCTTCCTTTAGTCTACTATTTATTCCATGTAGTGTATTTTTTTTTCTTGTTCCATCTAATGTATTTTTAATTTCAGTTATTGAGTTCTTCATCTCTGATTGGTTCTTTTTAAAGTTCTTTTTCTCTTAGTTGAGGGTCTCAGGGAAGTCTTCCATTCTTTGCTCGGGTCCAGTGAGTATCTTTGTCACCATTACTTTAAATTCTCTATCAGGTGTATTACTTATCTCCATTTTGTTTAGGTCTCTTGCTGTGATTTTGTTCTGTTGTTTCATTCAGGGCATATTCCTCTGTCTCCTCATTTTATGTAACTCTCTGTGTCTGTTTCTATGTGTTAGGAAGGTTAGCAGGATCTTTTGCTCTTGAAAGTAGTGACATTATAAAGAAGAGGTCTTTTAGTGCTGTCCAGTGCAATGTCCCTCTTCACCAGAAGCTAGTGCTTCAGAGATATTTCCTATGTGCATTATGTGCACCATGCTCTTGTGGCTGAGCCACATTTGTCTTCAGTCCAGTCATTTGCAATGGCCCTCTTTGCCTATAGTGGGCAGGGAACCAAATCCTGTTGTTAGTGGGTCAGGCTGGGGCTACCTTGGGCTTAAGTTGAGTCAGACTAGGCATTTGCCAGAGATGGAATTGCTCCAAACTGCAGAGCACTTTCCCTGCATTGTCCCCTCAAAAAGTTTGTGGGTGGAGCCTGTAGTCAGACCACATGTCTGCCTGGGGCCATAGTTGAAAGGGTCTGTGTGGTTATTGTCCCCTCTCCCTGGGGGCAGGAATTACTTTGGAGTGCTGCCAGCCCCTCTTGGGCTGCTTGCATACTGCAAGCATTTGTGACATCAATTTGGGTGGGTTCTGGCCGGGGACATATTGGAAGGGGCAGATCCACAGAAGTGCTGGGGCTAGGGTGCTGGTGTTAACAAAATTTGTGTCTGGGTCTGGTTTGAGTGAGAACCTGGTTGGAGGGACAGGACCCTGGAGAATGCAGCAGCAGGGCATAGCTGTTAGCAAGCTAGATAGCAGGTGTTGGTGCTATGCTGGTTCCTATAGGGATCCCTGTGTCTAGAATGAGGGGAGGGGAGGGAATTCGTGTCCACCAGCTCCTGTGTTCCTTGAGAAGTCTCCCAAGGACTACTGCTTCTCCAATACATTTTCTGAGATTAGTAAACAAGTCATGTTCCTGTAAACTTCAGGTTATGTATGTCCTTGGGGATGTTTGTTGTGCTATCTCTTTTAGCGTTGGGACTCTCTCCATGCTCTACAGAGTGGAGCAGGTTGATTTTTAAGTTCCAGTTGTTATGCTTTGCTGATTATAAGAACTTGAGAAATTATGCCCCTCTGGTTTTCAAAGGCAAATGTTATGGGAATTCTGTGGACCTGGAATGCCTGTTGTGAGAGTCTGTTTCTTTCCAGTTCCTGCACCCATGGTGTCCCTCCCCTTCCATGAATAGTCCCATAGATCTTTTGAAGTCCTGACTATGCCTCTGCCTTTCCTATCCTCTTTGATGTATCCTCCTCTCTGCATTTAGCTGTGGAGAGTCAGTTCTGCCAGACTTCTAGTGGTTTCTGGATTATTTACACTCATGTTTGTGTTATCTGATTTGTTTCTCTGGGGACAAAGTGAGCTTATGGTTCTCCTCCTGCGCTATCTTCTCCAAAGTTCTCTGTTCTTGGTAAATGTCCTTTCTATATAGGTCATATGGGAGGTCCAAGACAAATCATTTCCAAGTGTATGAAGACCATTATTCTTGTGTAAAATTCTTAAATGAGATTTCCTGTAGTTTGGTAACATGGGAAGGAAGAGAGGTGGATAATTACAGGTTGTCTTTAAACTGGCTAAAACTGTTCCAGGTTCCAAAATGTGGAGGTTGTGGACCTAGCACGCATGACTCCACAGGGAATTCCTCTGTATGTTTATGGGGGTGTGGAGTAGGTCATATTATGTCTATCATTGGTATTTGTTGGCCCCTTCCTCCAAAAAATATTAAAAAATATATTTTACAGTTGTGTGGTTATAAAGACAAATGCCATCTTTATAAGATTATAAGGTTAAGTTTATTATTATGAATCCATTATTATATTCATTTTTTCTTCTGATTTTAAAATAAAAATTTAAATATTTTTGTGTCCCTCAAAGTATTATGGGCCCTAGGTGACATATCTATTGTGCTTACAAAATAAATAGCTTTTTGGTTGGAATTTATATTCCAGCTTCTTAGGCATTATTGCGAGCTTATATTACTTAGTGGGTTGGTCCTGCAGTAGAAAGTTGGTGATATAAAAGATATGTAAGATGGAACCTACCCTTATAGGCACCATATCAATGCATATAAAAGTACATGTATATTAATGTATGTGTTTAAGGAGTGTTATTTCTGCTTGTGTTTATTCCTTATGGAAAAACAACAAATCCAAAAGTTCATTAAGTACTTTTGCAATTATACTTGTGAAGGTATTAATTTTTGTTTGAACTTGGTTTCTTTCTTTCTTTTTTTTTTAAAAGAGTTATTTATTTATTTATTTTACAGACAGAGATCACAAGTAGGCAGAGAGGCAGGCGGGGCGTGGGGGGGGAAGCAGGCTCCCTGCTGAGCAGAGAGCCCGATGTGGGGCTCGATCCCAGGACCCTGAGATCATGACCTGAGCTGAACGAAGGCAGAGGCTTAACCCACTGAGCCACCCAGGCACCCCCTTGAACTTGGTTTCTAATACAATAATTTGTTTAAAAAAATGGATATAATTTTTTCAATAATTTCTTAGTAAACCAAAAATGAGGTCATTAGAATGAAGTGATAATCAGTACTTGCCAGTCAGTGACATACTAAGACAGTGTTAGTTTTACAAAAACTCTTAAAACTTTGGGGTTAGTATTTTCTTTTCTTTCTTCCTCTTTTTAATAAAGATTTTAAAAATTTATTTATTTGAGAGAGAGAGACAGAGAGCAAGAGAGAACATGAGCAGGGGCAGGGGTTTGGGAGAAACCAACTCCCTGCTGAATAGGGAACCCAATGTGGGCCTGGATCCCAGGACTCTGGGATCATGACTGGAGCCAAAGGCAGCTGCTTAACCGACTAAGTCACCTAGGCACCATTGGAGTTAGTATTCTCTAATTAGTTTTCCTGCACATTTTCATAACTTTTTGGTATCTAGAGGGAACAAGACATGGGAAATTTTATTTGGTACCACTACAGATGAGGGAGAAATGCCTAATCCATTCCATTTCACTTTACTAAATTTCTGTGCCAAAACATGATAGAAATTATTCCAGACATTGAATATTTGTTTCTCATCCTAAGTATTGTAGGGCATAAGTTATCCCATTGTTCGTTCATCAGCTTTTTAACTGGGAGGGAAGGAAGAGGTAGCATTGGTATTCTTAGTCCACCTTGTGGTCTAGATTTTTATGCTGTGCTTAAATTTCTTTGAAAAAGAAGTATTTTTTTTTCTTTGTACAGAGAGTACACTATATAACTAAAAATTTGCTATCATAGTCATTGTGCACAGTTACAAATAGAAAGTGTAGAAAGAGATTTCTTCTGGCTCTCATATACTTCCAAAAGTTGTGTGCTGCTCTATTTGAGGTATTATGTAGGCTTTGAGCAATCTGGTGTTTTATTACTCAGGATATAGTCTAGTTTGGGCTGCTATTAAAAAAAATCACCAGTCACTGGAGACTCTCTAAAGGCGCTGTTCCTCAACACCATCCTTTATTACCTCTGTGGATTTGGAGGTGGGGTATATATTCTCTTCTTGAACACTCTTTTTTCTTGGTCTTCACAACTCTTGTGGAAATTCTTGCTTCTCAGACTGCTATGACCCTGTCTCCTTCACTGGACCTCAGTGGTGGAATTGCCCCTGGTTCTGTCCTCTATCCTCTTCTGTCTGTATAGTGTGTTCCTCAGAGGAGTGCTCTTCTATCATGGCTTCCACTCATCTCTGTGGAGATAACTTTTAAATCTGTGGTGTCCATCGTGACATCTTTCCTAAATGTTCCACCTTATTTCTAATTGCTACTCTTTTAATCTAATCATTCTGTTAATATAGTTTCAGGTTGTATAGAATGATAAAACCTGGGAATTAGGAGGGTCTTCAAAATCATCTTGTCCAAATTTTCTTCCAACTTGACAATCTATTCCTGAAGTGTTGCTGAATATTTTCCTTGATTACTTACTCTAACATGTTCAAGCATGTACTGTAAGAGCTAGATCATCCTCTGGACAGTAAATTTGCCTACATATTAACTAGAATTTCACATCCTTGAGTTCACTTTCTGTTCTGTAGTTTGGAACAACAGAGTATCTATTCTGCCACGTGCATTAAAGATTATCAAATGTTTAAAGGCTTTTTCATGTTAGGATTCTCACAGACACATGGGGAATGTTGTTTGACTATCTAGGCAACTCATGGCCCCATCAAGTTGACACATTAAAATTAACCATTATAGCCATATTTTAGTTTATCAAGATATTCTTAACTTTGTCTATGTCTTCTTTTAGTTCTGTCAGTTTTTGCTTTATATATTTTTAGGTTACATTATGATGTATACAAATTTAGAGTTATATATTCCTAGAAGAAAGATCTTTATATTATTATGGAATGGTCCTATTTATCTCTAGCAATTGTTATATATTGAAGTCTACTTTATCTGGTATTAGTGTAGTGATACCAGATTTCCTTTTATTAATGTTTACATGTTATATATTTTTTCTTTTTACTTTCAGCCCTTTAATGTCTTAAATTTAAGATGTGATATATTGTGGTTTTAAAAAATACAGTTTGACAGAGTTTGACTTTTATTTATTTATTTAAAAAAGATTTTTATTTAAAAGAGAGAGAGACAGTGAGAGAGGGAACACAAGCAAAGGAAGTGGGAGAGGGAGAAGCAGGCTTGCTGCCAAGCAGGGACCCCGATGTGGGGCTTGATTTCATGATCCTGGGATCATGACCTGAGCTGAAGGCAGAAGCTTAATGACTGAGCCATCAAACTTTGACTTTTAAATGAAGTATTTAGTTCATTTATTGTTAATATAATTACTGATACATTTATGGCTAAATCTATTGTCTTACTATTTGTTATTTTACATTTCTTTTTCTGTTGCCTTTCTTTGCATAAGCAATATTTCTATTGCTTTTCTATTTCTAGAGTATTCTAACCATTTCTAAGCATCTATTAGCTTGTTACTTATCATTCTTTTAGTGTTCTTTATGTGGTTATTTTTAGGATTGCGACATAACTATTTGATTAACTTTAGTACTTTTACTACTTTGTGAGCCATGTAACAATTAGAGCATTTTAACTTTCCTTATCTATTTCTGTGCCATTGTTATCATGTATTTAATTCATTGTGTATTGTAAAACAGTAGTTTTGTTACAGCAGTAACAAATAACTTGTGTTATTGTCAACATGTTCATTATTTATGTAGATTTACCTACAACATTTCAGTTTTTTCTTTCATTTTTCTGCATTTCTGTGATTCTATCTAGAGTAATTCTCCTTCTGCCTGAAGATTTCATTTTTTAAAAAATGCGGAACTAATGATAGTGAATTCAGTCACTTTTTATTAGGAAAAAGATCCTTATTTTGCATTTATATTTGGATAAAAATTTTTTTTAAGATTTCATTTATTTATTTGACAGAGATCACAATTAGGCTGAGAGGCAGGCAAAGAGAGAGAGGAAGGGAAGCAGGCTCCCTGCTGAGCAGAGAGCCAGATGTGCAGCTCTTGATCCCAGGACCCTGGGATCATGACCTGAGTGGAAGGCAGAGGCTTTAACACACTGAGCCACCCAGGCACCCCTGGATAAATATTTTTATGGAGCATAGAACTCCAGGTTGGTAGTCTTTTCTTCTGGCAATTTAAAGGTACTATTCTGTCACATTCAGATCTCCACTTGTTCTTTTAAAAAGTAAACTGACTATAAACTGAGGGTTTTGGAGGGGAAGGGGTGGGGAGTTGGGTGAGCCTGGTGGTGGGTATTAAGGAAGGCACATATTGCATGGAGCACTGGGTGTGGTGAATAAACAATGAATCCTGGAACACTGAAAAAATAGAATTACATTAAAAAAAGAAAAAAAGTAAGCTGACATTCTTGTTATTCTTTTGTTGAACTGATATATTTTCTGGCTATTTTAAAAACTTTATTTTTGTTTTTCAGCATTTTTACTATTCTGGGTATAGGTATGGTTTTCTTTGTATTTAACAAGCTTGCAATTTATAGAGATTCTGAGTTTTTCACCTTGATTTCTTTTGGAAATTTGGAAAATTCTCAGAATATCCTCAAATATTGTTACTACTTCCTATTCTCTCAGGTCTCTTTTGTGGGACTCCAGTTATACATCTGATAGAACTTTTACCATGTCTCTATGTGCTTATGCTTTTTTCTGATATTTTCAACTTTTTTCTTCCTTCCTTGTCCAGTTTTTATATTTTCTAATCACTAATTTACAACTATTCCCTCTGCTATGTCTAATGTGCTGTTAAACTCCTATATTGAATGCTTAATTGTAGTATTTTCAAATTCTATACATTTTGTTTTTTGTTTTATGTGTAATTTGGTAATTTGTATATTGTCATCTATTCTAATGTACATGTTAATTACAATTATTTTAAAGTCCATGTGTGATAGTTCCAATATCTAGATCATATGTAGGTCAGTTTCTATTTCCTATTTTTTTTCTCTTGGTTTTTGATAGTTTGATATTGTGCCCTGCCATACTTGCTAATTTATTATTAAAATCTAGAACTTGCCTATGAAAAAATTGTAGGGGATCTGGATAATGTTATCTTCCTTGAGGAAAATTTACTTTTCCTCTCAGACACAATTAGAGAAGGAATAGATCATCTTGATACGGTCAGAGACTGAGATAGTACGAGTCTGGGTTTCAATATTTATAAGGCATCATCTAATTTTGTTAGTTCTTACTCCTAGAACGCAGTCCTTCAGAAGTCAGCTAGAAACCTAGAGTGTTACCAAGGCTCCTCTTCCCTGCTAGGTTCTGAACTCTAATTGTTGTCTTCTCTCACCTCTGGGAAGCTGAGGAATTAAAAAATACCTTAAGGGGAATGGTAGAGAATATCAGGGTTACCTCAGTACTTTTCTGGTTCTTGGCCTTTCATGTTCTGTCTGATTTTGTTCTATGTATTTTCTAACATTTTCAAACATTTACAAACATTTTGTATATTTCATCTAGCTCTTAAAGTTCTCAGCAGATGAGTTAATCCTGACACAGTTTACACTGTTGTAATGGGAAACTTAAAAACACATTTTTAATAATGTTTTATAAGCTTACCAGGAGAATACATTAAATATTACTGTTCTGTAGTAGTTATAGGAGTATTTGAATATATCAGGAAGTATAAATAAGGAATAAAGAATAGTGAATTGAATAAGAAAATAATGGTTAAGGAATGGTTAAGGAATATGTAAATCAGTGTTCTTGGCTAGAATAGGTTTAAATATTAGCCATGACATATACACAAAAATGAGTCTATTATGAACTACCTCATTATAGTGAATAATAAAATTATACTTAGAACAACATTGTATGTCATATATACTTATTGGACTTAGAACATATTTGTAAATGCATTTGTTCCAGTTCTCCATTTCTTTCTTTAGTATTCCCAATAATATTCTATTTGTCATACTTTGGTTTTATAAAAGAAAAATCCTTAATTTTATTCCTAGAATTATAGTCATTTATTTTAAAAAATACTTTCAGATCCTTTCCATGGACCCAAACCTTAGAACACTTCTTTAATTTAGTATTTGAGCCAGTATCTGGCATATGTCAAATTCTTATTTGTAGCTGTGATTGTTATTATTTTGAGTAGTTTTAGTAAGTGCTATTTGAATTATAGTCCCCTGCTGGACCCTGTTCTTGTGTTATGTTGTGCTTGCTATTTGTTCAAACAGAACTTCCTAATTTAAAGGAAACTATAATTTTTATTTCTGGGCTTAACTTTGAAATATGCTTTGAAATCTTTCAATGGTGAAATAAAATCTTAAAGCTTATGAAGTAATCCCAAAATGGTATTTTCTATAAAGAAAAGTACCCTTAATAACTCAGCAGTTGTCTACTGTGAATTGTAAATTTACATTCTTTAAGGTGGATAAGTTGATGAAAATACCATGTGTCAATTATTTTAGCTGGAATGATCTTGTTTGACTATGGTAGTTTTGGTTGTCTTACGATAATGAGAACTTTTAGTGGTAGTTCATTCATTTATTTGCTTGTTTATCTATCAATCCAACCATTTCACAAGTATTGACTGGATATCTATTTTGTGCCAGAAACTGTTCCAAAGTTTTCAGATATAGCTGTGAGCAAAACAGATTTTTGAAAAGTAGAAAAAAAAGCTTCAACCTGTATGGAGCTTACAATTTTGTGGGGGGAGAAGAAAGCTAGTCAACAAAATCAAATAATAAGTAAGTTACTTTGTACATTTGAGGGGCTGCAATTTTATGATTGTGATGAGAACTCTGAAGACCTATTCTCTTGGCGCTTCTGGGTGGCTCAGATGGTTAAGTTTGTGCCTTTGGTTCAGGTCATGATCCCAGAGTCCTGGGATCAAGCACCACATCAGGCTCCCCACTGAGCAGGGAGCCTGCTTCTCCCTTTTCCTCTGGTGCTGCCCCTCCTGTGCTCTCTCACTCACTCTCAAATAAATTAATAGATAGAATCTTCAAAAAAATGAAAAAAATCTCTCAACACCTTTCCTGTATATCATACCGCATATGTCATACAGTCATCGTGTTTACATTATATCCCTGGTACTTACTTATTTTATAACCGGAAGTTTGTGCCTCCCTCTCCTTGCCCTGCCCCATAACCACAAGTAGTCTGGTCTCTTTTTTCTGTGAGTTCGTTTTGGTTTAACATATAAGTGAAATCAGATAGTATTTGTCTTTCTCAGTCTGAGTTAGTATACTTAGCATGATGCCACCAAGGCCCATCTATGTTGTTGGAAACAGTAAGATTTCCTGGACAAACACATTTCTCGTGTGACTCCCAGGGTTTTGGAATGAAAGTGCTAGTGAGGTGCTCTGAAGCTTAAGCTTTATTAGCTTCACTGTCCGTGGGCTTTTGGTGGTTGTAACGGGGTAAGTGTGTGAAGATCAAGCAGGGCCCTGAATTCCTCTATAAGAACTTGCTTGTTTCTTGAGGTGCAGCAGCATTGGGCATTTTGAGCAGAGAAAAGATGATTCTTGTGGTAGGCACATTAACGCCCCTTTCCCCAGATATGTCCATGTCTTATCCTTGGAACCTGTGAATATATTACCTTACCTGGTAAAATAAATTTTGGAGATACGGTTGAGGATCTTGGGATAGGATGAGTACCCTGGATTATACAGGTAGGTCCACTGTAATTATAAGAGGGAGGCAGGAGAGTCAGAGAAGGTGATATGACAATAGAAGCAGAGGTCAGAGTGATGTGGCCATGAGCCAAGGAATGTGGGCAGTTTCTAGAAGCTGGAAAAGGCAAGGAATGGATTCTCTCCTACAGCTTTTAGAAGGAACTCAGTCCTGATAAAACACCTTGATTTTTAGCTCTGGGAGCTCCGTTTTCAGACTTCTGACTTCCAGAATAAGATCACACATTTGTGTTGTTATAAGCTTGTGGTGATTTGCTAGAACAGCAATAGGAAACAAATACAATTGGAAAAGGATCAGTCTGGTTGTCCTATTAAAAATAGATTATGTGGGCAGGGGAGGAAGCTGGGAGGCCCAGGGCAGGCTATTGCAGTAACTGGAGGACAGCGAAAAGGTGACTTGGACCAGAGTGTGGATAGGTAGGGTGGGAGGGGAGTGTGAGAAGTAGGCAGATTTCTTTTTTGCCCAAAGTTCTGGCTCCATTGTGTCTCTTCTAAAACATATGTTCTCCACATATTCACTAGTAGGTAAATAAAGTGAGGTTCCTAATTTTTCTTTTGGTCTTTTCACATGTGGTCCACTATTTGCTAGAAGAGACAGTGGTTGGGGAACTGGAGATGTCCTCTTGAAAAGTCCATATTTTATCTTAGGTGGCAGACCACCTTTACTAAATTCCTTCTTTTTCAGTACATGGCATGGATAAGGAGCTTGGCAAAACAACCTACCACACTCCCCAGTGTGTATCTAGCTGCATAAATTCCCTTCAGAGCTACTTGAGATAGGTGGTGATGCCTTTTCTCCACCCACTTGGACCTGACTTTCTTTTTCTCTGGTTCCCATGTCTCCTGTGCCCCTCCTCTGCTTCCATGCCGTGTGAGTATTTGTGGGCATGTTCACCCTTCGAAGGCTATTGCTGTCTTGTTTTTTTCCTCACTGTCTACAGTAGAGCCTTGCTCAAAAGAGCTCCATAAATATTTCTGGAATAAATCCCTTTGTCTTGGCTCCAGCAGATTTTTATTGCCACATGGATTCATGGGTCTGTGGCACAGAAACCAATATGTACTAAAGAAACCCAATTTATAAGCCCCCTTAATCTCAAAATAACAAATTTAAGCTTTGAAAAACACAGCTTCCTGTGCAAACCCTGAGATATCAGAAAAGAGATGTCTTTCGATTTCCTTGTCCTGTGTCTTTCTTTTCTACCTGGGGTTCTTTGCTCTCACTTGGTGACAGGTGGCTTGCTTTCCCTTGGGTGGCCAGAATGTGTCTCAGAGTGGAAAATTAAATGTCCTCCAGGTTCTTCTAGGCTCTTGTGATTCTTGGGATAGATCCTTATTTTATTTTTCTTTCTGAAAGGGGATGCTGTAGGAAGACACAGCTATTTTTCATCTTCACAGAAAATACTCTGACCCTGGCCCAGTTCATAAAAATGCATTTTTTTGCTATAATTTTATAATTAAATTATAAAAGAATAGAAATAAAAACCAATAGTCTAGCATTAGGCCCATATGAGAAAGGGTGCAAAGAAAGCAGTAAGTTTTAAACAGGGTTTTGGGAGAGTTTTCTCAGCAAGGACTGCCCAAAGGCTCCAAGAAGAGGAGGCAGCCTCCACCAGGCAGCAGAGAGAAGCCTAGAAGCAGTGGAAAGTGAGAGGTCACAGGGCTGCAAGGTTAATGGGAAGGGAGTGTGTGTTTGAGGTAGACCATGGAGCATGGCATTCAATAACAGAGTCCTCTTCTTCCTCTCCTTGACCTCTGAATATAGGCACACAGCAATTTGCATTTTCCCAGCCAACTCCACACAGTGCCATCTAACATCTCCCGATACCCCAAATCTCTTTCACACTGCTTTCATAAGAAGGCAGCTCAGTGTTTGAAATCTGATCGTATTGCATGATCTTGTGAGGACTTATTTTCCTCATTTATAAAATGGAACTAATAATAGCATATACCTGTTGGTACCTGGATTATTCTGAGGAATAATGAAATAAAGTATGCAAAACAGTTCTCATAGTATCTAGTTTTTAATCAGTGCTCAATAAATGTTAGCTGCTATTATTAACATTATATTGTGGTATTTCTTAACTCTCTAGTTGTGGAATCTATACTTACAGAAAGCAATATACCACAGACTTATATGAAGATTTTATTGATTTTTACTTGTAATTTATGTAATCCAATTCGTGCATGGTGGAAGAAGAATGAACTGGTTAAAAATTTTTATGTTTCTTTGTGAAGCTATAGTAAACCATGGGAGGAATAGAGCTTCCAATAAATCAAATTTTCCAAATATCTGGACCTGATGAGCAAATTGGCTCAGCCAAGAGGAAAACAAACCCAAGGCTTTTTAGTATTTGTTTGAATCCCCTAACTCTGTTTCCAAGCTCTTTTGTCAGGACAAGAATAAAAAAAATTTGTGGGAAGATTTTTCTCTTTTGCTTCAATTCTCTTTAGTTTGCTGTTCAAATGTCAATAAGTCCCAGCAGCTGCAGGTCACCACTGGGTTTCAATAGGAAACCCCGATTTAGGACACATATTTTTCAGTTGTATCAGAATGTGCTTTTGGAGTCAAATCAGGAAATCTTGGAGGGTGGGGGAACTCTTTTCTTTAAAGCTCTCTCCACTCATTGTTCTTTCCTCATGTCTTTAATGAATTGCTTTGGCTCCCAACCACAAGTCCAGATTGTGAAGAATGAAAGAAAATACAGAAAGGAAAAAGCTTAAGTTATTGATTTGGCTTGAGGGTATTTTTCTGAGACTTCTGACCCAACCCAAAAAAACCAACAACAACCCCAAACCCCAAATGACACTCCATGTTTGGAGACATTCTTCAGCTTTTGGATTGGGACCAACCTTGTTGAGGAAGTACAAATTCCTGTCATCAGGGTTTATACAGAGCCCCCAGATTTTTTGTGGTGCTTCATCATTTCATGATTTTGGGGATATAAAGCCAATTGCCTGAAGACTGTCTCCCAAACCACATTTGGTGAAGGACAAAATGCTCTGGATTTAATTGAAGAAAGACAGTTGTGTTCATTAATTAGGAATTTGTAGTTGCTGTGATCACTTATGGGTCCAATGGAAGCCTCCTAAATCTTCCCTCTTACTCTTGGTCTTTTAACAGAGCTACTGAATTCACCAACTAGTCTTAAATATTAAGGTGTTGGGAGTTGTTCATAGAAAAACTAAGAGAAAAAAAGACATAGATGCCTGCTGGAAATAGAAGCTGGATTTTGTCTAAATTATTATAGTATGAAGGAGAAGAGCCCAGATTAGGCATTGGGTGTTGCCCCCAACAACTTGTGGAAGAATCAATGGGTATTTGCCAGTTTCCACTAAGAATATTCAGAAAATTAGAAAATTACTTCAGATCTGTTTGAGAAATAATAATACAAGCAAATTTAAGACTGACTATCCCAATTTGGGTGATTTTTTTCTCACTTATTTGCTATTTCTTTTTTAGAAAAATGTTTTTTTTGTTATTTTTTTCTGTTTGCAAAGTGCTTTCCATATATTTTCTTATATAATGATGTCAACACAAAGTGGCATTATTTTTCTGAGGAACCACAGATAAGGAGAGGTCATGAGTTAAAACATGCTCACACGCATAGTTGGTAGAAGGACGATCTCTGGTCTCTGACTTAAAGATCCAGACCTCCTCCTCTTCTATGCATGCTTGGTCATCAAATTCTCATTTTTATGGGTCCCAAAAGTCTTGGTAACAAAGAACAACATCTCAACTGAGGTTAAAAATTTCCAGTAGGGTTGTGTAACATCCCTCCTGTCTTTCAAACTTGTGTTTTAGTGATTGGATGACACTTGGATTTTTTTTAACTTTTTTATAAAGATTTTTATTTGAGAGTGAGATAGTGAAAGAGAGAGAAAACATGAGCAGGGTAAAGGGCAGAGGAAGAAGGAGATGCTAACATTGGACTTGATCTCAGGACCCTGAGATCTTGTCCTGGGATCTTGACCTAAGCCAAAGGCAGATGCTTAACCAATTGAGCCACCCAGGTGCCCCAACACTTGGATGTTTTTGATGAAACTCTTTCTTCCAAATGGAAAGACAAGCATATGTACATACATAAGTGGATGTGGTTTTATTATCTGAAACCTATCATCTGCAGGATCAGATAATTATTGTAGGGAGGGACGGGGTAGACTACCTGTCATTTATCCTAAAACTAG
This sequence comes from Lontra canadensis, assembly GCF_010015895.1. Classification (NCBI taxonomy): domain Eukaryota; kingdom Metazoa; phylum Chordata; class Mammalia; order Carnivora; family Mustelidae; genus Lontra; species Lontra canadensis. Next base: position 11,485,741 of record NW_022631006.1, read on the forward strand.
GGTTACTCTTTTTGGTAAATGTTTCCTAACATTTAACTGATTTCTAAATGACCACTTCATAAAATAAATGAGGCATCCTTATTTAGTTATCTGGGATAAGGTAACAGTAATCATATGGCTCAAAGATAAGCATTCTATGAGTGCTTCATTGATCTTTTATTTGATTGAGGCAGGCATCAAATTATACAGGCCTTTGAGTTTTGGAAAGTACAGGCTACTTCCATTATCCTCTATGAAGAGGTCTTCGTGGGTTTAATTACCTATTTTTTACTATGCCTATTTTTCTGTATTCTAGAGTAGATTCAAAATAAGTGTCTAAGACAATTCTACCTCTGCTAATGGCTCTTCTCCTTACTTGTTGAAATGATGAAGGATAGCTTCCTATTTAGGTAAATGTCTTTGTTAGGCTCCTCAGCTGTCACAAAGGAATGTTAACACTATTACCAGCTTGATTTTCTGTTCCAAGAATCTGTACTCGGCTAGCAACACAGCATAGCAGTTCTTCAGGTATTTTTCAGGAATTTTGATCTGAAACTCAGTCATTTAGCATTTAGCACAAGTGCAGGTGAGAGAAATAATAATGAGGGTGATTTATGGAAGGACTTGCAGTTTATTTATTCATCTAAATATCCTAAAATACATACATGAATTTAATCAGCTAGGTAGAGACTGAGTATGAAACCCTATCATTGGCTCCTCTGAATTGTGTTTGGAATGAGATCTCTAGAATTTTTACAAAACACAGCTCTTAAAAACGCATTTTATGTTCTTTGTATCAAACAATGACTTCCTTATGAGGACTTCTCAGAGAAATTATTGTTTGAGCCAAGAATTAATACATAATTGTACTTTTCCTGAGAAACTGGTTTATTTTTGCCCTATAGGCTGTGAAATAAATGGAAATAGACAAGCCTTTCCTTTTTCTGTAGAATTTGTGGCTCACTTAGAACAGGTATGTAGGTGATCACATCAGGTAGTTTTATTTTCATTGTTGACTTTAGTTGGTCATCATCCTTGCTTCTATATTTTCTTTGACTCCCTTTATTTTTAACATTTAAACTATTACCCTGTTTTACATTCTTGAGTCATTGTTTTGGAGATGATCTTGTATGTAAACACTCTTGGATGTCTGAAAATATTGCTCCTTCACACTTGATTGATTATTTGGCTGAGTATAGAATTCTGAGCTCAAACATATTTTTCCTTAAAACTAGAAGGCGTCACTTCAATGTCTTCTATCATCCTTTCTCCTGATGAGAATTTTCATGTTAGGCCAATTCTTAGGTCTCTAGGGCTAACCATTTTTTTTTTCTCTTCTGGAATTTTAAAATACTTTCTTTGTCTTTGGAGCTCAAAATTTTGTAGATAACCGTGGGTCCCTTTTCATTCATCCTGATTGGGTCTCAGTGGCTTTTTCACTTTGAAGACTTAGCTCTTACTCTGGTATAGGGACATTTTCTTCTGTTTATTTGATTATTTCTACTTAGTCATTGTTTATGTACCCTTCTTGTAAGTGTTCTTTTCACATCTTCCTCTTCTTTGTCATTTTGCTATGTATTTTAAGAGTTTTCTTCAATTTTGTTTTTCTTTCTGTCTATCCTACCTATTTTTCCATTAAGTAGTTTTAATTTCTCGGAACTCTTTCTTGTTGTGTTATCTTTATTCCTATCAGCTGGTTCTTGCTTCATGGATGCTATGTCTTGAATAACTTCAAGGTACTAATTAGCATAAAACAATTTTCCCCATCCATTTTCAGCATTATCTCTTCTTCTTGAATCATTGTCTTTTGTGGTATTGAGTTTTCTCAGACATCTGCTGACTTACAGTTGGTTTGTGTTTACATAAGAGGGCCGTTGCAAAGGTCTTTCCCCTGGCTAGCCTTCTCCCTTAAATTGGAAATCTGGTGATGTTACCAGCTCGCAGGGAGATTTTTCTGTATGTCTTAGATTTTTCTCGCTGCTATAGCAGAATAGCATAAACTGGGTGACTTATTAACAACAAATCTGTTTATCACAGTCTGGAGATTGGGAAGTCCAAGATCAAGGAGTCAATGCTTTTGGTGTCTGGTGAGAGCTTGGTTTCTGGTTCTTAGATGGCTGTCTTCTTGCTGTGTCCTCACATGATGCAAGGGGCAGGGGACTCTCTGGGACCTCTTTTATAAGGGCACTAATCCCACTCATGAGGGCTCTACCCTCATAACCTAATCACTCCCAAATGCAGTCAAATATCATCTCATGGGGAATGTTCCAACACAGAAATTTGGGGGGACCATAAACATTCAGTCTGTAGCCTGGCAAATCCCACAACTGCCTCAGTAAGGCAGGGTTTACTAGGACCGGAGTCTCCCGTAGCTGATGTGGAGGTTTAGAGCTTCTTCTTTCTTAGATCTGAACACCCATTCTTGGTTTCCTCCCTAGGCATGTTGCCTACTCTCTTTAATGAGCAAGGGTAGGAGGATTTGGGGGGCCCACCTAGCTCAATTTTCTTTAATTATTCTGGTGATACTCCAAAACTAGAATGCACAGATAATTTATCTTCTAAGCCAAGACACCTTTGAAAGTGAGAAGTTATTTTGTCAAGACAATACACATAAACTGGTACTGTCACCCTATCCATAACACACTTTTTTTTTTTTAAAGATTTTATTTATTTATTTGACAGAGAGAGATCACAAGTAGCAGAGAGGCAGGCAGAGAGAGAGGGGGAAGCAGGCTCCCTGCTGAGCAGAGAGCCTGACGCGGGGCTCGATCCCAGGACCCTGGGATCATGACCTGAGCCGAAGGCAGAGGCTTTAACCTACTGAGCCACCCAGGCGCCCCTCCATAACACATTTTAAACCTTTGTATTTATTGACTGAATTTGGAACTTTTCTGGGGCCTCACTGGGAATTTTTAAAATTAATGAACATCTGCAAGCTTCTATTCTTGTTTTCCAGCACTGTTATGTTTTTATTCTTTTAAAAAACATATTGCTGTTATTTTAGTGAGACCTGGGTGGGAAGTGAGGTAGAGGGACATACTTGGTTTGCTATCTTGAACTGGAAGGTCTTTGAACTTCACTTTAAACATATGCTGGCTCACTATATTTTATACATCCTGTGTATCACTTTACTTCTTTTTGGAACCACACAAATTCAGTGATAACAATTATGTAACAGTGAGCTTACCCTAGTAGATCCTAAATCTCCTGGTGGGTACTTTTCTTTCAGTATTCTTATAGCTGGAAGTGTCCTGCAATGCCTATGAAATTTTGAGCATTAAGTCATTGAACCTCTGAGCAATTATCAATGGGAGTTGTTTATGGAGGATTCATTTTCAGCTTCCCTTACTTATAGGATGTGACTTATTGCCAAGAGGGGTTTCTATCCCCTCACCCACTGTCCTAGCACATGGAAGATTGTTAGTTCTTGGCTTAGCATAGTTAAGTTAAAGGCAGAAGTCTGTAGGGATGTAGAACAAAGCCAGAATGTTGCAGAGCTTATGGAGGGGATAGAAAATATGCCATAGTTTATTTATAAAGACTCTGTTCAGAAGGAGTGTACCTACGGGAAGTGCAGATCAAAGATTCAATAATGATTTAGAAACCAAAAGAGGATTTGCTGGCTCTAACAAAGTCTTAAGAGACAAGAGCAATGTGGACACCCAGAAGAACATTCAAACTTTCCTAGTATAGAAATTACTCTTCTGGCCGCTTTGGGAAAGGGTTATAGTTCCTGGGGAGGGTGGTTACATGGAGACACTGGACAGGAGTCAAGATTCTGGTTTTTGGAGTGAGTAAAATTAGCTGCAGAACTATAGAATTCTATCCCTGGATATGCTTTGTATAAACGAGAAATTTAAAAATGATCATCATCTGAATGTGTATGATGTAAACTAAAGGCAATTGAAGAAATAAAAATTAACACATCCAAGTTTTGCCTTATAGCTAAAGCTAATCTTTACATTATAAGCAGGATGCCAGGTGGGCCAGGTTGACCTTTGCCCTGCAGAAGAGTGCCCCCAGCCTTCACCCTCCCAATAATATCTGTTTTTTTTTTCCTCTCAGCAGTTTTACTATGCCTGTGTTAAGGTAGGGATGTTTATAAACAAATTGTCCAAGCTTCTTAAGTACCCTCACCCTCCAAAATACCATTTTGGCCTTTGATATTTTTGCTCTTTGTTAGGGATCCAGTAAGAAGGGAGGATGATATCTTTATAACCAAGGTTTGAAATGTTCATTTGAGGGATGCTTGGTTACGAGGTTGCTTCCGGGTGAGTTTTGGATTTCAGAGTTATATATATTAGGGGCAAGCCCACTCAGTGTGGTTAGTTAGCTGTGGCCATCAGTCCAATATCATTCTTACCAGAAATTAGGTGAGCTAGCCTTGAAAACATGAGCAGTCACAGAGATCTGACTTTAATACATAGGTAAGAAGAGAGTCATGTAGGTGGATGTCAGACAAACATTCTGCAAAGGTAGAAACTCAGCTATAACCAAAGACAGGGTGTCATTTGTCAGAAGCAGTTTTCAGAAGTGAACACGTCATACTTGAGACTTGAACCAAAGAGACTGTAGAGACATTAACATTCCTCTGGGACTTTTAGGAAAAAATAGTCAACTCTTACAAGCCACGGTGCCTGGTGTTTGGAGGATGGTTATGGGGATAAAATATATTCCTTTCTTTCTTCCCCTCTTCACCCCCTGCTTCTTGTCCTCTCACTTCTACTTTTAGCTCTCCTTCTCATTGCTTTCCCCTTGCTCTTCCTTCCCCCATCCCTAATATATGACTCTAAGTTACTTTCTATCTTCCAGTCTTCTTTAATTCTGTGGTTGTATGTACCTTCTCCAAACTTGGACTCTTACCACTATCCCTGTACTTTTTACCATCTATCACTTACCCAGGTGGAGAACTGTGAGATTAAGAGAATCCCAGGTGAAATGATCAAGTCACTCCATGAGTGTTCAACATTGACATCTGGTAAATTTTTTGCTGGTCTTCATCCAATAGCTTTCATTTTTCCATCATTACTCCTTTGTCAACTCTGAATTCAGTAAAATGGAGCAAGAACTTGCTACTTCTACTACAAAAATGTATTCTGCTAGTGTTTCTGGGGAGCACTGTCTCTTCTTTCCCTCTGCAGATTTTAATTTATGCACCATTATAATCTTTGAGTTTGTTGTTCTTTTATTTTGTTATTTGTACTGGTGTTTGCATTTGTTTCCCGAAGGTATTTTTTAAGCTACTTCCAGCAAAGGGCAAGTTTCCATCTTCTGGTGATGTGCAGTTCCTCTCACTATGCCTGGGTTGTTTAGAAATATCACCTTTGTGCAGTGACCATAAGGTCGGTAACTGCACCTGTCCCTTCATTATGGTTTTGTTTGGCTATATTGTATTTTTTCACTTTATAGGGAAAAAAAAAAATCCCTTCCCAGGTGGCGTTTGACTTTGATCAGGCTTCTCCTTTAGGAACTACTTGGAGTTAAGAGAAAGGGTCTTTGTGGAGCTAAAGGGATGTAGAAATTGGAGACACATAATGTTTTGTTTTATGGCTGGCATCAGAATTACAATGAGACACATTTCAGCTTTCCATTTTGGGACTTTCCAACACATGTTTCAACATTTAGGCTGGAAAAAACCAATGCCCTTCAAATTCTAAAGGAAAGAATTCTTGAAACCTTGAGACAATCAGAGTAACCTAAGTGATATTAGTTTAATGAGTTATATGTTTCTTTGTGTCAAAAATTTAATTCCAGCCTGATTTCTCTTTCTCTTTAGAAGTGGAACGGATCGTGAAAGCCAATGACCGTGAATATAATGAAAAGTTCCAGTATGCAGTGAGTAAAACATACACAGCGCATACACGCTGGGATGGGTTTTACCTTAAGGACAGTTGAATTCATGCCTTCTAGAACTTTATGACTTCACCAAAAACTTACTATGTTTAGGCCCATTTTAGTATCAGGGTCCTATATATTTCTATAAATACAGATTTTAACATTATGTATACACTTATTTTTGTCCTACAGTAAGAGTGGTTGGTATGCCCTTTGGTATAGGAAGAAGATAAAATTTCTTTCTAAAGAAGTGATGTTAGTGCTGATTTGGCCACTAGAATACATAGGAAAATATAAACATGGACCTCTATGGTTATTCTTGGTGATAAAAGTGGTGGTATTGGCTGATGGGTGATATAAATAGCTTTGGGGGATTTTCTCTAAGTAACTCAGGCTGAATTTGGAGAAGTATGTGTAGGACAGAGTTTCCAGGTCCTGAATGATTGTGTTTATCAAGTGAGAAGTGATGATTAGTTAAAATGTATGGGCTTTAAGTTTATACTGAACTACTTTTTAAAAAATTTTAAATGAGGATTTTCTACATTTATATTAGAAATATTATCTATTAAGTCACTGGCACTGTTCTAGGAACTTGTGATACATTGATGAACAACTTCATGAATTACAGGATGGCCCTCATAAAGATCTTCTCATCTTTCTATGACTCAACCTAAGTTGCTACATGGAATCTTTTATAAGCTCTAAGAAAGATAACTAAGAGAATTGATTTTGTGGGTGACATTTGGCTCGTAAGACTTACTATAAGATCGAGTACAGCAGCACATTTCATGAAAGAAAGTCTCAATTCAAAGATGGTTTTGATAACTATGAAGGCAGGCAAACTTAGGCAGTATCCATTTAGGCACTAGCAAGATGACAGAGTTTTGCCCAATGGATAATTTTTAGCATTTTGTTCTTATTGGCAGGTATTTCTCATATATGGAGATGGATGCATTGGGCTATTATAGCTTGGTACTATGAAATATTCAACAAAGGTAGCTAACAATTCCTCTTTTTCATACTGTGCTAACCATCTAATTATAATTTGTTGATCAGTGAAAGTTTTCCGACAAAGAATTAGTATGCTGGCTCTTTGACAGATTTCTCATTATAAAATAATATATTGGAACTCTGATTTTCTTTGTTAATCTTATAAGCTTGGTTAACAGAAGTCTGCCCTTGAGAGAAGGAATCCTTCTCAGGAGGGTAATGAACATGTTTCTTAGCCTTAAAGAATGAGGCTAAAATTCCTCATGGTGATTAATGCCACTTTGTGTGGCTTTTAGTTATTTGGCTTCTCTCATCATCATCAGAATTGGCCCCATGCCTTTATATCCCTTCTATAGCTAGTCCTTTAACTGTAGAGGATAACTCTTGAAAGCCATGACCACCAAACCCCAAATCAGAGGACTAGACATGTGTATATTTTAAGACCTTGAGGAAAACAGTAATAAGCAATCTGCTATGGGGTAATTATGCATTTAAGTATATGGCTGTGTTTACTTGTTTTCTAGTGTGTAACAAGTATTTTAATTCTGTGAGTAGTAACTCTATAAGGAAAGCCATACTTTCTTTGCCTTTGTGAGACCATACAGATTTTTCTAAGTTATTTTTACCTAATTTATGAAATATTTCAAATTTACAGAGCAGAATAGGAAATGACACCTGTGTGCCTACCACTCAGATTAAATAGATGTTAACAGTTGGCCATGATGGTTTCAGATCACCAATGATACAGAGATGGTTTTCTTTTGAGCTTGCATGATATTGAACAAAAACACACAGATTTGTGGCAGCAGCTGTGTTTTCTCTTGAGCTTCCTAACAACAAAATGATAGAACAATATTTTATGGCTGTAGCAGATCAAATAAGCAGTTTGGTCTCTAAGAAACAACCTTTCAAGGAAAGGACAAAGTGCATTATGAGCTGGCAAAACCAAGAAGGACAAGAGTTGAGAAAGGGAGGCTGCAGAGCAGAGAGGGGCCCAGGTGTCCTTGGTCTATTAATTACTGCTATGGCTCAAGGATGAGGAAGGCCTCCATAAATGGTCATGGGTCCCCAGTAGACAAAGCTGATATTGTCTTGATTTGGGAACTCCCAACTGGATGGCTGACCATATGGTGAACTGTGGGGCCATTCTCAGACCTAGTCTATTTGGCTACAAGTTGGGGGTGATACAAGTACTATAGAGTTTTGTAAGGATTAAAGTAGAGTAACACACAATGACTCTATGAGCTTTCTGTGTAGAGATGGGACTATGTCTGGTTTTAAGGCTTTTAAATCACTTGCTATATGGAATATATTTGTAAGAAAGGTGGAAGCCTAGTGCCTTTTGCTTAACCTCACCCAGCTTTAAAGGATATTATACAAAATGTAAGTAGATTTGAAGAGACCTCAATAAAACTTGGAATGCTAATAATTGAAAAAGCAATATTCTCACTTTAACGTTAAAAAGGAGTGGGAATAAACTGAAATTTTTTATGAAAAAGATACAAGGACAACTGGTGAAGTCATAGAAAGAGTGTTTTAGGATAAAATAGACCATAGTTTGAATCCTTTCTCATTTGCTAACTTGTGAACTCAATTTGCTTCTAATTATCAGTTATTTCTTCTGTGAAATAGGGTATTTCCTCATAGGACCATTTTTAAAGATTATATAAAATATTTGATAATAGCAAGACTAGCAAATATACATGCATATATACATATCTCCTGCTGTGTACCAGGCCCTGTGCTAAACATTTTATATGGATTTTTCTCTTAAAACTAACATGTTGGTGGGCAAGTAGTCACAATAAATTATTGATTCCCTATGAAGCATCAGATAGAATAAGATAGTGGTGATAGCAACGTTAGGAAGATACTGAAAAATTGGCTAAAGTAGTAGAAGCTGTTTTTGCAGTAAATATCATGCCGAAAAATTAGCAGTTCTGTGATACTGAAGGTGTTGAAGTTGCTGATGGTGCAAGGGTTAGAGAAACAAGACTAACAGTGTATGTAAATGATTGTGGTTATAAAGACCCCCTCCCAGCCCTGTCAAGTAAGCCATGTGGAAATGAGAATTATTCAAGGAGGTATTTATCGATTACCTACTCTGTACAAAGCATTTGACAAGGTTAGGAAATTGACCTGATGCTCTTGGCATGGATATTGATGGGTAGATGCATGACTAACAGAGATAGTAATAAAGATAGTGGCACTAATAACTAATACACACCTGGAGTACTTACCATATGAAAAGCATTGATCTAAGCACTCTACTATATTAAACCTATTTAACCTCACCACAATTCTATAAATAAGAGCACTTATATTATCTCAGAGCACTTATATTATCTGTGTGTAAAAACATTGAGACACAGAGATCTTACTCAAGTGACTTGGTAAGGTCACATAGTGAGATAGTGGCTCCCATTCTTATAGCTATGTGTCCAGCTACATACCAGGTGTTTGGTTTGCCCAGCTCCATACCAGGCCACAAAACCAAGCAAAATAAAGTGGGTCTCCATTTCCAGAACTAATAGATGGTGAAGCTGGAATTCTAATTCAGATTGGCCAGATTCCAAAACACGTTTTTCCCATGATGCCATGCTGTTGTTTTGACCAATCCCCCAAAACAAACAACACCAACAAAACAAACAAAAGTTCCTAAATCTCTTCTCCTTCCCTCTCATATCTACTTATAAAATATTTGTACTCTGGAGACAAAGGCAAATAAAGCAGATAAAAAATTTTACAAATGGGAGGCTGAGAATGACCTTAAATCTTACCCTTAGCATTTGTAAATGAGAACTTGGGAGAAAAATTTACACAAAGCTCAGATAAATGGTGTGGTTTCCATAAGCCCTAAGCCTGGCCAAGCAAACATTTCTGTTTGAAGGCTGAAAGGAAGGTATTTCAATACCTGGAGAACCTTAATTTATTAATGAAGCCTAAAGCTTCAAGGCATGTTATAGGATACAGCATAGGCTTAAAAAATGATCAAAGTGCTTTTAAGAGATAAAGGGTTTAGAACATTAACAAAAGGCAAGGTTAATGATTCTAGGTGAAATTAATTGGTAAATTAGACATGATATTGTGAAAACTGGAAGGTAGAAAACAAAATTACAAGCAGGATTTTGGACTGCTCAGACGTGTACTGTAAAGCAGGACTGGAGAGTGTAGGGAGAGCTGGCCAAGTGCTGGAATTATTATTCTCATTAGAAAGGAGTTCAAAGTTTTCCTGGTTAATAATAGGAATGAATAATGCTAGTAATGAAAACAGTGGTTGCATTAAAATATGTTAATGTTAAAAATGTTAGAAAAATTGTGAAAGTGAGCCAAGCATCCAGACCCATTATCCCTATTAAAAGGAGTTCAAAGTGAATGGTGGAAGCTGTGAAAACAGTTGTAGTTGTATTAAGATGTGTTGATGTCAAAAAAGTCAGGAAAAAGTGTTAGATTAATTATGGCTATTTTCTGATTTTTTTTAAAAATAAAGAAATGACATTGGTTTTCCCACTGGTTCTTCTTTCCCGTTTTTAAAAAAGCACAGGCACATACCATCTTCATTCAGTTCTCAAATTCAACGGAATCTGAGAAGGCAGATGAACTCATTTGAGTCATGAGGAAGTTATCCTGCCTCAAACTCAGAAGCTTCAGTCAAGCTGGATGCTTAATATCTGTATGTATTTTATGCACACATGTAGATTAGAAGTTCCAAAAGATTTTTTTTGAACTAAATTGTTGATCCCATTTAGGAATTGCACAGGCTTAGATAAGTTGGTAAAAACGTGACCAAATAGTTTTGCATGCTTATAAAGAAAGCCTTCCATCCAAAAATAGCAATTTTGATACCCTGACTTATTCCTAGAATCTTAAAATGTTTTGTCAATATCATGGTTGTTGGATGGGAATTTGCTGTTGGTCTTGTGATTTTTGTGCTTGCTAGAACAATGATGATTTGGATTTTCCAAAGAGTGTTCATTAGTGTGACATCTTGTCTCTGACTCTCAGCTGTTAGTGCTACAATGACATGACCAAGACTCCCTTCAAAACAAACTTTTTTCCTCCCACCCATTTATACAGGGTTTTATATGTTTCCACTTCTTTTTTCTCTTAGGTGATTAAGAGTGGAGTAGAAAAATATGGCCCACCATTCTTCTGGGTATGTGAGCTTGACTGAGGTTACAAGGACCTCTTTAGGGCCATATTATAGTGGTGTGTCTGTGTTTCTGAGGCCAGGCTGGTATAACAGTAAAACCTTGTGTTCCTGTATGTAGGAGTGAAATTGAAGGTTCACTGTCCATTCCCCACCCCCACCCCAAGATTTATTTATTTATTTGAGAGGGAGAGAGAGAGGGTATATGTGCACTCATGTGCGGGACAGTGAGGTGGGGCAGATGGGGAGGGAGAAAGAGAATCTCAAGCAGACTCTCCTCTAAGCATGGAGCCTGATGGAGGCTTGATCCCATGACACTCGAGATCATGACCTGAGCTGAAACTAAGAGTCAGATGCTTAAATGACTAAGCCACACAGGTGCCCCTGTTTGTTTTTATAGAAATAAAAATGACTTTCAAAATTCAATATACTCACAATGTGCCTGCTCTAAGCCAGAAACATGCATGTTTATTGACTGACTTAATTTCCAAAGAAGATTTGAGGCTGTGTACAAGAAGAATATAAAGCTCAGAGGCATTAACATACACAAGGAAACTGGTATGGAATGAGTAAGTCACAGAGATAAAAGGTACTACATATGGAATTTGGTCAATGGAGTTGTATTGTATGATGACAGATGGGAACTATACTTGTGGTAAGCATAGTGTAACCTATAGAGTTGTCAAATCACTGTGTTGTACACCTGAAACTATTGTAACATTTTGTGTCAACTATACTTCAATTAAAAAAAACGAGGAAATTGAGATGAGCAGGCTATTTTTAGTGGGTCCCAAAGTACCTGCCAGAAGGCCCCTGCTTAGAATGCCAATGCATTTAATGCTACTGGGATTACCAGGACAGGGGGTATAGGTTCTGCTCTCTACCTGAGCATATATGATCTACTCAAGGACAGAAGACTAGCCCATAAGAGTAAACTTGGTAATAGGTACCAAGGAAAAGTAATGCTAAGTCCTAATGGTGTGATGTGGCTTGTAAATGTTAGGGAAAGTGTTTGAGGAAGTCTTGCCAGAAAAAATGGGAATTGATGTGAGCCTTGTTTGTATGTCAACATTAGAAAAGGGAGAAATGAGCAAAGTCCCATAGTTGGACCTAATTAGGGGTGAGGGGTGTGTCATAGGAAATTATTCTTCAGGTAGGTGAGATTATTCAAAAAAATTGGAGTATGAGGTAATAGCTCTCAGGAGTTGAGGAGTCACAAAGTGAAAAAAGAATTTTGTTTGTCTTCCAGATAAAATAGACTAGATATCCAAATGGGGATCCCCAGGTAATACAGAATATAACTGGGTGGGCTTACGGCTGTAGAACAGGGATATCAGTTAGAGGAAGATGCTTAAAGCTAGGAAAAAAGTAGAATTTGTTGAGGAGTGATGGCTGACCTGTGTGGTATGGGGGTAGAAACCCACATTTACTTAGGGGCGTGGGGAACCCAAGAAGGAGCAGGGAGCAGCAGAGATTGAGAACAAAGGGAGGACAATGAGATGAAAGCCAGAAGAAAGGAGTCTCTCAGGAAATTGGGGGTGGATAACCATATCTAATGCAAGATGCTCATGAGGTTAAGAACTAAGGAAAAACACCTTTATTTTATTTTTTTTAAAGATCTTTAAACTTGAATATAGTTGTCACACAGTGTTACATTAGTTTCAGGTGTACAACATAATGAGTGGACAAAGCTCTATGCTCACTACAAGTGTAGCTACCGTCTGTCACTGTACAGTGCTATTAACAATACCATTTACTATATTCCCTGTGCCTTTACCTTTTTCTCCCATGACTTATTCATTACACAACTGGGAGACTGTACCTTCCACTTCCCTTCACCCATTTTGCCCATCCTTCCCCCACGTCCCCCATAGCCATCACTTTGCTCTATATAGGTCTCATTCTGCTTTTGGTTTCTTTATTTCATTTTTTTTTTTTTTTTTAGATTCCATATGTGAGTGCAGTCATATAGTATTTGTCTCTCTCAGTCTGATTTATTTCATTTAATGTCATACCTTCTAGATCCCTCCATGTTGTTGCAAATGGCAAGATTCTTTTTACGGCTGCATGATACTCAATTGCATATATCTATATGTATGTATGTATATATATATCACATCCTCCTTCTCTATTTGTGCATGAACATTTAGACTACTTCCATACCTTAGCTATTTTAAATAATGCTGCAATTAACATAGAGATGCCTATATCTTTTTGAATAGTATTTTCATTTTTTTGGGGTAAATATCTAGTACTGGAATTACTGGACCATATGGTATTCCTTTTTTATTTTTATTTTTTTGAGGGACTTCCTTATGGTAAGAAAAACATCTTTTTTTTTAAAAGATTTTATTTGTTTATTTGACAGACAGAGATCACAAGTAGGCAGAGGCACAGGCAGAGAGAGAGGGGGAAGAAGGCTCCCTGCTGAGCAGAGAGCCCAATGTGGGGCTCGATCCCAGGACCCTGAGATTATGACCTGAGCTGAAGGCAGAGGCTTTAACCCACTGAGCCTCCCAGGCACCCCAAGAAAAACATCTTTATCAAGAAGGGAGTGATTAGAGGACCTAAAGAAAATAGTTGTATAATTTTTTTTTTTAAGTTGAGATTTGGAAGTCAAAGGGCAGAAAAAAATATGCAAAAGATAAGGGTGTAGAGGTATAGTCCACTCAATTAATAATTTGCAATAAAAAGGAGAAAAGTAGTATAGAAGCTTTCAGACTCGCTGAAATTAAGTACATTTTTGAATGAATTCTTCTCACATATTTTGGCTATCCAAATCCATTGGAAGGTAAAACTCTTAAGTATTTTTTTGAGGGGGAAACTTGGGATATCAACATGCGGGACGCCTGAGTCCTGCTTTAATCCCCAGCCTGACGAAATTTGGGTTTCTCTTTCTTTTCTTCCTGAGCAACATAGTTGCAGTGCCGAAGTGCCCTAGATCCTCACCAGCAGGCCTGATTACCGGAGCAATTTAGGCACGAACTGGAGAGTACAGATGATGACAAGCAGTGTGACAAGTTGGAATTAGTTGTGGAAAGTACTAGTAACTTGCATTTGTTATGGGTTTCTGGTTGTTGGTTGCTATGCTTTGTATTGGGGTTTTCCCATAGCAACAGTAGGGTTTTTTTTTTTTTTTTCTTTTTTTTCTTAGCAGACATTGAAAATGTCTTCTGTTCTGTGTGCTGTTAATATCTTTGTAAATTATTCCATGTTCTATGTGACCGAACTTTTTCCTTTATGAATAATCTACTTGTAGGAGAAAAGGTAATTTTTGGACTTCATTTTCTTTTTGGATTTAAGAGTTTAAAAGTATAAATATTTTATCTCTTTGACATCTGATTTATTTACATAGTGTTATTTGGCTAAGCAGTTGTCTGATTCCTTATTTCTTTAATTTGGTTGGTCTGTTTTAATCTTTTGTTTTAGCATCTGAATTCCGATTTCTAAATGTTCTAAAAAGGCGCATTAAAGTAATTAAAGAATCCAGTTAAACTCTAAACTCTATTCAGTTAAACTCCAGTTAAACTTTGAAATGTTTGCTTGTTATTTACCTGTTCCTGGCTTGAAATAATTTCCGTGTGCTCATAAACTTGTTCTGTTTCATCTGTTTGTGAAGTAAATTTCAAGTAAAAACAGATTTTTAAAAATTTTACTTTCTTCATTGCAATGATATGAAATTGAAAAGTTTCCAAGCACTATCTAACTGGAATTAGAAGAATTAAAATAAGCTAATTTTGGCAGTAGAATCTTAGAGCTCATTATTGCGAGGACACAGTGGTATAAATTTAAACCAAGACCAATAAATGAAAAGACGCAGGAAGAGAAATAACTTCCTGTGTGGAGTGGACACCACAAATGCAGTTTCCTTTGTTGGCAAAAGGTTTATGAAAGTTATCCATAAATCAATCATGTGGATAAAATTGGGCAAGTTCAGTAACAGTTGAGAAGTTAACAGAAAAACCACCAACCCCAACGGTTTCAAAGTGGTTTTTATCTTGTTTTGTAGTTTTCTTTACTGGACCAAATAATGTGGTTCTGTGAATCATATTATGAAAAGATGGCAATTACCATATTTTACATTTTGTAGTTGGAAAATTAAATCATTTGTGTTAAAAATGTCTCAAATTCATGTCTACAATTATGAAACCAGTGGTCAGATTATTGTATTTTGTATGTGGCTATTTCTGCAGTTTCTTATAAAGGTAAGCTATTTAGGCATGAAGATCATATTGGAAGATATTTTAAAATTGATCTTAGGAGTTGGTTAGGAGCTCTACATGTATGGGTATAAATGTATGTGTGTTGCATGAATATGTGCATGTAGGTAAGTTTGTAGTTGTAACTCTGTGTATACATCTTTGTAAAAATGTTCTTGCTTGACCAGACAGCCTGTTCTTGGAGGAATAAAGCACAGGACAGCAATCAGATTCCTGTATCTAGATCAGAGATATAAATATCTCCTGTACTGTGCCTTGACTTCTCTAGCAGCCCTAATTGTTCTGGGTTTCATTCATGCTCCTTGATTGTGAAGCTTGCTGTGAAATAAGGTCACGTCATGGCTGTGGGTATCCAGGTGCCTTTTGGATAGGTTGCAGATGCTGACATCATTCCACACCAGTGGTTGAAAAAATGCAGGGAAAAAGAGTTGCCTTATACAAATGGAAAAACCCGACTGGCTTCTCTGGTACTGCAAGGAAGTTAGCTTAAGTTCATTATAAGAATTTCAGTGTGCAATTATCCTTTCAAGCTTTTCCATCCTGTTCTCTCCACAGAATTCTCACTGACTGCATACCCAATCTTTGTTTATATCCCTTACAAGAGGGCAATTCACCAACTCTCTTTAGTGGGAAAGGGTGAGAAGTGTGGGGTCCCATCTGGCTCAGTTTTTAATTATTCTGATGATGCTCTCAAACTAGGGAGAATAGATAATTTGTCTTCTAAACCAGATTACTTTTGAGAATGAAAGGGGATCCTTTGGTTACTTTGCCAAGACAATGGGCCTAAACTGGGACTGTCACTCTATCTATAACCCATTTTCAACCTTTGTATTTATTGACTGAATTTGGAACTTCTCTGGGGCTCTGTCTTTGGATAGTTTTAATTATTAGGCAGTTTTTCCTTCAGTTGAGCCAAATTGATTTTCTCTTGCTCTGTTATCTATTCGTTTAGCTTTCCTTCTGACGCCAAAGCCAAGCAAACATGTCTCCTGATTCACATGATAAACCTTCTGATAATGTATTAAAATACCAAACTTGGGTTCATTGATTAGACTTATCTCCGGTATAGTCACCTACAATTCCTACCCCTCTTTCCCCCCCGCAAAGAGCTTCAGCTTTTCTATAACCAACTCTGTAAAGTGGGTTGTTCCGGAGTCAAACAACATATTCTAGAAGTTGTTTGAGCAGCTAGAAGTAGAAGAAGAATTATTACAGTAGTCTAAGATTGTACTAGCTTTTTGGTGATGGCTGACACCTCCTTAATCTCTTATTAATCTCATTTTCATCATTAAGGACAAAGACTATGTCACATTTATCTCTTTATCTTGCTTGTCATAGAACTTGGCACACAGCAGATACCACTTCCTCTGTCATTAAATATCCCTTTCATTATTGTGTCATATGAAGACTTCCAGCATGTCTTCTGTATCTTCACTGATACCTAATCCAATGGGCCAGTTAAATCAAAAGCTCTGGAAGTGGAGTCCAACCTCTGGTATATTTTTTAAGCTTTCTGGATGATTCCAATGAGCAAACAGGATTGGGAATCACTGTTCTAAGTTAGTAATAAAAATATTGAATACAACACAGTGGAGGACAGCTTATCACTAGATACCTCCCTAGAGTTGCCATTGGGCCGTTAATCATTATGAATTTCTGACTTACCTAGTTTCCAATCTTTATAGTTAACCAACCTTGCTACCAATCTAATTTTTAAGTATATTATTGATTTTTATCTTAATAAGCAGAATTTTTTTTAAAAAAGTTGTTACAGTGCTGGCTAGGTGGTTTCTATATGGAAACAGAAGGGCGGAATAAATAATTGAACTTTAGATTGCTTTCCAAGTCCTGTTTCTATGATTCTTGCAAACCACTTAGTTCCATGTTGCGATATTTTAAATACTCTTGTAGCCCAAATGCCACAAAAACGCCATTGTTCTACGCAAGACATTTTTGAGGTTAGAAGCACAAATGGGCTGAACTTCTTCATAATGTTTTGCAGAGACAACATTGTTCAGACTTTTCTAGGTGAGAAAATAAGTTAAAGAAAGGTTTGACTTTTCTTCTCCCTTGCTCTCTGATATGGTAAAGTTCATAAACTGCATGAAGATGTTGTGCTAAAAATATGAAAAATATGCATGTATGCTAGTGCCAATCTTATTTTGGTAAAAGTGGTTCTCTAGGTTTTGTACTGGAAATTACTGGTTTGTTTTGTGAATTACTAACAATTATATTAGCTCATGTTTTGTTTTGGTAAATGGAGTTGCTTTTTCCCCTCATGCATTTTGAATTTTTTTCCAGTTGGGTTTTCAGCCTTGTATTGAGTAATTACTGAGGGTTTGTCACTTTGTTAAATACTTTTGAGACTTGAAGTATAAAACAACTCTTAGCTCTTCAAGAGTTTGCTGTCTCCTTGGATTTTGAGAGTATTTTATATACATGGATGAAATAGCAGTTTAAGACATTGCGATATTAAGTATGAAGATGAATAGTATTAGACTTATAATTAGCATTTCACTATATGGGTAAGGAAGATAATTTTCTAAGAACAGATGGATCATTTTCTTAAAGTTGTATTGGTAATGTCTTTTAAAAATTATGAAAGAATGTTAAAATACTATGTTGCATTTATATAAAAATGGTCTGTCTGAATTTGGGGAACCATTGGGCCAAAAGTCAAATGTCAGTCACCTTTTAGCCCATCTCAACCTAAACTGACTGAAGAAAATGATGAGCTCATTCAAAAGTACTCCTGGGCATACTGGAATTAAGTTTTTTGAGTCTGAAAGGTAGTTGAAATGTTTTTGTTTAACTCAAATGTGAATATATACATATATATAATTTCTGAAAACAATACTTCAAATACTTTAACATCAGGAATAATTCTGAATTTGTTTTATGAACAAGTAATTATAAATAAATTCCTGAAGCCATATAGGGCCTATATGCTCTTGCCTGTGCAAATGATCAGTATTTTTCATTTTACACTTCAGCATTTTAATAAAAGGTTTTCTTGCACTCCCATTTCTTCTCCCCTTGTTTTCACACACCTGTGGAATTTCTTCCATAGTCCTGTGTTTTCCAACCTAATGCTTGGTCTGATCTATTTGCAAGAGCTTAAATTGAAAATGTGTGAAAAAAATCTCCATTTTTTCCAATGATTTTTCTTTTCATTCAGTGTATTTTTCTTGAAGGATTAAAGGAGAAGTCTGGAAGAATATCTTCAGCTGAGCCAAAAGGACATTTTGTCTTTAAGTCTTCTAGGTGCAAGGCATTTAATTTATGATGACTCAGCTCCACGGTCTATTGGTGAAATCAAGTGTTCTTTGAAAGTTCATAATCTATAGTGCACAATTGGGAGTTTTTGGATTTGTAATCTAATTATTTACATAGCCTTTTGAAAAATACATGCAGCCTTGCTTATATAACAGAAATTTGTGCTTATCAATACTCTCAGAGGTTATTTAATACTTTGCTTCTTGAAGTGTGGTTCACAGATATCAGACCAGCATCCCTGGCTTTACCAGGAGCTTATTAGACATGCAGAATCTTAGTCCTCCTTCCCCAAATATTGAGTCAGAACCTGCATTTTAACAAAATCCCCAAAGGATTCATATATACGTTTGGATTTCAGAAGCAATAGACCAATCCTCTGTTTTCATTTTAGTTAGATGAAGATTTTGAAGATTGTAACAAAAACAAAGAGGTGAAGAGGGAAAAAAAAGTGTTTAATTATCAGGCATAATGCTAATACTTTAAATGTGTTCTCAGTTAATCTTCACATGCACACATGCATGGTGGATATTATTACCCACATTTTATGGATGGGGACACTGAAGATTACAGGGACTAGGAGATAATTTTCCAAGGTTACTTAGCTGGTAAAATGTTGAGTCACCATGCAGATTGAGGAATCCAAGCCCTCACTTTTTCCTAATACTCAATTATTTCTTGGGACCATAGGCATTCACTAAGTACTATTAACTAGATTGTTGTTTCTTTTTTGGGACTATGACTTAGATTTTTTTGGAAAATGTCTTCAAGAAGCTCTTGAAGCTTTCTGAAACTAGGGGTAGCTTGTAAGGAGCATCTTCTTAATCTATGAATTTTAAGTTTGGAAGTTTGATTTGTCATCTTCTACATGTAATTCCTTTCTTTAGGACATGTCTGCCTTTTAAAAATTTTAATTAATTATGGTAATTATGTTAATTTTTAATTAATTATTTAAATTATTCAATTTAATTTTAATTAATTAATTATATTAAATATAATGTATTATTTGCCCCAGGGGTACAGATCTGTGAATTGTCAGGCTTACACATTTAACAGCACTCACCATAGCACATACCCTCCCCAATGTCTATCACCCAAGCACCCTCTCCATACCTTTCCTCCCCCCAGCAGCTCTCAGTTTGTTTTGTGAGATTAAGAGTCTCTTATGGTTTGTCTTCCTCCTGATCCCATCTTGTTTCATTTTTTTCCTTTCCTATTCCCCAAGCCCCCCATCCTGCCTCTCAAATTCCTCATATCAGAGAGATCGTATGATAATTTTCTTTCTCTGACTGACTTATTTCACTCAGCATAATACCCTCTAGTTCCATCCACGTCATTGCAGATGGCAAGATTTCATTTCTTTTGATGGTTGCATAGTATTCCATTGCATATATAGACCACATCTTTATCCACTCATCTGTTGATGGACATCTAGGTTCTTTCCATAGTATGGCTATTGTGGACATTGCTGCTATAAACATTTGGGTGCACGTGCCCCTTCAGATCACTACATTTGTATCTTTAGGGTAAATACCCAGTAGTGCGATTGCTGGGTCATAGGTTAGCTCTATTTTCAACTTTTTGAGGAACCTCCATTCTGTTTTCCAGAGTGGCTGCATCAGCTCGCATTCCCACCAAAAGTGTAGGAGGGTTCCCCTTTCTCCACATCCTGGCCTACTTTCATTTCCTGACTTGTTAATTTTAGCCATTCTGGGCATGTCTGCCTTCTTAACTCCCTTCCTTCTTTTCATCTTTCTCCATATCTTGTTCTTTGCCTCCTTCTCCTTTGCCTCCTTCTCCTTTATAATGGCCTCTGTCAAAATAGTTGTCTCTGTCATGAGTAAGAGGGCACATGTTGAAAACATGTAATTTTTGCAACAGAAACCTGGCATATTTCAATAGCATTTTCAGAGAAACAGTGGGGTTTATTCACAAATGCAAAATCAGGTTTAAGTTCACCATGTGGATGGTATACAATGTTGGTGATCTAGGCTGTGATTAGTTTCTTCCTGAAGTATATGCAATCGTAAGTAAAGTGCTTTTAGGTGAAGCTATTTAGGGTTGGAATATGCCATAACTTCTACTCTCCAGTTTCCCTCCCCATATCTTACTTTCCAGCTCCACCTAGTTGCCTGAAAACTTGTTGTTTCCAAGATATTTCCTATTAGGAAGAAAATATTTTTCACACTGAAGGGTTAGAAATTAATGTATCCTTCTTTGGGTATGGAGTCAAAATGGGAGAAAATGACCAGAGAATGTGTTTGACCCAAAGAGTTGACCTGTAATATATAGTCATATAATAGGTATGTAAATATTTTGGGTAGAGGACTTCTCTGAATCACTGCTATAGTTGACTCTGTTTTTATTCATTTATACATGCATTTATTTAACCAAAATTATTAAGAAAAATTAAAAGTATTTTTAAAAATTATAAAGAGCAACAATTATTGTGGAATTGCTGTGTGCCTGGGACGGGGGTGAGGTCCATAAGGGTGAACAAGACTCGACAGTATTTTTCTTCAAGGAGCTCAGAGTCCAGTGGGCCCTTCTTCAGGTTTGGAATCAGAATATTTTCTAGGAGCCCAGGGAGGGGGTGCTGTGGCCCATAACTGGCTTGGTCTTTTCAAGTGGTTTTAGCCTTTCTGAGTGTCACTTTCTTTACTGAGGATATAGGCAAATTGTTTCCCTGGAAAGGACTATTGTGGGAAGAGAATATCTAAAATGGATTTGACACCCTTTCCTTCATTATTAGAAGTAAAATAACCATTTGGGAAAACCAGTTTCTCATAAAATCCACAGGCCATGTGCCATAGTCAGACCCCTCAGTTTCCCATCCTCCATCCCCTTCACATCTTTCTTATTTATATCACCACAGGGTTGCAGAGCACAGGCCTCGATTCCCATGAAATGCCTCCCAATTCTACTCTGCCAAACTCACCAAACTCTTTGTCCCCCCGCCCCCCAAACCAACACACTTGCATAGGAGTCTGGATGAATGTTTTGAACCCTTCCTCCAGAGGTAGTCAATCAGGAGGAGGAATGTATAAGAGGAAGGCACTGGGAAAGAGGAATGTGAAGGAAGTGGAATGAGATGGTGGAGAAGGTGTGGGTGATGTAACTAGGAGCCTGCCCTTCCTTTCTCCATGCATGCATGCATTCATTCATTCATTTCTTTGTTCATTCAGAAAACAGGGGAAAGGATCTGGTCTGCTCTTTGTACTCAGTGTTACTCCTCGCTGGCCTCCTGGTGATGCTTGGGTGAATCACAAACTATTAAATAAACAAATCCCCACTGGAACCCCTCCTGGAGTACTTAGAATTGTTCTGTGAGCAGCTCAGCTGCAAATCAGTTCAGTGACTTAGAACATGTCTTAGTGAGTTTTGATCAGAAACTCCCATTTGAACTCACTGTGCATTTTCTCTCTCCGTATCACGACAGCTCTTACTCTATTCAGCACTCACATGAGCTTCTTACCGAACCTCCATCAGCTCCTACAAGACAACTGTCTGTTTTTATGTACATCACCAGGGAGCCCCATTTCCAGTTCCCTGAAGCAAATTCAGTTTTTGTCTAACTCAGACCATCGTAAGCAAAAACTGCCAGATTTGCTGGAAATTCATTAAACTCTTTGTAGATGATGTGATCACAAAAAATAAGAGATTGGCACTTCAATTTATTTATCAAGTATTATTGTTGTTGTTGTGTTTTAAGTTATAGAACATACTTCAAAGCCTCGCTCTTCTCCCAGTCTATGTAAAGAATTTTCTTTTCCTTGTGTCCTAACTGGTCCTTCATCCTCCCTTTCAACAACTCCACTCTCAAGTAAAAACTATTCGAAATACAAAAAAATCACAAAGTCAGGTGATGTGGGTTTGTCTAAATTTAGATTTATTGCCCCACTCTGGATGAGAATGGGCTGGAGACCAAGAAAAGGTAGAAATGTTGTAGGAGGGCATCTCCATAAGTTGGCCATGGGTCCTAATTTCTCCTGCATCCTGCTGGAGGTGGGAATGCAGAGATACACACACTTCTCACTTGATTCCCACGGGTTCGGGAGAAAATTGCATGATGTTATTTGTGTAGCACCCTATTATAAGAAATAGAGTTCTAGGAAGGATTAGACTATTTGTAGTGTGTTATTATAACCCCTTGGCCCTTCGGGGAAATTCATTATGGGTGTCTCCTCATTAACTGGACTTTTCCATTATGCCTTTGTTATTGTCATAAATGCTGAGGTCTTGCCTGAAATTTGGCCTTGTTCCCAGATGGCATAGCAGTGTGAACGTGGTCTAATTTTTAGTCCTAGTAAACAAAGCAACTCATATGCCCTATGTTGTTCAAAGACTCGTGGTTCAGGAAATGGGCCCGAGAAAGCCAGCTCCATATCAACTCAAAGAAATGTCCAATCTGGTTGTCCAGGGCCTCTAAAGCTCTAGCATGAGATAGACAAATAGGCCAAAGCTAAGGACCTGCTTCCCTGCAGATGGCAGATCTACAGGGAAGAGGCACAGAAGAGTTTTGGTAAAGCAGAAATCAGCAAACAAATCATTATGGGACTATGAAAGTCCCACCGAAATACAACCTTTGATTTCTTTTTTTTCCTCTTTTGTATGGCTTCCTTTTGTTTTGTATCTTAGCTCTCTGGAGACAGTGTATACTAGGTCTTTTTCTCTCTCTCAACCTGTGTAATTTTAAGAGCATTTTTGCTCTTTTCAGATGTCACAAAAGAAAAATTAACATTTTATTTGGACCTAGTTAGAGCCCTTTATATGTTGTATGCATCTAAATGCCCTGGAGGGGAAAAAAAATTAGTGTGATTAAATTAATCTCAGAGGGAAATTTAATTTGTCCCCCTGGTAATTGTCCAAAATTAGTTCTTTGTAGATAAATTACTATTCATAGACCATTTACTAGTTCTAGAACAGTCTTGCAGAAGCTGGAACATGAAACAAAGTTCTGAGGATAGAAAAGAAAACAAAGCAAGGTTTATGTTACCAGCAGGCAGATTGGCTTTGGAGGCGCACTGAGGCCGAAATCCTGCCTAGCTATTGCCTGTGTTTCTGAGGTCTAGATGGGAAATGAAGTTCCCTAGACAAGGCTGGTGATGCTCTCCTTAGACTGAAGGTATGGAAAGTGACTGCTCTAGCTGACCGAATTTATGTGCATCTTTCACTGTCCTGTGGTTTAGAAAGTTTTTTTTTTTTTTTTTAATTTTTTTTACCAAGGAATATTGTAGGAGGGTCAGTGATCCTGTCTAATCAAGAGGCAGTCTAGATATTCCTTGTTTCTGGCTCATTTCCCAGGAAACACATACCATTTGGGAGAACACATGACTCTACAAAACAGCTTTTATGGGCAGCCCTGTAACTGCTCTAAGCCTCAGTTTCTTCATCTGCAAAGTGGTGCTGACGTAGAAACAGTTCATTAGATTTTTTGAAGATTATCTGAGATGATGTATGCACAGTGCTCAGCACAGTGCTGGGCCTGTGTAGGGAGACAATACATATTAACAGGTGTCATTGTATGACATAGCAACACCATTACACGAAGAGTCATACTTTCTTCATTTCACATCCAAGACTTGGTGACACATGGGTCATACTCATTTTCTTTGATTACAACAGTTTAGTCTGGCAATTTTCAAGCTTTTTCTGAGTATGTTCCCTACTTATAAAAAGAAAACCTTCCTGTATCTTTTGGTAGATGAATGCATAAAGATGTAATGTGACTACTCAGTCATTAAAAAGAATGAAGTTTTGCCATTTGTGACCTAGAGGGTATTATGTTAAGTGAAGTAAGTCAGAGAAAGACCACCTATATGTGGAATCTAAAAAACAAAACAAATGAACAGACAAGAAGACAGAATCCGACTCCTAAATGCAGATAACAAACTGGTGGTTGCCAGGTGGAGGGTGGTGGGAGGATGAGTGAAATAGGTAAAGAAAAGTAGGAGGTGTACAAATTTTCAGTTCTAATTTGCAGAGATAAAAAGTAAAGCATATAGGGAATATAGTCAATAATATTGTCGTAACGTTGTATGGTGGTTGCAGTTACCGTGGTGAGCATTGAGTAATGTATAGAACTGTCAAATCACTGTCCTATACCTGAGACTTATTTAATGTTGTATTTCAATTATACTTTAATAAAAAATCCAAATATGTTGCCCATATTAAATACCCAGCAAGAAAAAAAGAGAACCTTCCCAATATACATGTATTTACTTTATGTATTTGTATGTATGTAGTTATATAATACATATATAATACATATATATAATACATAATACATACATTTGTATGTATGTAATTAAATATAAGTATGTATACATAAATATCATGTGTATGTGTGAATATACGTAGTCAAGAAAACCTGTGCATCAAACATTAATAGCCTCAGCTTTAAATTTCTTTGTTAAAACATACATGGAAGTTACCATTTTTTTTTTTTTTAAATAGCCTGAAGGACTGCTGTGCTTCCCCTGGAGAACAGGTGCCCAGTGGTCTCATCAGATAGTCATCTTGAGGTTGCGTGAACCTGAAATGTCAAATAAGCAGGTTCCTAAGGGAGTCTCGGCAGGCAGCGTGCTCCTCTTTTATTGCTCACTGTTTTCTTCGTAGTATTGATCACTTTCTTTAACTGTATGATAAGTTTATACGTTTGTTTATTCCTGCCTCTCTCCTCACAACTAAAATGCAAACTTGCTCTAGGAAGATAGAGACTTTATCTATTCACATCTGTAGTCCTGGTTCAATGACAGTGCCGTCACGTGAAAGGCCCTTGTTTTATGAATGGATGAACACTGGGGGAAATGCACCCTCTCCTCTTTACCTCCCCACAAGTGCTTTGGTTCACGTTGTGGAGCACAGGCTCTGGAGAACCTTATGCAGATGGTGGTGGTGGGAACAATGATGACGTTTATTGGTGGCTCTCTGTAAAGCCTCTTCTGTGGTTCCGCCCTCACTCAGCAGTGTTCATAGAGGAACGCGCTATCATCTTGCCATGCCCCCCAGCCCTGAATGCTGTACACTCTTCCTGGGCACCATTTGACTAATACAGAGGAGATGTGGTTCTGCCTGGTGTCAGGCGCCAGACACCCAATCTCCAGGCTTATTTGCCCCATACATGAATTCTTTTGGTACCTTTGCATAAAACATGGCTGTTTCACATATTTCCTGAGCAGCACAAATGCCTTTAGACCACTTCCTTTTTTTTATGCAAGTGTTCTGTGGATGCCGTCTCTTTTTGGGTTTTATTTTATGGTTTAGAGATAATTTCTCTTTAAGAGTCAGGACTATTTCTCTTTCTGAAATCCATATTGTACCATATATCTGTCTCCTCTAATGGCAAGACTTTTAGGCTCTTTCCCCCACCTCAAGCTCCTGACAGTTACTTTTTATAGCTGTCATGACAAAAATGTTTCATCAAATGTGGGAGGGAAGATCTTGTGAGAGTGTGGAAACTGTGGTACTCATTGCGAAAGCTCCTGGGGTTTGGCCTGTGGGATCACAGACGCAGGCAATGTCCCCGGACAACCACCAGATGCATTTAGGCTTGGCCTTCTATGACTCATTCTTTAAGGCAAATATAGAGATGAAAGTACACTACTGTATAAAAATGTAAATTGATCTTGTATGTATTAATGTTTTTATCTGCTATTTTGTTGATTGGGAGTAAAAGAAAAACTGAAATTGACTTAGACAACAAAATAAATGAACAAATCATATAATTGAGAAGTCTGGAAATAGGGCTAGCCTTAGGAGAGGCTTGGTCTAGTTTCTTTCTCTGCATTTTCCAGCCCTGAATCTTCAGTGTAGAATTTATTTTTAACAGCTTCCCCACTCATGGTCCCAAGATGCTGTCAGTGATCCCTAGGGCTACTTGTTTCTAGGTTGGAATCCAGTAGGAAAGAGAAAGCCAATATCTCCAGCAAATTCCCAGAATTGACATGGGTCATATGCTAATCCCTGAACTCAAAATTTTAATCAGGAAGATGGGCCATATAGTTGGTTCAAACTAATCTGGGTCTGACTCTGGAGTTAGAGATGAGAAATGAATTCATCCAGACCACAAGACTAGGTAATTTGGAGCACTGTTAGCTGAGGGGAAGGGGAAAATAGTCAAATGTCTGTTACACCTAGCATTAAAATAAGACTGGATTTGTAGTGCTAAGTTTGGTTTTTGATACTTATTTTTTATGGCTGATGTATCTCACACTCTCCAAATATTAGGCTTAGTTTCCATTTCTGGTTGTGGTGTCCATCAGTGTTTCTGGCTTTCTACCTTTTGGGCACATGGTGACTCTTTCTGATCAGTGAGTTGTGAGCATTTGGGCTGAAGCATTGACTTATATGTACGAAACAGAGCGTTCTCTTTCCCTTTGGAAATGCAGTTGGAAGTATCTGAGATGGCGACTGGTCCATTGTGAGTAACAATGGTGAACAGAGTCTTCCTGGTGGCTGATGTTGAATAAGTAGCATGAGCAAGAAATAAGCCTTTATTATTTCAAGCCATGAAGATTCTGGAGTTGTTTGTTACTGTGGCATACCCAGTTTATTCTGCCTAGTACATTGAATTTTCTAAATCCATTTGGATTATTTGGAGATTGCTCAGAAAAATCTTATATTTATGTGATTCTTTCACCATAAAAATCAACTCAAAAATGCTTTCACATATGTGGTCTCGTTTTATCTCCACAATAGTCCTATAAATATGTAGGTGAGAAGGATTAGTAACTCTGTCTTTCCCATGGAAGATTTGAGGTAAACTCCCCAAATGCTCAGTTTACTAATTTAGCAATGTTTGTTATTTTTCTATTTGCTTTATTTTCTTAAGCAATACGATTACACAATAAAATCTCATTATAAAAAATAATGCCTCTCATTTTGCTAATATCTAGTTTGATGTTCCACCTTTGAAGAACTTCTCATTTTTACTTTATTCCTTTCCTGTAAAAAATACTTAATGTTAAAACATAAAGGACTTTGGCCACTGCTGCTTCTGTTGGAAAACTAAACTAAAGGAAGGGTTATCTGTACTATTTACTTGTGTTGAACTTTGTCAAGGACCAAGAGAGTCACTCTTGGAGGGGTATTGAAAGATAACACAGGAAAACTGTAATCATACAGCAGGCAATAGATAAGCAGAGCTCCTACAGAGGGGGTTGACTCAAGAGGAAAATGTAGATACATGGTATTATTTTCCTTGGTAAGAAAATGTCAGCAGGCCAAAAATTCAGAGTGGAGGAGAGAGCAGGGGCTGATTGATCTGAAAACAGAAGAGAGAATTGTCTGGCTCTGAATTGGCAAAGAACACTGCTGAAAAGGGTGGGCTCTGGAAGCAGAGTACCTGGGCTCAGATCGTGGTACCACCACTTACCAGCTGTATAACCTTGCTTAAATTACTTAATCTCTCTAAATCCGGGATTCCTCTTCTATGAGGAATAAGGATAATAGTACCTATTTCATAAGGATATTATGAGGATAAAAAGAGCTATGAACTGTAAAGCTCTTAGAATAGTACACATGGGAAGAGCTTGATAAATATCAGTTGCCATTATATTATTATTATTATTATTCATTGTCAACCTTTCTGTCACCGCCCATTTCAAGCCACCCATCATCTGTCACCTGGACTAATTAAAAAACCTTCTCATTGGTCTTCTCTCATCTGTTTTGTGTCATTTCCAACTTGTTCTCCACCCTGTAGCTAGGGTAATCTTCTGAAGTTAGATTCTCAAGAAGTTGCTTCTTTGCTTATTACTTTTCAGTAATTCCCTCTTCATTTAGGTTTTTAGTCTTTATGATAAAGTCCAAAATTCCTAGTGGATTCCAAGGAACTACCCTATCTAGCCTCAGTCTGTGCTGACCTCTTGTACAACCTCATGGCCCCTTTTGTAAACTCCCAAGTGAGCCCTCTTCTGCCTACCTTGGCACCTTTGTATTAATATATTTTAGAGGAGCAATGCTTTCTTCTCATCCTGATGTTGTCTTCCTGATGGAGGGATCTCTACTGGGGTGACACTTCTCTTACCACCCCTTTACTTTGTAGTGAAGTTATTTGTTTTGATGGGTCAGTGTTGGAGGGATATCTGGGCCTCAGCAGCTCAGCTCTGCCCTCTTCCTCTTGGAAGTAAGCTCCCTCTAGGGAACACATATTCTCTGATGCTCCTCTAGGGGTAGACCCCTTTCACACTGCATGGGAGGTTCCCCTGCTCCAGAATGGCCTATGGCCGCATGGTTAATCTACCACATTGTGGGACCGGTTAACTGGTCCACCTGGCTAACAAATGAAAGCCATGACTTCCAGCCTGATTTCCTTTAGCACTAAAGGTGCTGTATGGATTCTCCAGATGTACTCCTTTCTCCTTGTTCTCCTTTTCCTTCTCCTCCTCCTCAATTCTTTTGAATAGGGGTGTTTCTAGTGGTTCATGGTGGAAAAGTCATGCTGAAGGGATAGAGGTGGGGATCTTCTGTGCTGTATTATGGAATGAACTGTACTAAAATTTGACTGTAAGCCAATAGGTGGTTCAGTGAAATGACAGAATATTTAAGGTCTTACCTATACTCACATCCTTGGATAAGGCCCTGGAAATAGAAACGCTTTCTCCTTTCAATTAAAAAAGACAGGTAAATGGCACTCCAGGAGGGGGAGCCCTCGTTCTTTGTTCCCAGGCATAGCTATGAGGGTTTGCATCATCTGTGATCAAGTCACAACAGAGCCAGAACATCACAATCATTGTTATATGTTAAGTTAAATAAGAGAAAATCGTCACAGACCTGTGACTATTATCACTTTGTCCTGCTCAATTGTCTTTTCACCTATGTGGGATTCAGTTTTGTAGGAGAGTTTCTTTATGATTCCAGTCATGGTTTTGAGCTTCCCAGCAGATGTTCCATCTGTCCTTTTACGAGATACAGGCTCAACCTCATTTTAGTTTCAACTTAGAAGAAAATATAAAACAGGAATATGTGATTTTTTTTTTTTTAGTTAACTGCTTTTTCTCCTTAGCTTTTCTCCTCCCTACTATTTTCTCCAATCCCTTCATCAGAAATATGTTTCATCATTGACAGTTCTCACAGCCTTCCTTTTAGCCCAGACCTTGAGTAGATAGCTCACTGCAAAATACTCCTCCCTCCTCATCAGCTTATAGAACAGTTTTAAGTACATTACTATGTATCAGACCAGCTAAGCTGGGAAATTTTTCTTGACACCTCTCTTACTGTGCCATAGCTTGTTGCACAGAGCTAGACACAATGATTTCTGGTAAATGTTTAAAATAGCTATTTAAGGGGCACTTGGGTGGCTCAGTCAGTTAAGTGACTGACCGTTGATTTTGGCTCAGGTCATGATCATGGGCTTGTGAGACGGAGCCCTATGTCAGGCTCTGTGCTGGGCATGGAGTCTACTGGAGATTCTTCTTCTCCCTCTTCCTCTATACTTTCCCCAATCCCTGACCACCATTGCTCATGCTTTCTCTGTCTCTTAAAAAAAAAAAAAAAGGCTATTTTAGTAGGTACTCATTTTCTTTAACAACAGTAACAATGATTGCTGGAAGCGTAGTTTCACTTAAACTAAGTCACACCAACTAATCTCAGTTTTAAAATATGAGTGGGTGGAAAATCTCTGGGCGTATTGATTCAGAATTTCAGAGAGACTTATCACCCCAGATTTTGCTATCTTTGTAGATAAGATGGAGTTAAGTCTCGTGGGAGTATAGTTAGGTACATTTATAAATGGTTAAATTCAACCGAACATTTTGTGTGAACAACTGAAAAGATGTTAATCTCTGCAGAGGTCTCTAGTAGTTTGCCAATGAACATCTCCTACCAGTTCAAAATGCTCATGCCCATGGGGATAGTGGAGAGGGGTAAAGAGGGAGAGAGAATCTTAAGCAGGCTCTATGCCCAGTATGGAGCCCGACACGGGGCTCAGTCTCACAACCCTGAGATCATGACCTGAGCTGAAATTAAGAGCCAGACGCTCCAGGGACTCAGCCCCCTGGGGGCCCCTGCTTGCATCTCTTAATAGCCATCTTAGA
Source organism: Lontra canadensis (assembly GCF_010015895.1). Taxonomy (NCBI): domain Eukaryota; kingdom Metazoa; phylum Chordata; class Mammalia; order Carnivora; family Mustelidae; genus Lontra; species Lontra canadensis. The sequence goes on from NW_022631006.1 coordinate 11,516,226, forward strand.
TTCCATTCGATGTGTAGTTGGGGTCAGCATATTCAAGCCTCAGCACAGTCTTTGTAGTTTTAGCCTTTTGCTAGAAAATCAGCTTAGTCTGCCCACCATATCTACTCTGCTTCCTGTCATAACATTGTTTCCTGGGACATAAAGAGAATCTGCCTTTCCTATACTGTGTCACTTTGTGGGGTTGGTACTTACCACACTTCTTGCAGAAAGTCTGGTGGTTTTAGAAATGTTCACCATGGGTGTGCCTGGGTGGCTCAGTGGGTTAAAGCCTCTGCCTCGGCTCAGGTCATGATCCTAGGGTCCTGGGATCGAGTCCCGTATCGGGCTCTCTGCTCAGTGGGGAGCCTGCTTCCTCCTCTTTCTGCCTGCCTCTCTGCCTACTTGTGATCTCTGTCTGTCATAAATAAATAAAATCTTAAAAAAAAAAAAGAAATGTTCACCATGTTCAGCACTAAAGATGCTGTGTGGATTCTCCAGATGTACTCCTTTCTCCTTGTTCTTTTCCTCCTTCCTTCTCTCCAAGAGTACCATCAGCATAGAAAGCTATTTTTTTAATTAAAAAAAATTTTTTTGGTCTTTAGTCATATCCTTTGTAATGTATTAGTCTACAGCTTTGGAAGAATATATAAAAGGCACATGTTTGAAATTTTTTGATGGCAGAAAATATTGAATAATTTAAGATGGTATATTCAAAAATTTTTTTTCAATAGGTTGGTACAGTAGAAATATATGAAAGACCTTGTACATCAGTATTTTAAAAAAGCAACCTATAAGTATTTAGGAAGGGGAAACCTGATTTCATAGTGATTTATGAAGAGATGATCTAGAGATTTTAGTTCATCCAAATTCCGTGAATAAACAGTGACATACAATTGCCAAAATGCTGATGAAATTTTAAGGTATGTTAATACAATAGTCTAGAACATAGAACATTGAAGTCTCTACTGTATGTGGGCTGGCTGACTCAGATCTGCAATATGTGTATGGTTCTGTGCAACATGTTTTAAGAGAGATACAGAGAGGTTGGATAAATCTAAAAGAAACTGCTCAGGAAGAGATTTCTGTTAAATAAGTCATGGAGTGGCTGAGGGGTTTGAGAATGCCTGGATCAGAATAGAGATTTTGGGAAGTCCTGTGAATGGTCTTCAAATATTTGAAGATTTCCAACATATAAAGGGCTTAGACTTGGTGTAGGTGACCATGGGGATGGAAATTGGCACATGGTAAAAAGTTACAGGAAAGCAGATTTGGGTTTCTCATAATAGACCTTTCTAGCAATTCCAAATCTGAAATAGAAATAGGCTGGTTTGTGAGGTGGTCAGTTTTCCATCACAGAAGACTTTCAAAGACAAGCCTAGGATCCCCTTGTCAAAGTTATCTAAAGGGTAGGAAGGTGGACCAGATAATCCCTGAAGTTTCTTCCAACCTCACAGTCACAGCATAAACTCAGTGTCTGCATATAGTAGGTGTTCAAGCAATATTTGCCAAATGTATGAATGCATAAGAGTAAAACATCTCAGAGGCAGGTATTGTACTTGATACATTTTTAAGTCATGGATGATTTTATGGCACTGGCCAGTAATTTCACCTATATCAGGAGAGTGTCATCTTTGGGAAAAATGAAGACCTTGAGCCAAGAGAACTTAACATTTTCTACATAATTGGTTTATCTGTCTTGTTCTGGCAAAATCATGTTTAGCCTTGTAAGTTTTAGAGCTGTTCTGATAATGAGCAATACCTTGCCCCAATCTAACATGATGGTATTTCTTTTTCAGGATAATCGTATCCACACATCCAAATACAACATTCTTACCTTCTTGCCAATTAATTTATTTGAACAGTTCCAAAGAGTGGCAAATGCCTATTTCCTTTTCCTTCTGATTTTACAGGTAATGTTTAGATTGTTCCTCTTCATCATCTGTTTGTTAAAAGTATTTATATAATTTGAAAAAGTATGCTAATTCACTCAACTGAGTGTTCTTGATTAGATAAAACCATTCTTATCAGATTTTGACTGTTATTTTTGCTGTTTCTTTTCACAAATGTGGGAGGGCTAGTAATGGGTAAAAACTAGTACATTCATCATTTTAAACACTGAGGTCATTTTAGAATGCAGCTATGCACTTTATCTGAACCAAACCAGAGCCTAATAATTACTGTCCATAGCCTCCCTCTTTTCTTTATCTCCTTCTCACATCAACAGTGTGGGTGTTGCCAGAGTTGAGGTAGTCTAGCTGAGTGGTAGTTAGTGGAACCTAATTGGGCAAATTTCATTTGTTTCTAAGAACAATGACATCTTTTCTATATATAACAAATGATGTATGCTCTATCTTCACTGTAGAGTGACCATTTTTTAACAGTTTTTGGTGGTTAATTGGTAGTTAATAAACTTCATTTTTTCTCCCATCTGACTAAAATATTAGCTTAAATGAAATTTTAGCTTTTACTGATATTTTAGGGAATAAAATGCATAAATCAATGAATATACATAAACAGTTCATGAGAGCTGGTTATTTACCTAATATTTATTTTATAGTAATTTAATCAGACCAAAATGTTACATTCAAAATGCACAGGGCGCTGTGTTAATTTTAGAAGGTTAAAAAGATGGATTAGATGTGAACAGTCCAGAATAATAAATATTTGTATTAAGAAGCTTTTGGTTGTAAGTGGCAGAAACCTAAATTTGTTAAAGCAAAAAGGAAATATATTTAGGATTATATCATTTCATATATGACTGGATTTATGGGCAAACTGTTTCGATAGGATGTGACTTCTCTTTCCTCCATGTTGGCCTTACTTGGGCAGGCCCAATCTACCTGGTCGCCCCTGAAAGCTTTAGACCTTTATTCTCCTGCTTCATCTCCAGCATTAAAGAGAGAGAGATAGAGGGATTAAAAAAAAGAGAATGAGTCTTTTTTCTTTTTTTAATTGGTTGTTCCAACAAGTCTTGTGATTAGCTCTCACTGGACCATGCTGAGTTACATCCCTATTCTTTAACTAATCATGGTGGCTCAAGAATTTGTAACAGTAGTTGTCTTGACCTAGATCACAGGCCAAAGTGTGGAGCCAGAGTGGAACGAGTCTGCCAACATTGTATGTACTGACAGTAGAAGGGGTGAGATAATTCCCAAGATAATTTTACAAGGCTAATTTCTACTTGAGAAGAAATGGATGCTAAACAGGCACAACAAAACCAGACAACAACAACAAAACCTCCACAGTTGATGTATACCTTACAATTTATTGAAAAGACTTTGGAGTCCAATTTCTTTTTCCTTCTTCCCCTTATGAATTTGCTTTTTGTTTCTTTATATAACTCTTTACATCATTCCAGAATTTTGAGCTCATTTCTTTAATGGCTTTCTTATGTATAGTCAAAGGCTCTTGTTCACAGAATTTTATATCTGGAAGGAGACTTTGGGATGGTTTGGTGCAGGCTCCTTTCTTCTGTTTATTAGGAAATGAGACCCAAAAAGGATAAATAATGTGTAAAACTTTTACCATGAGTCAATGATAGAACTAGGACTAGAATCCAGCTTTTCTGCCACTCAGGCCAATGTTTTTATTGGTACCTCAGAGGCTTTTAAGTTTTTTTTTTTTTTAATTTTATGGAAGCTATTGTATAAGATTGATTTAGTTTAGAGCTGTTTTTGATGGTGCCTGATCTCCACGTACTGACCATATCCACCCCACTCTTTTCTACCTGATGGCTCTGAAGCAGCTCCGTATCAAACCCCATTTGAAAACCGCCTAAGAGAGTCCTGTCAACTTTCGTTATGTCTCATGCGGGTGGTTTTGGAGTCAAATAGATCTAAGTTTCAAATTTTAGCAGTGTGTATTCTTGACCTAGCAGGGTGACCTCTCAGGTACTTATTTACAAAATGGGAAAATGATATCTAGGGCTGCAGCATTTCCCGACTCTAGGGCACTATTCACAATGTATTCTATGTTGTGCACTGGGGGTGCTATTTACATGGAATACAAATCCTTTGGGTGCGTGCAAAAGAGATCTGGTACAGAATCTAACTCAATGAACTTTCTGAGGGTCAAATGACATAAAATATGGAAAGTACTTGGCACAATCTTTGGTATAAAGTATATACTCAAAGAAACCCTCTTTTAGAATTGGTGAGAAGTTAGTAAAATTGTTAAAAGTTGAGATGAGAAGCAGAGAAAAGACAAGTGACAAATGTCCTGGGAAAAGATTATCTGGAAGATTTCAAGAAGCTTACTTCTCAAGTTGGTATACAAATTTTATTTTTTGTCAAGTAGCCTAAAAATTGGTTCAGTGATACTTCTGTGTGTCTTATAAGTGAATGCAAATACTTAGTTATTGAAAGTTATTCTGCATTTGTATAAATAACGATATAATCCCATTACTTTCTGTGAATCTTATGACAAAATTTGGAAGATATATTTCCTAACTTAAAAGCCCTAAACTATTTGAAATGTTTGTTTTAGCTGATTCCAGAAATCTCCTCCTTGACCTGGTTTACCACTATTGTGCCTTTGGTCCTGGTGATAACTATGACAGCTGTCAAAGATGCCACAGATGACTATGTGAGTATTTGTTTTTGAGCATTTTTGAGGTCTCAATTTCAATTGTGACCTCTCAAAGATAAAAAATTGGGATCCATTTGGAATTTTTGAATGGAGCTCTTTTGATCAGTATTAAATAAAACTCTTTTGCTATTTCTTTAGTGACTAATACAGATTTCATAGAACCAGAGCCTGTTTATGTTAAAAGCAAGAGGGCTTGAATAATTAGACTTACTCCCTCATTTTACAGATGAAGAAACCAAGGACTCTAAAGAACTAGTGATTTGCTAATGATTATACAATCAATTAATGGTAAGACCAGAATTAGAACACAAACTTGCTTCTACCCAGTGAAGTATTATTTATCCTATATCATATGTCTTTCTCTAAGCTTTAGGAATTGGTAAATGTTAGGTACTCTCACATCCTATGGTCATTATAGCATGAGTTGAAAATCAAATCACTTCAGAAGTCAGGCAATTAATGTAAACAAGTGAAGTCTAAAACAATAGAGAATTTTGAAGTCTGCATAAGCTAAGGGAGGTCATTAAAATACAAAGATTTAGAACATGGTCTTGTACAAACCAAATATTCTAAATGTAGAAAGTTTATATCTCACCCTGGGTGCCCTAGCCTCAATAACTATCTGTATCCCAATGACTTACGTATTTATATTCCTAGCCTAGGCTTCTCCTGTGAACTCATACCTATATTTCCTACTGTCTATTTTTAACTTATCTATGTCTTTAAAGTGGGTGTCTTGTAGATGGCATATAACTAGGTAATGATTTTTTATACAGTCTGAAAATCTTTTTAAAAAAATTTTATTTATTTGACAGAGAGACAGCAAGAGAGGAGACACAAGCAGGGGGAGTGGGAGAGAGAGAAGCAGGCTCCCCATGGAGCAGGGAGATGTGGGGCTCCATCCCAGGACTCTGAGATCATGGGTTGAGCCGAAGGCAGATGCTTAATGACTGAGCCACCCAGGCAACTCTGAATGTTTAACCAATTTACATTTAATGTGAATATCATTATGATTAGGTTTAAATCTATCATCTTGTTCCTGCTTTCTTTATGCCTCATTGGTTCTTTGTTCCATTTTTCTTCTTTTAGACTGAGTATTTTTGTGAATCCTTCTTATCTTTATTACTGGCTTTGTAGAACAGTAGTGGTTCTGGGTTTTTAACTTATAGTCTACCTGAATTGGTTTGGCTTTGGAACACTGGCCTTTATGCAGACCCCTCTGTGCTAAGCTATACGGGAGATGCAAAAATAAAACATACACAGAATCTGAAGTTAAAAAATAAGCTTAAGATCCAGCAAGAGAAGATGAGACATGGACATGAATAACAATAATGTGATGTAAAAAATTTATGAATCATAATAAAAAAAGCACCTTCATTCTTTGTGGGAAGAAGATGCCATTCAAAGGTTAGTTGGTAGTGGAGGTGGAGTGTGTGAAGGAGAATTAGGGAAGGCTTCATGGAGATTGTGGGAACCCTGCCCTCCTGAGAGGGTTGAATATGGGAAAGTGAGATAGGGAGATTTGTACTTATCAAGTTGGTTCGTATGATCCTTCCTCATAGTTGTTTTATGTATAATTTTTTGATAAATCAACAATTTGATGTGACTCATTTGAAAATTATCCATGTGCATAATGTATTTGTCTTCGTATACCATGTTTCTGTAGGACAGATAAGGTATGACTCTTTTCATTTTTAATGAAGTGCCTCATGTATTTCATGGTTCATATTGTGACTATAACCTTTGATGCAGGATTTTTAACACATAGGACCTGTTCATACTAATGAATCATGTCACTTACAAGTGGTAATTTTGGAATTTATTCGTTCCTGTGAGGTTGCCATTGTTCAAAGTACATTGGAACTCTTCATACAGAATTGCCTTCATGATCAGTGTACAAGGTACAGAAGAAAGCCAATCTTGTAATTTTGTGTTCACCCAGCTTTGGAAACAAATGCCATTTCTCAGCCCCTAAACACATATTTACCTTACCTGCTTTCTAAGAGAAGCTTTTGCATATTTCCAAGCATAAGACATCCCTTCATGTCTTTTCTAAGGGTAAATAGCCCCATCTTCAAAAAATAAGATGACATTCCAAAGAATGCTCTGAGTAGTTCTAGGAGATACAATTTTAATAATGATTTCCGTAAGGACAACTTTGGAGTAAATGTGTGTCTTTTCCACAATATCTGATCTTTCAGGGAAATAGTATTTATTTAGATGCTTGAGTTTCTACATATTGGCTTTAAATGTCTTATTCAATATAGTCACACTTAATGGTAGAGCAAAATGGTAGAGTAGAAAGAACATGGACTTGGAAGAAAGACACCTTATCCTGTTATGTTCTAACACTATTATATGAGTAAAACAACATTTCTGAATCCTTCCTTGTCTGTATCTTGTGGCTAATGACACCAGAACTCTTGGAAGGACAAAATGAGATGCTGTGTGTAAAGCACTTTGCACAAGCCTGTCTCATAATGGGTATAAAATCACTGCTCCTTTCTAAGGAGGAAGTTCCTCTGCTGTTCTTCTCTACGCTTTCATATCTGTTTTTAGAGTAGAAATTGTCAAGAAGAGTCAGCCTGGGCATGAGACAACCATTTCTAGTCCTACCAGATTCTGTTCCAATACCAAGACTTCTTGGCAAAATCTGAACTGAAGTGAGAGTGGCTTATTTTGAGGCCCAGAGAATAGGCAGCTCAGCTTTCAGGGGATGAACTAATTGGTCCTTTTCTGTGATTCCCAGCTAGTCAATTTTGGGGGTTATTTCCAGGTTAGATAGAGATGCAACTAAGTACTAAATCTCCTTTTGTCTCTACTGTGGTTAATTCTTGAATATGCTTTTTTTTCTGATAACATGTATGGGTTCAATAACCAGATATATTTATCAGTCAGGGTCTTGGCAGGAAAGAGATGTCACCCTGAAATTAGTAAGGTTGGAGAAAGATTAATAACAAAGGTACTATTTACAAAAGGGCAAAAGAAAAGTTGTCAAAGAAAAGCACATAGTTTAGCAACATGGAGGGCAATACTACTTTTCTGTCTGAAGGGGCAATGGGAGGAAGCAATTACCTGTATCTGACTTCTGCTCATGACAACTGGTTCTGCCTTCAAGCTCACTCCGCTTGAAGGAAGCCAGGGGGCGGGGATATACCCCATTTCACTCTCCTCTGGCTACTCTCATCTTCTGCCAGAACAACCTATTGGCCAAATCAAACCAGGAGCCAGAGGGTAAGGACCTTATAGGTTAGCTTCCCATAACAAGGCAGAGTGGAGAAGATGGAGTGTGGATATAGAGGAACAAACGCAGACAAAATAATATTTCTGTTGTTCTATTGGGAAGGAGAAGTTTGCATGCCAAGGATGGGCTGAGTTAATTTAGTTCTCTACTGATATTATAAATGTTTTCATGTTAGAAAATGCTAAGGATTGTATTTTTCCTGATAATATCCACTGACTTATACTTGGCCGTCAGGGTAATTGCATACACTAGGCATAGCATAGTAGAGAGAATGGGATGGGTTTGGGAAGGAAATTGAATAAGAGAAGGACTGGTTGAAACATTTTACATATTGTGATATTAATATAACATTTTGAATTTTTTAAATGAAAATGCACTAATTTTGATGGTAGTCTTATCTGAATGGCTGTTAATTTATGAGTTTAATAGAGTGTTCATAATACTTGGATTCTTCTAAGCAGTATATGATGTTTACATTACTGGAATGTACAATAAGAAATGGTATCACTTGGGCATAAAAAAACAAATCCGTACCAAATGTGGTTCGGTATTGCAATTTGAGTTTTGTTTTAAGTACCCAGTGTTTCATAAGATTACTGTTAACAATTAGAATTTCTGGAGAATAAAAATATATGTTATTACAAGTAACTTAGTGGTTTCAAAGAAATCCATGAAAAAGAATGACTGGTGTTTCAATGAAGTATTGAGCACATATGTGAGAGAAATGGAAGGCTCCTTTCCCTGTTGAAGATCTCAAAATATATAGTTTTCTCTGGAACTGTGTGGCAGAGTAAAGAGCGTATTGTCATCTTAGACGCATTTAAAAATGTGTGGGAATTAGAAGAGCATGTGGCTAGACTTGTTTCATTGGTTACCTCCAGGGTTTGTGAGAAGGGTATTGACTCAGATTTAGAACACATGGAGCTGGGTTCCAGGTAAGCATAAACTTTGCTAATTTTGGATTGATGGTGATATTGTCCAAACAGATGATCTCAAAGTATTTTTAGTGCTCCTATTTGCGCTGACAGAGTATGATTAAATATGTTTTTTCACAAACATTTTGACTTTCAGTTTCGCCATAAGAGTGATAACCAAGTGAATAATCGGCTATCTGAGGTGCTCATCGACAGCAAGTAAGAAATAAATTCTTTGGGTTATTTTTAAGATTTCTGGGACCACAAAACAAGTCTTGACATTTGGTGGTTTTCTCTTTTAATTAAGTACATGTTACTTTTCCCTTTCAATTTGTTAACAATTACAAAGTAAGTCAATTTTATCTTCATTTCTTGCTTGTGCTACTCATTCAACTTCCAATCCCTATGAAGTTGGTTTTGTGGAACACAGACACATAACTATCACTTCATTTTTAGATCTACTACTACTTAAAATTGGCACTTATGCTATGTCTTGTATATAGACAACATCTCATAAGTATTAACTTATTTAATTAGTAAATTTCTGGGAAACATTGATAAGAGACTTTGACAGATTACTGTATCAAGTGATAGTGATAAGAATCTCACATTTACTTGATAGTTTAATTTAGAATAGATTATCCACCATAACACAGATTTTCATTACTTTTAAATTGATAAATATTTATGAGAATGATTCTTGAATTTGAAATTCTTTAAAACATGTCTTTACACACTAATGATAATTAATAATTATATATATAAATTATGTATATATAAAAATAATAAAAGTTAGCAAAAGTAAATTTCAAACCTTTATTCCATTGTTTCTTATTCTTTGTCCCTTTTCTGCTAATAATAACATAACAAAGTAAACTTAAAATATACTTCATTCTGGCAGTCAATCACATTTGCCGATGATTTTGAATCATTTGGATACTATGAAGAATATAGTTTTTAAAGGGAATATCATAAAATGAATTTATCACATGGGATGGGAAATTTCAAGAAATGATAAAGATATCAAGAGGGACTAGGTATAATCTAGACAGTAATTGGTAGGATTGAAGTAATTAGTCTCTTTCCAGAACTAAAATGTGGACTGATCACTAATAACATAATGAATACATACAGTTTTTTTGTATTTGCTTGTTTTAGAAAATCGCATTAAGTGCCTAATGAAGTAAAATGATCATACTTTGAAATTCTAGTGGTAAAGACAGAGCCTCTGAAAGTGTGATTCCTGTGTGACATGGATAAGCCATAAAGATGCCTAGAGCCATGTGGTTCATTTCCAGTGTTAGCAGGTTTTTAATTGTTGCCACTGTAGTATGGTGTTTAAAAGCATGGATTTTGTGCTCAGAGGGACTTTGAGGATGAGTTTAGTCTTGACCCTAAATAATTCTGTAGTCTAGAGCAAGTTTCTAAGAGGTGGTGAATCTTTGTAAGCTAATGTGGTGTGTGGCTTTGAGCTGTGCTGTTGCATATCTGGACTCTCTCAAGTCTTATGGCTCTGTGTATTAGATCTGTCATTAATATGATATGACTAATTCCCCAAGGAACATTTGATAATAAATCTTATTCCTTTCAAGTATCATCTCATACAAAGTATGTTTAAAATATGTACAATTACATAGTGGATTTGAAGTAATGCCCCTAGCATATCTTTTAATGTCCCTTAAATTACCAGTTAAATCTTGTGGCAATACCTGGACACTGATAGATATTGGGGCCTCTACTTGGAGGCCATGGTAATAACCCAGGCACTTACATATTCAGAAATTTGTTGATTATATGCCTTCCACACGTGCTCTCATTATCATTATTGTTAGAAGCAGTGTTAGTGTTACTTTCTCGTGGTTTCATTTAGCTTTCCATTGAGTCCTTATGAAGCAGCGCCTCTTTGTAATTCAGTATGGTATAATGCTTTGAGATGTATTGTTCCTGATCTATAAAGTTTAAGGGAGAAACCTGTATCATTTGAGTATGAAGCGTTCTTTAGGATTCGGTAGGAAATCAGGCAAGATTTTTGTTTTTTTAAGATTACCCATTACTGTGAGCTCCTCTAGGACAGGGGTCATCTCTTGAACACATCTGTGTCCCTTGAGCCTAGCATGATGTTTATTTAATTTTCAAACTGAGCAGTAAGAACTTCTGAAAGAACAATCTTCCAGAGGAGCTTGATGTGTCTAATCTTGCTGAGTTCCATCATTGGCCAATTACAATGGCTGGGGTGGTGGTCTTTGTACAGTGTACTCAGGCTATGGAGACTGGCTTTCTACTTTTTAGATTTTGAAAAATTGGAGCGATCAACTGGGCTCAGATCTGAGATAATCCCAGGGAGCTTGGAGTCCTCCCTTGGAGCTTTTGGTTGCAGAGGATACTGTTGGGGTTCTGCCTAGATCTCCACTGTCTTCTATGCTCATCTCCAGCTTCTCTGTGCATTGCTCGTAAGTGCTTGCATCTGTTGTTTTCTTCAAGTAGTGCCCTTGAGTTACAGGAGCCAAAGTCTGATGGGTGCAAGAGTATAGAAGAGCAGTGCCCCTGCCTCAAGTTGAGCAAGCTCTGAGGTTAGTTTGTACACTTAAGCACTCCTTGAGATCAGACAGAGGATGGGACTTTATCTGCAGTCACACCCTGTGTGGCATTTTCCCTCCCTTGCCAGTTGCTCCTGGAAATACTTCCCAAATGAATCATTTGCACATGAATCCTTATCTCAGGATCTGTTTCTAGGGAACCTGATGTGAAACACCAATTAACAATTAATCTATTACTAGATCCTATTGCAATGTTAATGGAAAATATTAGGAAATGCTTTTGGGTCTATCCTTGGCACCTGTGGGTCCTGATCCAGGAATGAAGTAAGATGCCTGGAGTGCATCAGAGAAGTCCAGATGTTGCCAGAGGTGAGTGTATCATAGTAGGGTGGGTACAGCCAGGTACCTGTGGCCTCCTTTGGCAGGAAGTCTTGGAATTGGGAGGCAGCCTCATTCTCATGGTCGACATATTTGAGGGGAAGGAGGTGGGATGAAAGCACCAGTCTGGAAATCTGGCTCCATGTCAGTGATCACTGTTTGACTTTGAGCTATTAATTTTCCTTCTAGGCTGTAGTTCTCTCTTCTGCTGTGCTCAGAAGTGAGGAAGGTGGGCAGCTACATTCAGATTCAATACATATTTATTGCACAACTACCATGTGGGAGCTCTAGGGCTTCTCCATTTAACTTTCATTAAAAAAAAAAAAAAAAAAAACCCAAGGTGTGGGTAATAGTGCTCCATTCTAGAGATGAAGAGATTAAGGTCCTGAAAGGGAGTGACGTGTTCAGGGTCCCATGGAAGTAAGAGCCTAAATTAGAATTCTTCCCATTCATGAGTGATGTGTAAGTGTGGACTACCCTATTTATTTTGTATTTGAAGGGCTTTGTATACAATTGTAGGAATATAAACGTAATTACATAATATAGATGTAGTTTATCTGTATGTAGTATATATTTGTATTATACACATTACTCATCTATGTTCTTAGCATTGTGTAAGCTGTAATGCTAAGCACTATAAACCTAAGTCACAAAATAAGAGTGATAAAACCCTTCCTTTTATAACCTTTTCAATTTTTTTTTGTTTTGTTACTCATATTCCTTTCGGATTAGGACCTGTCTTCTGTATTTGAAATCTATTATGTGAAAGTGCTTAAGAGATACATGTTATATTAGCCTTTAACAAAATTTGCTGACTTTAGTTTTAAAACTAAGTAGAGGTGGCATGATTCTGTATTGTAGAAATTAATGGGACTGCTGAATAGGAAGTGCACACTTTTGTACCAGGCTATGAGATACAGTAGCCCCCCATTTCCCTGCACTTTTGCTTTCCGTGACTTTAGTTACCTGTGCTCAACCATGGTCTGGAAGCAGGTGATCCCCCTTCTGACATATCATCAGAAGGTCAGTAGTAGCCCAATGCTACATCACAGTGCCTATGTCATTTACTTCACTTCCTCTCATCATGTAGGCATTTTATCATCTCATCCCATCACAAGAAGAAGGGTGAGTTCAATAGGATATTTTGAGAGAGAGAGAGACCATGTTCATGTAACTTTTATTAAGTGTATTGTTATAAGTGTTCTATTTTATTAGTTATTGTTATTAGTCTCTTACTGTGTCTAATTTAGAAGTTAAACTTTATTGTATATAGGTATGTATAGGAAAAAACATAGTACAGGATTTGGTACTATCTGTGGTTTTAGGCATCCACTGGGGGTCTCAGAATGTGTCCCTTGCAGATAAAGGGGGACTACTGTACCATTTGCTAATGGCATGTATGAACACCAGTAGCTATCTCAGTGTTTCTTGAGAGGGTGTCTCAAATTGTGCTAACATTCTTGACCAGGCTGGGAGCAACTGGGCAGGTGAAGGACAATGTGAGGGTTTGTGATAGTCCCTTCAGAGGTCATCTAATCTGGCGCCCTTCAACCTGGACTGCATGTTGTATCAGAGCCCCAGAGAAACCCCAGCTTAATTAGAGGAGGGTCTTGGAGTTGAGATCCCAGTGTTTTTTTAAGTTTCCAAGGTGATTTTATACACGTAGAGTTGAGAACTCCTAATTGAAGCCATCCTTATGTCCATATATGTATCTTTATTTCTATATTTCTTTAATTTTAAAAGATATCCAAGGAAGGGAATTATGTTAGTTTTTAAAATGGTAAGCATGGTTTTTCCACATAATAAATATCCTTACATAGAAATAATTCTGTAATGCTCCTTGGTTAAATTTATTCCTAGGTATTTTATTATTTTGGTAGAATTATAAATGGGACAGTTTTCTTAATTTCTCTTTCTGCTACTTCATTGTTAGTATATAAAAATGCAACAGATTTCTGTACATTCATTTTGTATCCTGCAACTTTACTGAATTCATTTATCAGTTCTAGTTTTCTGGTAGAGTTGAGGGTTTGCTACATATAGTATCATGTCATCTGCAAATCGTGAAAATTTTACTTCTTCCTCATCATTTTTAGATGCCTTTTCCTTTTTGTTCCCTGACTGCTGTGCCTTGGAGTTGTAGTACTATGTTGAATAAAAATGGTGAGAGTGGACATCCTTGTCTTGTTCCTGACCTTAAGGGAAAAGCTCTCAGTTTAAAAAAAATTTTTTTTGAATGTGATTACTAGAAAATTTGAAAAATTACTTACATGGCTCACATTTGTGGCTGGCATTCTGTTTCTTTTGAATGACATTGCTTTAGTACACCACCTTTGGATACCTGTGAGAGAACTGAGCAGAGAAGAAAATGAACTCTGTGCTATCAGCCTAGTCTGATTCTCAGCCCAAGATGCCCTGTGAGATCTTACAGGCTGCCAGGATTATGGTTTGTGTCACCATTAACAAATAGGCTCAGTATCACTTTTTCTTAATATTTTATTTCCTTGACATCTTCTGAATTTATACTTTTGCATTAGAGCAATGTGGGTTCAGATGCTGCAGTGAGATTACCCTTTCAGACTGGGTGTTTCCTTGACATCTCTAGATTTTAAATGGCTCTTGACCATCAACTTTTTGTGCATCACATTCCATTTTATACTTTCTTGAGCTTCAGTAAATTTTGTTAAGTCTATCAAGCTCTTTCATAGAAACACCCATCAATCTTATTCAGTCTTTTTTCTATTTCTTTTGGAAACTGTGTGTATTTATAGGGAAGAATATGGACTTTCTTTTACTACTGCCGAGTATTGTCTCTGAACTATTCCAGTCTGGTAATCCTAGCTGCTGCATAACTGTGAAAACAAATTTCAGTAGGAAAAAATTTTCTTTTTTGTTTAATCAACTTTTCCAGTTTGATTGAGTGATGACTCCCATTGGATATTAGGATTGAAAATTTTGTTTCATTTTTTCCTTTAATAGGAAAAAGGAAAAAAAATCTTTTTTTTTCTGTTATGAAAATAACATATGTCCATTAAGAGAAATTTGAAAAATAAGAAAAAGTAGAAGGAATAAAATAATATTCATACTTCTAATTATCTTACTATTTTTTTTCCTTATTGTCTTTTCTTCTATGCCAAGATTTCTTATAATTGTGTGTGTGTGTATCCTTCTGTTTTCACTTTACATCATATCATTACCATTTTCCCAATGTCTTTAGTACAGTCATTATACACATCATTTAAAAAAATTTTTTTTAAATTTCTTTTCAGTGTACCTGAATTCATTGTTTATGCACCACACCCAGTGCTCCATGCAATACCTGTCCTCCATAATACTCACCACCAGGCTCACCCAACTTTCCACCCACTGCCCGTTCAAGACCCTCAGATTGTTTTTAGAGTCCATAGTGTCTCATGGTTCATCTCCCCCTCCAAATTTCCCTCAACTCCCTTCTCCTCTCCATCTCCCCATGTCCTCCATGTTATTTCTTATGCTCCACAAATAAGTGAAACCATATGATAATTGACTCTCTCTGCTTGACTTATTTCACTCAGCATAATCTCTTCCAGTCCCGTCCACATTGATACAAAAGTTGGGTATTCATCCTTTCTGATGGAGGCATAATACTCCATTGTGTATATGGACCACATCTTCCTTATCCATTCGTCCGTTGAAGGGCATCTTGGTTCTTTCCACAGTTTGGCGACCGTGGCCATTGCTGCTATGAGCATTGGGGTACAGATGGCCCTTCTTTTCATTACATCTGTATCTTTGGGGTAAATACCCAGTAGTGCAATTGCAGGGCCATAGGGTAGCTCTATTTTTAATTTCTTAAGGAATCTCCACACTGTTTTCCAAAGTGGCTGCACCAACTTGCATTCACGGCAACAGCGTAAGAGGGTTCCCCTTTCTCCACATCCTCTCCAACACTTGTTGTTTCCTGTCTTGTTAATTTTGGCCATTCTATCTGGTGTAAGGTGACATCTCAGTGTGGTTTTGATTTGAATCTCCTTGATGGCTAAAACATTTTTTCATGCGTCTGATAGCCATTTGTATTGCCTTCATTGGAGAAGTGTCTGTTCATGTCTTCTGCCCATTTTTTGACATGATTATCTGTTTTGCATACACATCATTTTTAAGAGCTGTATAACATTTGGTTGAGTGCATGTCTCATAATTCAAATAATCCATTTTCCTTTTGCTTGATATTTAGTCTATTTTCAATTTTAAACTATGATTTCTTGATCTTTCTGAATTGATCCCTTTCCATAAGACTGATTTATAAAAGCCAGCTAGGATGATTACATGAATACATTATTTTCTATGTGAGGTAATGAGAACTTGAAGCATTATTCCTCAGTCCTCTGACAATTTTATCATGCTTTATCAGAGCATCCAGGAACTAAGTATGCATAGGACTGGGTTGAGCATATTGACTGAACCCTGGGAGGTTTCACTTCTACCAAACATGATTGTTTCCCGAGTGGGTGGCTGTCACACCATCACCACCAAGTTCCAAGTTTATCTCTTCTTAGTACAACATGAAAACAAAACAAAAAAAACCCCCACGTTTTTCTTTAAAAAATGTATTAGTGACTGGGGCTTGGGTGGCTTAGTTGTTTAATCATCTGACTAGGCTGGGGTTGTGATCTGAGATCAGCCCCGCTCCCAATCCTACTCCCTCTGCCCTCCCCCTGGCCTGTGCATGCTCTCTCTCTCTCTGTCTCTCACATAAAATATAAAAAAATGGATTCGTGACACATGTAAACCCACAAACATCAATAATTTGAAACAGTTTGAGTATAAGTTTTATATTACAATTACTAGCTCTATAGCACTCATATATTAAGTACATCTATCAGTTCTGAACTGCAGATCTCCTAAAGAAAATTGGGGCAGTGATACAAAAGTGTGGTTAGCAGATCCTTCAGACAGCCATGAAGGAACTCTTCCCTTCTTTGTCCTGCCAGATTAGCGGTATATGAACAGAATAGTCAAAAGATCTATCATTTGCTGCTGAATTCTTGGGAAAAAAAAAAAAAAAAACAACTTACCCAGAAGAGGGAGACTTCATATATGGTATTCCCCTTTGCTAGATTTGATTCCAAATGTCAGTCTTGAGTAAGAGTGGATTATTGTTCTTATTAAATATGCTTTCTTTTTCTCCTTGGGCACCTGCAATAAAAAAGTTGTTCAACTTAATGATCCTGAAGGGGACACATATGTAGTGCGTCTGTATGCTACTTGTAAGTGGGAGAGAGGTTCTGGGATTCTGCTGATCCCATAGGAGGGCCAATATGCACTGAGTTACCTCCTCCTCTTTATCTGGGTTTGTGGGCTTGAAACTGGAGTAGAGACTTCTGTAGTTAAGCACAGGCAAAACACAAACTCTCTGATTTAATGTCTGGCTTATCCAGAAAATTTATATGTTATGATGGTACTATTAGGTTTAGGGGACAGCTGTTTAGGGTCTGCATATTTAAAAGGAAAATTTGAGGCAAAAATCTTGATTCTTCTTTTTTTTAAACAATGTTAATAAAACACACCATTATGGGTTTAAATAACAGTGAGTTCAAAAGCAAGCTAATAGGAGTAGTCTTGATACTTTTTGGATTCAATGGGAGGGAATAAAAAATTAACTTAATTTTTAGCTCATGCTACTAACTCACAGTAAAAGTGTTTCAAAAATAGTTTCACCCTCAATTTCTGTTTCTTAAGTCTTGGATTGATAATTTCTTGGGAAGTTTCTGTGTTTTGCAGATGGAATGCCACAAAGCTGTGACATTGTTATAGTTCTTATAAATGATCTTCCATTGTAATCAATTATTATATTGTATGAATATAATTTTTTAAAGTGGTGGATTTCTAAACGGTGACCATTTCCCCAAATGAGCTTCATCTTGAAATAATAGGAAATTATAACACTTTCAAAACTCTGCACATGAGCTTTTCGGTGGCATCCCCTAATTTCTTTTAAAGTTGATGTAACCCAGATGTTTGCTGCTCCCCTTGCCTTCTCTTAATGCTCCCTCAGAGACCTCCTCTGCCCTTTTCCCCAGAAAGACATCAGAGAGTAAGGTAAAGTTGACTGAAGATTTGAGGGGGGGGGGGATAGAAATTAGCAAGTTTATTTTACACACCCCACAGCTAACAATGTGAAATCCTAGTTTAACGTTTTCTCATAGTTCTTCTTCTCTGCTGCTAGCCTTTGTAATCTCCCCTTCCCCCATTCAGTGTTCAGTGTAGTTGGCTCCAGTCTCTTCTCTCAGTGTCTGGGGCCCCTCATATTTATCTTCCTTTTATTACTCAAAGTATCTTGGTTCTTCCTTGGCTCTGAACTCAAACTTGTCATAGTTGCTTACCAAAATAGAAGAGCCTTCTGTAACTAGGACCCACTTATCTTAGATAATAATGAAAGTAAAAAATACATCAAACTCTATGTAACATTTAAAGCTTGATTCTCTCTCTTTTAAAAAACAGGCTTATGCATCTCTTCTCAGTTGTCATAGGATTTCTTTTGAAAAAACAAACCTACACCTAAGTCACAAAGGCATTGGAATTGTTAGAACATTAACTTTAATGAGGCGAAGTTTTCTTAAGATCTTAAAATCTGAAAGCCAAATGAGATCATAGTATTACAGTGAGTAAATTTGGTTTTCATCAGAGCCCACAGGTTGTTTATACCAAACCAAACAAATGTTAATAACATTCTCAATTGACTATTTATCATTAATTAACTATACATACATTTCTACTATAGTGGCATTTTCTTTAGAGCTCCTGAGATAATCTCAATGGATTAATTTCTTCCATGTACTTTAGATTGGTATACTATCTATATGTTGTGAGTGTAGACTTAAGAAAACTTGGGGCACCTAGGTGGTTCAGTGGGTTGAGCCTCTGCCTTTGGCTTGGGTCATGATCTCAGGGTCCTGGGATCCAGCCCCACATTGGGCTCTGCTCAGCAGGGAGCCTGCTTCCCCCTCTCTTTCTGCCTGCCTCTCTGCCTTCTTGTGATCTCTCTCTCTCTGTCAAGTAAATAAATAAAATCTTTAAAAAAGAGAATTAAGAAAACTTAAGACTATAAGTAAAATACAGAAATTACTTTTGATTCTGTCACCCAGACCAGAGCAAACTACAATGTTATCACTCCCTTTCCTCTTCCATCTTTGCTTTTTCCTCCCCACTCCTCTACACAATATTAATTTTAAAATACTTGAGATTATATCATATCCTGTTGTTGTGGTTTGAAGCTACCCCTTCCCCCATATGTCCCCTGGAAACTGTGAATTATCTTTTTAGAAAAAGGGGTTTTGCATATATAATTACAGTCTTGAGATGAGATTATCCTGGTAATCTAGTCATAAGTGTCTTCGTAAGAGAAGAAAAGGAAGACGGATACACAGAAAAGATTAATGTGAAGATGGAGGCAGAGATAGGAGTCAAGGAATGCCTAAAGCTACCAGGAGCTGAGAGAGAGGCCTTTCCTAGATCTTCTGGAGGGAGCACCACCCTGCTGACATGATGATTTTGGATTTCTAGTCTGTAAAACTGTGAGAGGATAAAGTTTTGCTGTTTTAAGCCACCTAGTTTGTGGTAATCTGTTAGAGCAGATCTAGGAAAATAATACTGAGTTGTTCTTAGCTTTTAATTGAGAGATTCTGTATTTGATCACTTGTTCATTCTTTCACTGAGTACACATTAAATGCCTATTATGTGTCAGGCAAAATGCTACATACTGGGGATGCAGAGTTAAATAAGACAATTTCTGCTTCAAATATAATATAATCATACATAGATGGTATGCAGCAAGTTTATTTCTAACATTGCCATGATGCTCTCACGTTTCATTGTTTTTGCTGGTAGGTAAGATAAGTGAGAAGAATGACTCATTTTATTAGGATGTCCAACTTCCAGAAATTCTTTTCAGTACACAGACTCTGTAGACAGAGCTATGCCAGGTGGTAGAAAGCCTTGGTAGAATTTGGGAAGCTGTTTGGAAATTGTGTCTTGAAGCTGTAACTCAAGGGAACATTGGACTACCTTTAAACTTGAGTACTATTTTCAAAAACTAAGATCTCTTTCCTTATTGAATATCAGGAATTAAAAAAATTCTCTCTTATTGATCTTTAGTGAGGATTAGATGTGCAAAAACAGAAGAAAATTAAGAAGTGCAGAGAGCATAGAAAGTAAAAGTATTGATCTCTAAACTAGATTCAAAGATTCAAAGGAACCTGTGATATTTGGGCAAGAGTGATATTTGCTGTAAGAGTGATATTGTCAGCAACCTAGGGAAAGAAAACTCTGGGAGTGGCATTGTGTACCAGTTACTAGAGATAAGGAAGAAAAAGTGTAATTGAGATTATAATGCAAAGTAGAAGGAAGGAAATGGACTCTAATGATGGAGAAAGAATGGATTTTGAAGATGTGAAGAAAGTTGATAGTATTTTTTAATGGAAAATATATGGTAAAATGAATATGCTTTCTGTAAGCTTTGGAAAAGAAGTAGCATTCTTTCACAACAAATACCTATTGGATTCTTTTTAAATCGAAACATAAATAACATATTTTATATTAATTTATATTAACAATATAATGATTAATAATTCTATACATTACTCAGCCCTCATCATGGTAAGTGTACTCTTAATCTGCATCACCTATTTCACCCATCCCCTGCCCGCCTTCCCTCTGGTAACCACCAGTTATTTTCTGTTTTAAGAGTTTATTTTTTTTGTCTTTTTTTCTTTGTTCATTTGTTTTATTTCTTAAATTCCACATATGGGTGAAATCATGTGGTGTTTGTCTTTGACTGACTTATATCAGTTAGCATGATTCCCTCTAGGTCCATTCATGTTGTTGCAAGTGGCAAGACCTCATTCTTTCTTATGGCTGAGTAATATTTCATTGTATATACATACCATATCTTTTTTGGATCTTAAATGTGCCTAGAGTCCAGTGTTAAATTCAGTATGGGGGAGTTCCCACGGAAAAGAAGGAAAGTGCAACATTGAGAAATGGAATTGAGGCTGGAGAGGGCTTCATGGCGAACACATGAATATTAGTGAAGATTGAAGGAGCTGTGTTGACAACAGGGGATCCATTTCATTCAGATGATCTGATTTGATCTGTGTCAATCAGCATGTGCTGGGGCATCATCAGGGACATGAAATGGAAGTTTGAAAGGGGCAGTGAGAGTAGTGGCAGGGATCCATGTTTTCCACTAATCTGTTCATTCACCTATATTTATGTAACACTGGTTTGTTCCAGCCACTGTGCAGGATACTAGGGTACAGGGATTATTAGGACCCACGTTCCTTCCTTCAAGAAGCCTGAAGTCCAAGGGAAGAGGGGGACAAATAAACAGACTTCTGTTATAGCAATAGTACCAGGATAAAAGGAAGCAGGAATTGCTCTGGCAGCACCCACATGGAAGGACTCCAAAACATGTTTTGGGAGGCTGGTAGCAAGGATATTATTATTTCAGACTAAGTCATAGAAGAAAGGTCAGCCATTGAAAAGGTAATTGAATGGTGGGATGAGAGGAGCAGGGAGAAGAGGAGGATTTGGGAAAGGTGCTATTTTAAATTAACACCTCATGGAATTCTTACTCTTACTGAAGTTTGAGTACCATTGGGCCAGTTACTTCAAGGTCCCTCCCAGCCCCCAAATACTATGACTCTGATACTTTCCAACTTTGTTGTGATAGTGAGGCACCAAAGAAGAGAAGTCAGTAAGTGGTCCTATAGGGTAAAGAGATTTAACAGAAAATAGGAGGTTAGAAGTATATGGATGGATCTGATGCTAATAAAAATGATTATGAAGGTGACAATGATGGTGGTGGTGGTGGAAGAGAGGAGTCAGATATAAGAGAGAAAGTTACAGAATGGATTGGGGAAAGAAGAGAGAAACTTTATAGGATCTTCCAAGTGCTAGAAATGTAGTGAATCCAAACAGACATGATCTTGTGCAATCATGGAGCTTAGTGTCTGGGAAGGGGTAGGTAGACAATAAAATAATGATTCTAAGTATAGTTACATGCTGAAGGAAATGCTGCTAAGGAAAAGATTATGGATCTAAAGAAAGGGTTTATATGTGGGGGAAGGAGTGGGCAGAGGTGAGGCAGTTTAGGAATGGGTTTTTTGAGGAAGTAGTAAATTTGAGCTGAGAACTTAATGACAGCTAGTAGTTCATTAGGCAAGGGGAGCAATGAGATGAAGAAGAACTATAGAGGGAATAACATGAGCAAAGGCTCTGCAGAGGGAAGGAGGATGGTGAGTATCAGGGACTGAAGCAGAGAGAGTATGGCTGAGAGAAGAGCAGTGTGCGCTGAGGCTAGAAAAGCAGTCAGAGGCCAGATCTTGCAAGACTTGAAGACCATGCTAAGAACTTGTGTCTTTTCCCTAAGAACAGAAGAAATATATGGAAGGATTTACTTTTGGAAAGGCTCATGACTATTTCATGGAAGAACAGTGGAGAAACTCCAGGAAAGATGTGGAGAGAGATGGCTGCTGACTGCTGTACTTACCTGTCTGTCCTTACAGTACTGTGAATTACTGGAACCTGAGACAATCTCTGTATTCCTATCACCTAACTTAACAATGTCCTGCATGTAGCCAGTGCTCTATAATTACATGGTGTATGAACCAAATGCATTTAGATGAATTAGATGAATCATTTTGAGGCAAGATCAGAATTTCTTTTAGTCATTTCCCTCTTCTTCCCCCTTTCTTTACTGCAGCTTGTGTGTGGTAAGGGGAAGTATCCATATGCTGCATGTTCTGTGCACATCATTTTCTGCCATCATTGCCACTTGATAGTGCTGTCTGTTGTGGGACTGTTGGCTACCAAACCTGTCTTTAATCCGGGTGCTCTGGGTTACAGAGAGTCTCCCTGACCTCACTGTAACTCAACATGCATGGGACTGTGTAAAGAAAGAGAGAGGTTGAGGTTTCATCTGGGTTTCATTTCTGCATTAGCAGAGCTCATTGAAGCAATGCTTATGGTGTCTTTTTCAGCTACCCACAGACTATAGCATCTCAGAAAAGCAAAACATGTGGTAACCTGGGTGCCCAAGACACTTGAACAGAGAAGCAGAGATGGGCTTCTTTGTGTCTGCATCAGATGTTTCCCTCCGGCAGGACTTTCTGAATTGCCTGGCTAACAAATCTGGTTAATTCAGCTTGCCTCATCTGGTTATCTTACCCCTTTCCAGGCATTTGTGTTCAGACATACTTTCTCTCTTCACACTGCTAAATTTAAGGCTTAATTTTCAAATCAAATGATCATCTGGCTGACTGCCTGAGAAATCACATGTGGAGAGCTCATAGACCCAGGCAAGGAATTGTGCCCTCGCTTCTGGGGAGCGGGTCTGGAAACCATATGAACTGTAAATAGTTTTAAAATGTAAAAAAGTAAAGCTTTCTGCCAAAAGGGGAGAGCTGAGGTGTTTTTGTCCCCCCTTCTTCTCTAGACTTAGTTATTACGTATCTGTTAGAAATTACTGACTTCTACCATATACCCTGTTTACTGTCTCTATCAGCTGGGGCCGGACCAGCCAGATTTAACCCCCTTGAGGACTCAGCTCTGCCAACACTTGCTTTATTAGAAATAGGTTCTGAGATCACAGCTATGCACCATAAGTTTTCAGGTATATGATTTTAATAGAAATTGGCTTACTTCACTTAGTACTTCGTTCTAGAAATTGGGTGATAGAAATAGTTTAAAATTTTTTTAATAACAGAGCCTAATTTTCTAGTAAGAGTAAGAAAAAGAAAAACAGGAAAAGGGTCATGGCTTCCTTTATTTGCTCCCCACCAGGTAACAGTACAACATTGCCTCCCACTTTGAGAAATATTGCTTAGCATATGTCCTGTTTTCTTTGTTGGACTTTCTCTTTTTTCTTCACTTGATCCTTCATTATAGAAAGTAGTTCCATAAGTCTTTTCTTCTTCTTTTCTTTGCCTTTGTCCTCAATTCTTGTGGGTGTCAAGGCACAGAGATGTTGTCACTCTTTCTTATGTATAGACTAACAGAGATAACCTTTCATTCTGAAGTAGCAAAAATCTTCAGATTCTCCTTTTTATCCCTTTTGTAGTCTAAATTTAATCCTTTCTCTATATCTCTTTCTCACTCTTCCTTTAGGAATAAAGAGGAAAGAACACTGGTATCAAGGTGCAAAGTGATAGAAAAACAATATTCGATATAGGACCTTTAAAGTAGAGAATACTTTAAAATATTAGATGTTGCTCTTGGATAGAGATTATAGCAGAGGTCATACAAATAAGTATGCAAAGGACCACAGCATAAGTGCTTAGAATTGGCATGCAGATTTGTGGATGTTGAGTTTCTAATCTGGTGCTGATAATGTTGAACTAATATAAGTTCTATTCAAATGGTACCTAATTATTGGCCACCATCCCAGGCATGAGATCTCCCAATTAACCAAGTAAAAAATGTAATTCCCAGCAGTGGCTCTTGTGATTAGGAAAGAAATTCAGAAGAGAGAAGATTTCTTACACATATATTTAAATACATTTTTGCAGATTACAAATAAAACCATAAGGTCTGAAACCTCTCCATAGCTAGAAAACTTCAAGGGCTTGGGGAGAGTGTGAGGACAACCTGTCATTACTCTGAAGGAGAAAAATTTTATCCTGGAGAACAGTGGAATATACAATATAGAATGTTTACCAGAAAGCAATTAAAAGCAACTTTCTGCCAGAAAGTCTACTCCAGGCAAAAAGCCATCATCTAGCTATATGCAGGATGCTGAGAATTCTAGAGACTTTGGAACTTAAGTAATGTTAGAGAGAAATAAAAGGGTTGTTTTAGAAGGACTGTGTCCTCCCCCTTTCCTCTAAAATATGAGAAATGGAAACACCATTTGATCTATCAACCCTCAACCCAAGGCTGTCAGCTGTTCGAGGGACTATAGAATTATGGTCTATGGGGTATGGGGCCGTGAAGGTGTAAGTACCTTCACCAAAAGTCAGATTTACCTAGGCCTTCAGGGTCCAGGGATAGTGGATTAGTTTGGGAGCTCCAGTTCTTGTCCTAGGTTGTGGCAGGTGAGTATGTTGTAGTTCCTGCTCATACCCCAAACCTAATGGCTTGAATTGGACAAACTGATGGGACTCAACAATAGAGTCAATCTTATGGGTCCAGTTGAATTACTGTTCTGGTACTATTAAAACCAGACGTATGGCTGCTCTGAACCAAAAGAGAATGCTTAGGTTTGCATTAGTTCCCCAAATATTGAGTATCTTCAGTATACCAAAGATGATTAATGTGCCATTGCTTGTTTTATGGATTCAACAATTTGGAGGAGGGAGATAAACAAATGTATAGTTTCAGTATGATGTGTGTAATGATGGGGTTATTTACTGCCATGGAAGTCCTGAAGACAGGTAGTTAGCCCAGTCTCAGGATCAGAGGAGAATTCCTGGAAGAGATCAGTCTTTAACTAAAATTAATCAATTAAAAATGTAAGAAACTGAAAACAGTAAAAATTTCTACTTTTTAGAGAAGAGTATTAACACTCACCTCTATATTTATTTGGTTTCTGCAAGTATGCATAGATGCAAAAACCCATGCAATATATATAACTTGTATTCCACCTTTTTTTTAACATGATAACTCATATATGGCATTAAACATTTTTTTGAAAACACTTTTATTAGCTAAATAGTAGATGCATTCCCCTGTTGTTGGATAATTTTTTGTTTCTAATTTTCTTGTTTTTGTAAGTAATTCTCAGAGGCACATCTTTTATAAACTTCATATGCATCTCTTTCTTTAGGCTATATTTCTAAGGAATCTACATTGCCTTTTTAAAAAGATTCTTAATGCATACTGTTAAATTACTTTTGAGGATGTTTGTGCCCATTTATCCTCTCATTTGAACAAATGAGTGTTTATTCCACAGTATCATTACAACTTTGAGTATTATCTTTTAGAAAATCTAGGCCAACTAGATAAATATTAACAGGTGTCTTGCTCTTTTAAAAATTAATTGGTTCCTACTGAGGTTGATTATTATTTTTTAAATATTTATTAACCGTATTTCTCTTTTCAGTAACTTACCTATTTATATTCATTGCCTATTGCTGATATATAGCCTGTGTGTGTGCGTGCGCGCAATCTGTTTAGGAATATAGTTTAAATTTTGTCTTCTAATAAATACCTCCAGTGGGGAAAAAATGACATTGCTCTGTGTGTACAGACATACTGCCTCAGGGATTTTGCTGGTATAGTGTGTACCTTGAATATAGTTTCTCTAAGCAGGACCAGGTTGTACTAAGCCATCTACTTTCCTGACCTTTCTCTTTCTGTAAAATAGCTCAGATCCAAAGATACTCTTGCTGAAAACTCCTTTGTAACTCCCATTTCCATTTCTTACCATCAAAGCACCTATTGCAGTTAAGCTTCCAGTTAGCCTTTTTATCATTGCCTATAATCACACAGAACTACTTAACTTTTTTAAACGTGCATTGTGCTCTTTCTCTTCTCCCTTCTTCATCCAACAGGGCTCAGCTTCTCTGTTAATCATCTCTGGAAATCTCTTCAATATCTCTGTCAGACAGGTGGAACAATCAGTACCCTCTTAGTGCTCCCACAGGCTAGAGTTAACGACACCATTTTAATACTTAGTTCACTTTAGGCTTCCCATTGACTTCTCTTCATACCAGAAACTACACTGTGTTTATCCCCAGCGCTTGGCTGTGTCTGATGTATAGTAGGTGCTCAATATTTGTTGAAGTCAGCAGAATCTACTTACTCTTTCAACTAGCAACATACATTCATGACATAGATAATAATAAAGAAATTGGAAATTTAAAGACACGAAGAAAGCTGACAGGCCTGTGGAATGTACATCTTGCCTTGTAGTTATATGAAGTGTAAGTCAAAAGTTAACACTTTGGGCAAAATGAATAATGCTATTATTTTCTAAACTGTTAAACTTTGCCTGAAGTGATTCATCCTACCCTTACTCTCTTCCCGTATTTTGCATTTACCTCTGCTAGACTTTCTTAGAGCCTCCCCAACAGGTGTAGCCATATGGAACTATTACTCACTTCAGCCCCACAGCTAAATGTGCTAAGCACACAGCATGAATGACAATGTAAATAATCCACTCAAGTATTGAGCCAGGCACTGTCCTATGAATTGGGGATACAAAAATGAGCAGGACAGACAAATCCCTGCCCTAAGGGGCTTACTATAAGGGGAGAAGACAAATAATAAGCAAAATACAAGCAAATAATATGATTTAAGTTAGTTATAACTATAACAAAGAAAATAAAGTAAGATAATAGAATAGAGAGTAATGGGATTAGAGATGAGGAAGTGATTTCAAGTAGGGTGACCAGAGAAGAACCTTTGAGTGGGTGAAATTTGAGTTGAGAGTGAGCTAGCCATGTCAAAATCTTGGGTAAAAGGAACAGCAAGTACAAAAGCACCAAAGCCAAAATGAATTTGATAGTAAGATATCTACTGTGGCTAAAGTCTTATGATAAAGGGGAATCCTGGGGTGTTGGCAAGAGTGAAGTTTTGGAAGTTATGGAGGGGAATTTTAATTTTATACTCAATGTAATGAGAAGGTACTGGAGGGTTTTAGTCAGGAGAATTGCATGGTATGACAAAAAGATTTCTCTGGCTGCTGTGTGGACAATGGACTGCAGAGAGGGGCAAGAGCAGAATTAAGATAACAAATCAGGAATTTCCTACCATCTTTCAGTTGAGATGATGCCATGGACTTGGTGATAGTAATGTAGGATATAAAAAAAAATAGGAATATATATTGTTACGGATTTTCAAACACATGAAAATAGAATAGTACAATGAATTCTCATTTAGGTATTACTCAGCCAGAGCCACTAACTTTCTGTTACTTTTGTATCCTTTGTCACTTTTTATATTCTGGGGTTTTATAGAAGCAAATCCTGTATGTCATATCACATTATCAGTAAATATTTTAGCATTTGTCTTGAACAGATAAGGGCTTACTATATATGTATATATATATATATATATATATATATATACACACACACATATATATGTATACATATATATACACACATATATATGTATACATATATATACACACATATATATGTATACATATATATATTTTTAAATATATTTTGCCATAATACCATTACTGTACCCAATAAAGTAGCAGTAGTCCCTTCATGTTGTCTAAAACCCAAAGATTAAAATGTATTTTGATGAAAATGAAAGTGCTGCCATATTGGGTGTCTGTGAAGGAAGAAATTGGAAGTCCATGGTTCTTATCTGAGGTTCAAGGATGGGAAATACTGGGAAGGAGGATGCTATTGCAGTAGTGTTTTATTTGTTGTTTTTTGTTTCTTTGGGTAACCCGGGAGACCAGAATTCTATTGAGATATTAGTCGTTCTGCAGAGATGTAGAATGGGTGGTTGAAACTCAGTGAAGACTGAGAACTCATCCTTGGATTTAGTAGCTTGAAGAGAGGTTGCAGTTGGAGAGGTGGAGAAAAAATCCTCACTGGAGAAAGCACAGACAGTCAGGAAGTGGAGACACTGAATATGGATAGCTCTTTTGATGACTTGAAATAAAAATCAGAAAGTACCATCCTTATATTGAGATACTTTATAATAATAAAAAGCAGTCACAGTACTTTATATATTATAGTTTGCAAAAATGGTTACGTAAATTTATCTTACATGACATTCACAGATGTCCTGATAGGTGTTGAAATGTCAGATGAGTTTATCCCTTTTTAAAGACCTTAGTGTTATGAATAAGGAGGCATTCTGAGGGATTGGCTGAGCCAACTAATGTAGGTCATAGAGGGAAACTTCAATTTTGATCAACTTCTTTCCCAGGTCACATTGCTGATTGGTGGTGAACTTGGACTCAAGTCCACCATCTTCTGAATCTAGGGACACAGACTTTCTACCATGTTACATTGTTTCTTTCATAAATAGGAGGTCAGGATTCTCCTCTTTAAGAATGTAAGGATTTTTTAAAAAATTGATTCCAATTTCCTGTCCTTTCTGAATAATATTTTGTTTCTGAAAGTATCAATATTGTCTGTACAGTGTCATCTCCAAAGGACAGAGTCTTTACTATAAAATGTCTAACCTTTTGTTTAAATAATCCATTAGGATTTGTCATTCATGAACTTGAAACATTACCTTGAACTTTGTCTGTCTTCATAATGAGAGTGTCTAGGGTACAAAACTGATGGCCCAATGAAAGGAAGCATTCTAGTAATTGGGAGCAATAAGATTTATTCTGGTCCTGAGAGAAATATAAATGACATAATGGTTGAATCCTCAAAAGGAGGAGATACTTTACTCATGACCACAAGTAAATCCTGACTGAAATCTGTTGGCATGATGTTAATTCATGACAATCCAAGTCTAGAGGGACCAGAGTAATACAGTCCAGGCATATAGTTTTCTGATGAGCTCACTGTATAAGGGGACAAAGCTGGGAATATCCTGAGGAGTGAAAGTTAATATATAGTTTATTAGACAATTTCTCTGGTCTATCAGTTTTCTTGCTGGGCTTTTGATGATAGCTGTATGGCAAACAGTCTCATACTGAGATCATTCTCCTGGAGCACAGGTATTCTTCATTGCAGACTACATGCTCCAGGTATCAGAAGGCAAAGATGATTTAACTAGTGTTATTTAAGAGCCAGGTTTGTATTTTCCCAAAAGTCTCTAGGTTCCTTGATAACTACAGTCTGTATCTAATTCTACTTGTCGCTCTGACACACAGCCCCTGGCTCAGAGGGTTCATTTTGCAGATATGGTGCAGTCTAGATCTCACTAATGAAGGGTGATGCTACTGGATGATGATCTAATTAAGAATTCTACCTACATACTATCCTACTTCTGAGGAACTCACAATGATGAACATTATGACCTACTTTAAAGTAACATTTAAAAACTTTCTTAAAAAGTGTTTAAGACTTAATGTGACTATAAATCTAGTATGTAAATAAACTCACGATCTTCCAGTAATAACCATAGCTGTGCTTTGTGCCACGAAATCAGGAATCCTATTTCCAGAAATATTAGGTTCTCTGATTAGAGCAAATCAAATCACACAAGAGACACCATTGCTTTATCTATATTGGTATGGCATATGTTATTACTTGGCACATTAACCAACTAATATTTCTTTTCTGGCTTAACCTGGTCCCATGTAGGAAAATTGATTAAGAATAGCAATGGGGGATGCCTGGGTGGCTCAGTGGGTTAAAGCCTCTGCCTTTGGCTCAGGTCATGATCCCAGGGTCCTGGGATTGAGTCCCGCATCAGGCTCTCTGCTCAGCGGGGGGACTGCTTCCTCCTCTCTCTCTGCCTCCTCTCTCTCTGCCTGCTTCTCTGCCTACTGTGATCTCCGTCTGTCAAATAAATAATAAAATCTTGGGGAGGAGTCAAGATGGCGGAGAAGTAGCAGGCTAAGACTACTTCAGGTAGCAGGAGATCAGCTAGATAGCTTATCTAAAGATTGCAAACACCTACAAATCCAACGGGAGATCAAAGAGAAGAAGAACAGCAATTCTAGAAACAGAAAATCAACCACTTTCTGAAAGGTAGGACTGGCGGAGAAGTGAATCCAAAGCGACGAGAAGATAGACCGTGGGGGGAGGGGCCGGCTCCCGGCAAGCGGCGGAGCAACGGAGCACAAAATCAGGACTTTTAAAAGTCTGTTCCGCTGAGGGACATCGCTCCAGAGGCTTAACTGGGGTGAAGCCCACGCGGGGTCAGTGTGGCCTCAGGTCCCGCAGGGTCACAGAAGGATCAGGGGTGTCTGAGTGTCGCACAGCTTGCAGGTATTAGAACGGGGAAGCCGGCTACAGAGACAGAGCCGAGGAGTGAGCTCTAAGCTCGGGGTTACCTTGAACTGGTCGCAGGCTAAGTCAGCTCAGAGCGCAGCCGGAGGCCAGGCAGATGGGAGTAATTGGGCGCTGTTCTCTGAGGGCGCACTGAGGAGTGGGGCCCCGGGCTCTTGGCTTGTCCGGGCCGGAGACTGGGAGGCCGCCATGTTTATTCCTGTCCTCCGGAACTCTACGGAAAGCGCTCAGGGAACAAAAGCTCCCGAAAGCAAACCCGAGCGGATTACTCAGCCCGGCCCCTGGTAAGGGCGGTGCAACTCCGCCTGGGGCAAAGACACTTGAGAATCACTAGAACAGGCCCCTCCCCCAGAAGATCAACAAGAAATCCAGGCAGGACCAAGTTCACCAACCAAGGAGGGCAGTTTCAATAACAAGGAGAGCAGCGGAATTCCAGAGGAGGAGAAAGCAAAGCACAGAACTCATGGCTTTCTCCCCATGATTCTTTAGCCTTGCAGTTAATTTAATTTTTTTTTCTTTTTCAATTTTTTTTTCTCTTCTTCTGCCAAATTTTTTTTAACTTTTACCCTTTTCTTTTTTAATGTTTTTTAACTAGTTTATCTAATATATATATATTTTTTCTTTATTCATTTTCTTTTTTTTAATTGTTTCTTCTTTTTTTTTCTTTTCTTTCTGAACCTCTTTTTATCCCCTTTCTCCCCTCTCACGATTTGGGATCTCTTCTGATTTGGTTAAAGCATATTTTCCTGGGGTTGTTGCCACCCTTTTAGTATTTTACTTGCTCCTTCATATACTCTTACCTGGACAAAATGACAAGGCTGAAAAATTCACCACAAAAAAAAGAACAAGAGGCAGTACCAAAGGCTAGGGACCTAATCAATACAGACATTGGTAATATGTCAGATCTAGAGTTCAGAATGACGATTCTCAAGGTTCTAGCTGGGCTCGAAAAAGGCATGGAAGATATTAGAGAAACCCTCTCGGGAGATATAAAAGCCCTTTCTGGAGAAATAAAAGAACTAAAATCTAAACAAGTTGAAATAAAAAAAAGCTATTAATGATGTGCAATAAAAAATGGAGGCTCTCACTGCTATGATAAATGAGGCAGAAGAAAGAATTAGCTATATAGAAGACCAAATGACAGAGAATAAAGAAGCTGAGCAAAAGAGGGACAAACAGCTACTGGACCACGAGGGGAGAATTCGAGAGATAAGTGACACCATAAGACGAAACAACATTAGAATAATTGGGATTCCAGAAGAAGAAGAAAGAGAGAGGGGAGCAGAAGGTATATTGGAGAGAATTATTGGAGAGAATTTCCCCAATATGGCAAAGGGAACAAGCACCAAAATCCAGGAGGTTCAGAGAACCCCCCTCAAAATCAATAAAAATAGGTCCATACCCCGTCACCTAATAGTAAAATTTACAAGTCTTAGTGACAAAGAGAAAATCCTGAAAGCAGCCCGGGAAAAGAAGTCTGTAACATACAATGGTAAAAATATTAGATTGGCAGCAGACGTATCCACAGAGACTGGCAGGCCAGAAAGAGCTGGCATGATATATTCAGAGCACTAAATGAGAAAAACATGCAGCCAAGAATACTATATCCAGCTAGGCTATCATTGAAAATAGAAGGAGAGATTAAAAGCTTCCAGGACAAACAAAAACTGAAAGAATTTGCAAACACCAAACCAGCTCTACAGGAAATATTGAAAGGGGTCCTCTAAGCAAAGAGAGACCCTAAAAGTAGTAGATCAGAAAGGAACAGAGACAATATACAATAACAGTCACCTTATAGGCAATACAATGGCACTAAATTCATATCTCTCAATAGTTACCCTGAATGTTAATGGGCTAAATGCCCCAATCAAAAGACACAGGGTATCAGAATGGATAAAAAAACAAAAACCATCTATATGTTGCCTACAAGAAACTCATTTTAAACCCAAGGACACCTCTAGATTTAAAGTGAGGGGTTGGAAAAGAATTTACCATGCTAATGGACATCAGAAGAAAGCAGGAGTGGCAATCCTTATATCAGATCAATTAGATTTTAAGTCAAAGACTATAATAAGAGATGAGGAAGGACATTATATCATACTCAAAGGATCTGTCCAACAAGAAGATCTAACAATTTTAAATATCTATGCCCCTAACGTGGGAGTAGCCAACTATATAAAC
This sequence comes from Lontra canadensis, assembly GCF_010015895.1. Lineage (NCBI taxonomy): Eukaryota > Metazoa > Chordata > Mammalia > Carnivora > Mustelidae > Lontra > Lontra canadensis. The sequence continues at coordinate 11,548,905 of NW_022631006.1, forward strand.
CAATTAATAACAAAATAAAAGAAACACATCAACAATAATACAATAATAGTAGGGGACTTTAACACTCCGCTCACTGAAATGGACAGATCATCCAAGCAAAAGATCAACAAGGAAATAAAGGCCTTAAATGACACACTGGACCAGATGGACATCACAGATATATTCAGAACATTTCATCCCAAAGCAAAGAATACACATTCTTCTCTAGTGCACATGGAAATGAAACATTCTCCAGAATAGATCACATCCTGGGTCCTAAATCAGGTCTCAACCGGTACCAAAAGATTGGGGTCATTCCATGCATATTTTCAGACCACAATGCTCTGAAGCTAGAACTCAATCACAAGAGGACATTTGAGAAGAACTCAAATACATGGAGACTAAACAGCATCCTTCTAAAGAATGAATGGGCCAACCAGGAAATTAAAGAAGAATTGAAATAATTCATGGAAACAAATGATAATGAAAACACAACAGTTCAAAATCTGTGGGACACAACAAAGGCAGTCCTGAGAGGAAAATGTATAGCGGTACAAGCCTTTCTCAAGAAACAAGAAAGGTCTCAGGTACACAATCTAACCCTACACCTAAAGGAGCTGGAGAAAGAACAAGAAAGAAACCCTAAACCCAGCAGGAGAAGAGAAATCATAAAGATCAGAGCAGAAATCAATGAAATAGAAACCAAAAAAACAATAGAACAAATCAACGAAACTAGGAGCTGGTTCTTTGAAAGAATTAGTAGGATTGATAAACCCCTGGCCAGACTTATCAAAAAGAAAAGAGAAAGGACCCAAATAAATAAAATCATGAATGAAAGAGGAGAGATCACAACTAACACCAAAGAAATACAGACAATTATAAGAACAAACTATAAGCAACTCTACGCCAACAAATTGGACAATCTGGAAGAAATGGATGCATTCCTAGAGACGTATAAACTACCACAACTGTACCAGGAAGAAATAGAAAGCCTGAACAGACCCATAACCAGTAAGGAGATTGAAACAGTCATCAAAAATCTCTAAACAAAAGCCCAGGGCCAGATGGCTTCCCCGGGGGAATTCTACCAAACATTTAAAGAACTAATTCCTATTCTCCTGAAACTGTTGCAAAAAATATAAATGGAAGGAAAACTTCCAAACTCATTTGAGCATCACCTTGATCCCAAAACCAGACAAGGATCCCATCAAAAAAGAGAACTACAGACCAATATCCTTGATGAACACAGATGCAAAAATTCTCACCAAAATACTAGCCAGTAGGATTCAACAGTACATTAAAAGGATTATTCACCACGACCAAGTGGGATTTATTCCAGGGCTGCAAGGTTGGTTCAACATCTGCAAATCAATCAATGTGATACAACACATTAATAAAGGAAAGAACAAGAACCATATGATACTCTCCATAGATGCTGAAAAAGCATTTGACAAAGTACAGCATCCCTTCCTGATCAAAACTTTCAAAGTGTAGGGATAGAAGGCACATACCTCAATATTGTCAAAGCCATCTATGAAAAAACCCACCGCAAATATCATTCCCAATGGAGAAAAACTGAAAGCTTTACCGCTAAGGTCAGGAACACGGTAGGGATGTCCATTATCACCACTGCTATTCAACATAGTACTAGAAGTCCTAGCCTCAGCAATCAGACAACAAAAGGAAATTAAAGGCATCCAAATCAGCAAAGAAGAAGTCAAACTATCACTGTTTGCAGATGATATGATACTATATGTGGAAAACCCAAAAGACTCCACTCCAAAACTGCTAGAACTGGTACAGGAATTCAGTAAAGTGTCAGGATATAAAATCAATGCACAGAAATCAGTTGCATTTCTCTACACCAACAACAAGACAGAAGAAAGAGAAATTAAGGAGTCCATCCCATTTACAATTGCACCCCAAACTATAAGATACCTAGGAATAAACCTAACCAAAGAGGCTAAGAATCTATACACAGAAAACTATAAAGTACTCATGAAAGAAATTGAGGAAGACACAAAGAAATGGAAAAATATTCCATGCTCCTGGATTGGAAGAACAAATATTATGAAAATGTCTATGCTACCTATAGCAATCTACACATTTAATGCAATTCCTATCAAAGTACCATCCATTTTTTTCAAAGAAATGGAACAAATAATCATAAAATTTATATGGAACCAGAAAAGACCGTGAATAGCCAAAGGAATATTGAAAAAGAAAGCCAAAGTTGGTGGCATCACAATTCCGGACTTCAAGCTCTATTACAAAGCTGTCATCATCAAAACAGCATGGTACTGGCACAAAAACAGACAGATAGATCAATGGAACAGAATAGAGAGCCCAGAAATAGACCCTCAACTCTATGGTCAACTAATCTTTGACAAAGCAGGAAAGAATGTCCAATGGAAAAAAGACAGCCTCTTCAATAAATGGTGTTGGGAAAATTGGACAGCCACATGCAGAAAAATGAAATTGGATCATTTCCTTACACCACACACAAAAATAGACTCAAAATGGATGAAGGACCTCAATGTGAGAAAGGAATCCATCAAAATCCTTGAGGAGAACACAGGCAGCAACCTCTTCGACCTCAGCCGCAGCAACATCCTCCTAGGAACATCGCCAAAGGCAAGGGAAGCGAGGGCAAAAATGAACTATTGGGATTTTATCAAGATCAAAAGCTTTTGCACAGCAAAGGAAACAGTTAACAAAACCAAAAGACAACTGACAGAATGGGAGAAGATATTTGCAAATGACATATCAGATAAAGGGCTAGTGCCCAAAATCTATAAAGAACTTAGCAAACTCAACACCCAAAGAACAAATAATCCAATCAAGAAATGGGCAGAAGACCTGAACAGACATTTCTGCAAAGAAGACATCCAGATGGCCAACAGACACATGAAAAAGTGCTCCATATCACTCCGCATCAGGGAAATACAAATCAAAACCACAATGAGATACCACCTCACACCAGTCAGAATGGCTAAAACTAACAAGTCCGGAAATGACAGATGCTGGAGAGGATGCGGAGAAAGGGGAACCCTCCTTCAATGTTGGTGGGAATGCAAGCTGGTGCAACCACTCTGGAAAACAGCATGGAGGTTCCTCGAAATGTTGAAAATAGAACTACCCTATGACCCAGCAATTGCACTACTGGGTATTTACCCTAAAGATACAAACGTAGTGATCCGAAGGGGCACGTGCACCTGAATGTTTATAGCAGCAATGTCTACAATAGCCAAACTATGGAAAGAACCTAGATGTCCTTCAACAGATGAATGGATAAAGAAGATGTGATATATATACACAATGGAATACTATGTAGCCATCAAAAGAAATGAAATCTTGCCATTTGCGACGATGTGGATGGAACTAGAGGGTATCATGCTTAGCGAAATAAGTCAATCGGAGAAAGACAACTATCATATGATCTCCCTGATATGAGGGAGAGGAGATGCAACATGGGGGGTTAAGGGGGTAGGAGAAGAGTAAATGAAACAAGATGGGATTGGGAAGGAGACAAACCATAAGTGACTCTTAATCTCCCAAAACAAACTGAGTGTTGAGGGGGGGAGGGGGATTGGGAGGGTGGGGTTATGGACATTGGGTAGGGTATGTGCTAAGGTGAGTGCTGTGAAGTGTGTAAACCTGGCGATTCACAGACCTGTACCCCTGGGGATAAAAATGTATTATATGTTTAGAAAAAATTAAATTAAATTAAAAAAATAATAATAAAATATTAAAAAAAATAGCAATGGGAAATATAATGTAAGTCTTTTATCCTGGAACCAAGATAATCAGGTTTCATTCTCCTCCACTGGGAGCTATTTTCTCTTGAGGTGTTTTTCAAGAGTTGCTTGGTCAAAGCATATTCTCTGATTTCTCAAAGTAAGGTATGACAATTTAAATATTTTACTTATTTATTTATTTGAGAGAGAGAGAGAATGAGAGAGAGAGGTTCTCCAGCAGACTCTCTGCTGAGCATGGAGCCAGCCCTGGGGCTGGATTACAGGACCATGACATCATGATCTGAGCCAAACAAAAAGATGCATAACCAACTGAGTCAAGTGCCCCAAGATGTGGCAATTCGATGAAGAGAATGGTTGATCTACACAGGCTAAGGTGATTTCTTTTAAAATTTTTTAATTAAAATATGTTCTTCATATGAGGAATATTTCAGGAATAGTGACTTTTTTCCCTCTGTAGAAATTCTAGGATATTTGAGTAGTCGGTGGTTATCGGTAGAGTATTTTTTAATGGTGAGCTACTAAAAATTCATCTTTCAACTTCATTTACTAATCATTGGAAAAAGGAGTGAATTTGAATACCCAAATTTGTACAGACTTTTGTCCAAAACTCGTAAAATGGAGTGGGGATTTCACAGACTCATGCCAGCTGCTCATATTGACTTAAGAGGACTGAAACTGGAAATAGAGAAAGGTGAAATAGTTTAGAATTGAAAAGGAACATTCTAATTACAAGAGCATGTCAGTGGTAAAATTGGGAAGTGGGCTCTCTGTAGTGGCTGCTTTGCTGTGCCACCCACAGTCCCCTTCCAGACTGCAGAACATATTTCCCGAGCTACCAGGAATGCTGCATATATACAACTCTCAGCTGTCAGTCCCTTCTGGGAACCCATCAGCTGAGGAGAGCTGTTTTTCTAAAGTCACCTCTTCTTGTTGGAGTCACACTGCATTCAATCAGTGAGAATCACAAAGTATAATGATCTAACACCCTTGATCCAACTCTAAAGGCCTGTTCCATCTCCAGATCTCCCCATAAATTTGGCTGAACACTTTTTTTGTTATAGTATCAACAGCCCAGCTCCATCCTCTGCCCCTCTGTTTCCTCCACTCTCCCACAAATGCTAATGTAAAGAAGACTTGCAGATAAACTTCTTCTTCTCCTTTTTCTTTTTTACTCTTGCCATTAAAATTTTAATTTTGAAGGAAACATGAACACTTAAATAAAACTCTCTCTATATATCTTTCTCAATTTTTAAGTTAACATATAATGTATTATTTGCCCCAGGGGTACAGGTCTGTGAATCATCAGGCTTACACATTTCACAGCACTCACCATAGCACATACCCTCCGAATGTCCATAACCCAACCACCCTATCCCCAACCGCCAACCCCAGTGACTCTCAGTTTGTTTTGTGGGATTAAGAGTCTCTCTCTCTCTCTCTCTTTTTAAAGATTTCATTTATTTATTTGACAGAGAGAGATCACAAGTAGGGAGAGAGGCAGGCAGAGAGAGGAGGAAGCAGGTTCCCTGCCAAACAGAGAGCCTGATGTGGGACTCTATCCCAGGACCCTGAGATCATGACCTGAGACAAAGGCAGAGGCCTAACCCACTGAGCCACCCAGGCACCCCACTACATTTGTATCTTTAGGGTAAATACCCAGTAGTGTGATTGCTGGGTGGTAGGGTAGCTCTATTTTCAACTTTTTGAGGAACCTCCATACTGTTTTCCAGAGTGGCTGCACCAGCTTGCATTCCCACCAACAAGGTAGGAGGGTTCCCCTTTCTCTGCATCCTCACCAGCATCTTCATTTCCTGACTGGTTAATTTTAGACATTCTGACTGGTGTGAGGTTTTGATTTGTATTTCCCTGATGCCAAGTGATATGGAGCACTTTTTAATATGTCTGTTGGCCATTTGGATGTCTTCTTTGCAGAAATGTCTGTTCATGTCTTCTGCCCACTTCTTGATTGGATTACTTGTTCATTGGGTGTTGAGTTTGATAAGTTCTTTATAGATTTTGGATACTAGCCCTTTATCTGATATGTCATTTGCAAATATCTTCTCCCATTCTGTTGTCTTTTGGTTTGTTGACTGTTTCCTTTGCTGTGTAAAAGCTTTTGATCTTGATGAAGTCCCAGTAGTTCATTTTTGCCCTTGTTTCCCTTGCCTTTGGCAATGTTTCTAGGAAGAAGTTGCTGCGGCTGAGGTCAAAGAGGTTGCTGCCTGTGTTCTCCTCAAGGATTTTGATGGATTCCTTTCTCACATTGAGATCCTTCATCCATTTTGAGTCTATTTTTGTGTGTGGTGTAAGGAAATGATCCAATTTCATTTTTCTGCATGTGGCTGTCCAATTTTCCCAACACCATTTATTGAAGAGGCTGTCTTTTTTCCATTGGACATTCTTTCCTGCTTTGTCAAAGATTAGTTGACCATAGAGTTGAGGGTCTATTTCTGGGCTCTCTATTCTGTTCCATTGATCTATCTGTCTGTTTTTGTGCCAGTACCATGCTGTCTTGATGATGACAGCTTTGTAATAGAGCTTGAAGTCCGGAATTGTGATGCCACCGACTTTGGCTTTCTTTTTCAATATTCCTTTGGCTATTCACGGTCTTTTCTGGTTCCATATAAATTTTATGATTATTTGTTCCATTTTTTTTGAAAAAAAAGTTGATGGTATTTTGATAGGATTTCATTAAATGTGTAGATTGCTTTTGGTAGCATAGACATTTTCACAATATTTGTTCTTCCAATCCATGAATGTGGAATGTTTTTCCATTTCTTTGTGTTTTCCTCAATTTCTTTCATGAGTACTTTATAGTTTTCTGATACAGATTCTTTGCCTCTTCGGTTAAATTTATTCCTAGGTATCTTATGGTTTTGGCTGCAATTGTAAATGGGATTGACTCCTTAATTTCTCTTTCTTCTGTCTTGCTGTTGGTGTATAGAAACGCAACTGATTTCTGTACATTGATTTTATATTCTGACATTTTACTGAATTCCTGTACAAGTTCTAAGAATTTTGGAGTGGAGTCTTTTGGGTTTTCCACATAAAGTATCATATCATCTGCAAAGAATGAGAGTTTGACTTATCTTTCGATTTGGATGTCTTTAATTTGTTTTTGTTGTTGTTGTCTGATTGCTGTGGCTAAGACTTCTAGTACTATGTTGAATAGCAGTGGTGATAGTGGACATCCCTGCCACATTCCTGACCTTAGCGGAAAAGCTCTCAGTTTTCCCCCAATGAGAATGATATTCCTAGTGGTTTTTTCACAGATGGCTTTGATGATATTGAGGTATGTACCATCTATCCCTATACTGTGAAGAGTTTTGATCAAGGAAGGATGCTGTACTTTGTCAAATGCTTTTCCAGCATCTATTAAGAGTATCATATAATTCTTGTTCATTCTATTATTAATGTATTGTATCACACTGATTGATTTGTGTATGTTGAACTAACCTTGCGGCACAGGAATAAATCCCACTTGGTCTTGGTGAATAATCCTTTTAATGTACTGTTGGACCCCATTGGCTAGTATTTTGGTGAGAATTTTTGCATATGTATTCATCAAGGATATTGGTCTGTAATTCTCCTTTATGATGGGGTCTTTGTCTAGTTTTGGGATCAAGGTAATGCTGGCCTCATAAATTGAGTTTGGATGTTTTCCTTTCATTTCTGTTTTTTGGAATAGTTTCAGGAGAATAAGTATTAATTCTGCTTAAATGTTTGGTAGAATTCCCTGGGAAGCCATGTGGCCCTGGGCTCTTGTTTGTTGGGAGATTTTTGATGAGTGCTTCAATCTCCTTACTGTTTATAGGTCCGTTCAGGTTTTCTATTTCTTCCTGGTTCAGTTTTAGTAAGTTTATATGTCTCCAGGAGTGCATCCATTTCTTCCAAATGTCTAATTTACTAGTGTATAGTTGCTCATAATATTTTCTTATAATTGTTTGTATTTCTTTGGTGTTGGTTGTGATCTCTCCTCTTTCATTTATAATTTTATTAATTTGGGTCCTTTCTCTTTTCTTTTTGATAAGTCTGGCTGGGGGTTTATCAGTATTATTAATTCTTTCAAAGAACCAGCTTCTAGTTTTGTTAATTTGTTCTGTTCTGTTGGTTTCTATTTCATTGATTTATGCTCTGATCTTTATGATTTCTCTTCTCCTGCTGGGTTTAGGCTTTCTTTGTTGTTCTTTCTCTAGCTCCTTTAGGTGTAGGGTTAAGTTGTGTAAATGAGACCTTTCTTGTTTCTTGAGAAAAGCTTGTATTGCTACATACTTAACTCTCAGGACTGCTTTTGCTGTGTCCCAAAGATTTTGAACAATTGTGTTTTCATTTTCATTTGTTTCCATGAATTTTTAAAAATTCTTCTTTAATTTCCTGGTTGACCCATTCATTCTTTAGTAGGATGCTCTTTAGCCTCCATGTATTTGAGTTCTTTCCAACTTTCCTCTTGTGATTGAATTGTAGTTTCAGAGCATTGTTGTCTGAAAGTATGCAGGGACTGATCCCACTCTTTTGGTACTGGTTGAAACCTCATTTGTGACCCAGGATGTGATCTATCCTGGGGAATGTTCTATGTGCACTAGAGAAGAATGTGTATTCTGTTGCTTTGAGATAGCATGTTCTCAATATATCTGTGATGTCTATCTGGTCCACTGTGTCATTTAAAGCCTTTATTTCCTTGTTGATCTTTTGTTTAGATGATCTGTCCCTTTCAATGAGGGGGTGTTAAAGTCCCCTACTATTATTGTATTATTGTCAATGTGTTTCTTTGATTTTGTTATTAATTGGTTTATATAACTGGCTGCTCCCATGTTAGGGGCATAGATATTTAAAATTGTCAGATCTTCTTGTTGGACAGACCCCTTAAGTTAATGACATAGTGTCCTTCCTCATCTTTTATTATATTCTTTGGCTTAAAATCTAATTTGTCTGATATAAAGATTGCCACCCCACCTTTCTTTTGATGTCCGTTAGCATGGTAAATTGTTCTCAACTCCTACACTTTAAATCTGGAGGTGTTTTTGGGTCTAAAATGAATTTCTTGTAGGCAGCATATTGATGTTTTTTTTTAATCCACTCTGATACCCTGTGTCTTTTGATTGGGGCATTTAGCCCATTTACATTCAGAGTAACTGTTGAAAAATATGAATTTAGTGTCATTGTATTGCCTGTAAGGTGACTTTACTGCATATTGTCTCTATTCCTTTCTGGTCTGTTTCTTTTAGGTTCTCTCTTTGCTTAGAGGACCCCTTTCAGTATTTCCTGTAGGGCAGGTTTGGTGTTTGCAAATTCTTTTAAATTTGTTTGTCCTGGAAGTTTTTATTATTTTTTTTAAATCTTTCTTTCTGTTTTCAATGACAGCCTAGCTGTATGTAGTATTCTTGGCTGCATATTTTTCTCATTTAGTGCTCTGAATATATCATGCCAGTCCTTTCTGGCCTGCCAGGTCTCTGCAGATAGGTTTGCTGCCAATCTAATATTTCTACCATTGTATGTTATAGACCTCTTGTCCCGAGCTATTTTTAGGATTTTCTCTTTTTCACTAAGATTTGTAAGTTTTACTATGAGATGATGGGATGTGGACATATTTTTATTCATTTTGAAGGGGGTTCTCTGTGCCTCCTAGATTTTGATGCTTGTTCCCTTCACTATATTAGGGAAATTCTCTAGTATAATTTCCTCCAATATACGTTCTCCCCCCTCTCTCTTTCTTCTTCTTCTGGGATCCCAGTATTCTGATATTGTTTCGTCTTATGGTATCACTTGTCTCTCGAATTCTCCCCTCATGGTCCAGTAGTTGTTTGTCTCTCTTTTGCTCAGTTTCTTTATTCTCCATCATTTAGTCTCCTATATCACTAATTCTCTCTTCTGCCTCATTTATCCTAGCAGTAAAAGCCTCCATTTTTGATTGTACCTCCTTAATAGATTTTGTTTTTTATTTTAACTTGGTTAGATTTTAGTTCTTTTATTTGTCCAGAATGAGAATCTCTAACATCTTCCATGCTTTTTTTGAATCCAGATAGCACTTTGATAATCGTTATTCTGAACTCTAGTTATGAGATATTACTGATGTCCATATTGATTAGGTCTCTAGCCATTGGTACTACCTCTTTTTCTTTTTTTTGTGGTGATTTTTCTGCCTTGTCATTTTATCCAGATAAGAATAGATGAATGAGAGAACAAAGTACTAAAAGGTTGGCAAAGACTCCAGAAAAATATATGCTAATCAAATCAGAAGAGACTCAAAACCAGGGGGAGAAGAAAGAGGAGGGAAAATGTATGTATGTATGTATATGTGTGTGTGTGTGTGTGTGTGTGTGTGTGTGTATGACTGGTGAATAGAGTAGAGCCACCTACTTGATTTTGGGTGTATTCTGGTCCTTTAGAAGAAACTACCTCCCAAAATTTTAAAGAAAAAAAGAACTTATATAAAAGTAAGAGTAAACATGATGAAGGGATGGAATATGACTGTAAGGACGAAAATTAAAAATGATTCTAAAAAAGGAATTGACAAGAAGTTGGTTGGAGAAAGAGAAAAAAAAAAAAAAAAAAAGAAAAGAAAGAGAGAATGCAATCAGTCCCAAGACTAGAATAAAGCCATACTCTAGATTTAGAGTATATTTTGATTTATTAGAGGAAATTGTATCCCAAAATTTTAAAGAAAAAAACTCCTATATGTATACAAAAAATAAGGTTAAATGCAATGAAGGGATAAAATATGATTATAAGAATGAATATTTAAAAAGATTTTTAAAAAATATATTGATAAGAGAAGGTAGTTAAAAAACATTAAAATAGGAAAGAGAAAAGTTAAGAAAACAGAGTACAAAAAAATAAAATCAAAAAAATTTAACTTTGAAAGACTAAAGGATCATGGGAAAAGAGCCATGACTTCTGTGTGTTGCTTTCCCCTAGCTCTGGAGTTCCACAGTTCTCAGTGACTGGTGAACTTGGCCTTGCCTGGATGCTCTTGCTGGTCTCCACCCCCCCTGGGGTGGGGCCTGTTGTGATTCTCAAGTATCTATGTGCAAGGGGGAATTGCTCTGCCTTTGCCAGGGGCCAGGCTAAGTAATCTGCTGGTGTTTGCTCCTTGGAGCTTTTGTTCCCTGAATGCTTTTGGTACAGCTTTGGAGGATGGAAATGAGGATGGTGGCCTCTAAACCTCCAGCCCTGTAGGAGCTGAGAGCTCGGGCCCCCACTCCTCACCGTGCCTTCAGAGAAAAGCTGTCAATCCCTCCCATTTCCCTGGTCTCCAGCTGCACTCTGAGCTCCCCTGACCTGTGACCAAGCATTTCTGTCTCTGCTACACTGATCCATTTGGAGTCTCCAAACCCAGCAGATTCCTGCAGCGTGATTCTGTGCTGCTCCTCCCAGAAGAGGAAGAAGGGGGTCTCTCCGGATCTACCACTTATGGGGACCCTGCTCAAAGAGCAGTGGTCTGACTGTGCCTTGGATCACAGTTTAAGGTAACCCTGAGCTGACAGCCCCCACCTCGGCTCTGTCTGTGCAGCCAGATTTCCTACTCCAATACCTGGGAGCTCTGCCACACTGAGACACCCCTGGTGTTTCTGTGACTCCATGGGTCCTGAGACCACACTGTTCCTGTGAGGGCTCTACCCCCCACTTAGTGTCTGGAGTGACATCCCTCAGTGGAGCAGACTTCTAAAAGTTCCGATTTTGTGCTCCGCTGCTCCACCACTTGCCAGGAGCTAGCCTCTCCCCCCTCCGGTCTATCTTCCCATTGCTCCGGATTCTCTTCTCTGCACATCCTACCTTTCAGAAAGTGGTCACTTTTCTGTTCCTAGAATTGCTGTTCTTCTTCTCTTTGATCTCCTGTTGAGTTTATAGGTGCTCAGAATAGTTTGGTAACTATCTAGCTGAACTCCTGGGACCTGACGATATTTTAGTCTGCTACTCCTCTGTCATTTTGCTTCCTCTCTCTCGCTGATAAACTTCTTGCACATAGATGATCTTTTGAATCTGCTGCCCAGAAATCAGACTATACCTAAATAGGGCTGTTTTCTCCATGTAAGGCATTTCCTTCAGCATTCATATATGAGAGCAGATGTAATATTCTTCCTTTGAAATAATTTTCTTCCAATTTTCTTGTGGTCTTATCGTCAATTAGGCATCTGTTAATAGAATCCTACTAAAATTTTATGGAAGACAGGACCTTAAGAGGCTGATTCAGAAGAAGGGTTTCAGTTTAGGGAAATGATTAAAGAGAACACACTTTCTGTACAACTTTTAATAGGCTTATTGTTCAGGTGAAACTTAGCAAATTGATTATTCTGTTTTAAGAATAGGAAGGCTAAATTATATGTGTGTTTGTGCATCCAAATAACGCACAACAGAATTTGCAAGGATTTATATAAATTAGGCAGGACATCTATACATTTGATTACTTTTCCTCAACAAATCATTAAATTATCCGTGCTGAAGGACTACATCTTTTATTACCTTGCCTTCCTCCCGCCACCCCTCACTCCCCACTGCCATAGGACAGCATCCTTCAGCAGCTGATTTCAGACCTCCCTGTGTGACTATGCCACAGCATAAGCACTGTGTGAATAAGAAGGGAGAAAAAGGAGGGGTAACATCTGTGTTTTTCAAAATAAATAGATTCCAAAGATATGAGTATTATGCTCATTCTCAATGTAATGAGATTCTGTTCACCAGTCTGTTGTTAGAGGATTAGGGCCAAGCTTTATGTCTTATTCTAGTGTGGTTCTGACAGCAGTGGAATTAGAAAAAAACAGAAATTGCTGCTGTCCACTGAGCATTTGTGTCAGGGCCCCATGCCTGCAAGGTGTCTTGGGATCAGCAGATTTTAAATACGGTAGTATGTACTTTGCTGCGATCAAATCCCTTTAGCTCTTTAGGGTTCATTTTCTTTCTAAGGAGGCAAAACATAATTATCACTGAAAATGTAGCAAAAAATAATAAATATAGATGTATTAAGAACATGAGCTTTGTAGTCAGACAGGTTCAGGTTCCAGTCTTGGCTCTGCCCCTTACATGTGACCTTGGAAGAGTTTTCTTTTCTTCTATTTTTTCCTCCCCAGTTGTCCTTTAATCAATATATGTGACACCCCAAATTCTAACAGCACACAAATGTATACCATAAAATGATGTCTGCTTTCCATTCCAGTTTTTGTTCATTTCCTTTTTCTAGTAGCAATTACTGAGTAGTTTCTTGTGTCTTTCAAGAAATTTTCTATGTATGTAAGAACAGAATTATATGTAGGTATGTTCCTGCTTCAAACCTCGGTTAGAATATCACCGTCTATATGCAGTGTTCTGCACATGCTTATTTTTAACCTAGTATGTAACTGAGAGGATATTTTATATTAGCACATATAGACCTATCTTATTTGTTTTGAATAAAATTTTTATTTTTTGAACTGTATTCATTCTGTTGAGTAGATGAGCCATAACTAAATAGGTATACCATGGCATGTCTCTCTAATCCTTATTAAAACAAATCCCATCAGTTGTTTAAGAGGAAATATCTATTTCAAAGTAGGTGAGCATTAAAATTTTTGATAGATATTGCAAAATAGGGCAAATGTCTCTCTTTCTCTGACCCTCAGTTTTCTATTCTATAAAATGGGAGTAGAAACAGTACCTATCTTGTAGGGTTGTTGTGAGGATTAAATGAGATAAGATCCATGACTGGAGTTGCCAGGTGTAGAAAACTAAAATACAGAATGCCCAGTTAAATTTGAAGTCCATAATAATAATGTTTTAGTATAAGTATATTCCAAATATTGTATAGGAGCACTTATACTAAAAAATGACTTGTTTATCTGAAATTCAAATTTAATTGAGTATCACTTGTTTTATTTGGAAACCTTGTACATGAAGGCTTCAGCACAGTCCCTGGAATACAGTAAGCACTAAATAAATGTTGGTTATTATAATTCTTATTAGGCATTCAGGGAAATGCTGTCACTCAGCAAGTGTTTTTGGCAATAATGATTCTGTATTTTCATTCAGTCAACAAAATTTATTGAGTGCATACTAGAAATTAGGCATTATTCTAGGTCCTGAGGATGCAGTGATGTATAAAGCAAGATCTGTCTGGGCAGGAGAATATTTTTGTAAGTTATAGGTCTTACGTGGGCTTGAGATTAAAGAAGAAACCAAGCTCATTGTATGTGGATTGTCTGGTTAATGAGGGGAGGTCAGTTATGTCGACCTTCTTGATTGTCTCTTTAGTACGCCAACATGTCATCTGTAGCTTTGAGGAAATTATCTTTTCAGGAATCTATGTTGCCAATAGGCAGTCAGAAGTATTGAAGTATGGAAAGGATGACAGGAGACTTATGGAGCCCACAATATGAAGCCCTTATGCTTCAGCAATGGACTTGGTATCTTGCTCAGAGCAAATGCTTGATTTCTAGCCTCTGGAGCTAATAGTTCAATGACAGGGAGCATGGTAGGTGCTATCTCACTCAGAATTACATTTTCTCAAGTCTCTAGATGTCTCATCAGGAGGAAGCAGATTCAGACCAATTTATCAAACTATTACTATATACAGTTGCCAACTCTCATCACATTTTCTCAGAACTTAGATTCTCTGACGTTCTAAGAATAGGCATGTAGTTAGTGGGTATATTTTTTAAAAGTTCATTCCTTAAGGTAATTCTAGTTGCCATTCCGTGGCAGTTTAACTTCATATGTTTTATGGTGACTTTGGAATTTAAATTTCATGAATCACTTTCTGGAATTTTGGCTAATTATTTAACAACTGGCTTGTGAATTTACTAAGGCGAAGTCTCTCTCATTACGGCAGCCACAGCCTGACTGAAAGAACCATTAACTAGATTATATCATTTCAAAACCTGGAATAGTTACATGATGATACTGAAAACTGAAGCTTATTTTAAAATTTTGGAATTTCTGGATTCAGTGCAATGAAATAAATTAACTTGCTTTTGGAATATACATATACTGTAATTCCTTTATGAGAGCAGAAGAGCTTTCCCTGACAAAGGTAAAGGCAGTTTGTTGGTGCAGGTCTGTGGAGCTGGGTGTCGTCATCACAGCCCATGAGGCCATCCTATTCTCCCTCACAGAACTGTGATGCAAGCTTGATTCAAACACGAGCCCCAAGAACAGCTGCACTACACATGGAGAGACAGGGAGCGTGTTTTCATTATTTCAGGATGATGACGAAATGCAATTGCTGTTTAAGCTAAAATCTTAGAAGAAGTCGAGAAATATTTCAAAGATGAGCTTTAAAGCAAATCTTCCTGTCTGCTGCTCCTGCTGGTTTGTCTTTGATGTTGTGTCATCAGTGGTGTTAGTAGTGGGTAGGACAGTAAAAATGGTGGGATACAGATGATTTAAATTCACTTGCAGGTCTTTATCAGCTTATACTTGTTCGGTAAGTGTGGGTACTTTTGTAGCTATGATCCTGAATGCTCATTGAAATATACCTCTGAGATCCTAGTATTATCATTACTGCCAAGATAGACTAGGAAATAATATTTTTGAAAATGCCTCCTTTGTTTGGGGTTACCAGATTTTTTGACAGATATATACTCAAATAAGGGGTTTGGCCAAGGTATCACACATGACTTACTGTAATTCCCATGGACACCAGCACACTTATACTAATTTTTTTTCAATTGCTTTGGTTTTACAGAGGGAAATAATAAGATACTAGACTTGAGAAAAACAAGTTAGAGAGAACTTATGTGAGAAAACTCAGGTTTTGGTTTGTTCTCCCAAATAGTGACTTTTGCTGTTTATCTGTTCAAACTTAACTATAAAACATGAATTTTGAAATGTGTAAGAGATCCTGTAGAGTTGGTTCTCTTTTTACTTTGGTTGATTTTCCATTTGGGTGGAAAAGTTAGGGTGCAGTCTTTCCTAGACCTTATAGTAGATGGGAAGGAGGAATAAGTTTGGAAATGAAACTTAATATCATCTGATCTTCTTCTTAAAGCAGATGGCACTTTCAGTAGAGACTTAAAGGCAATTCAGTAACAGTGCATTTTGAATAAATAAAGACAGGGTCTCTATCTCAGTCCGTTCATATCAACTTTTAGTTGAGATATTGTCCCCTGAGAAATGTCACTAATGCTCCAAAGGAGGTGGTGTCTGGGAGGAATAAACCAGCACATAATCCATATCTGTAAAAATAAATAAAACGAGATTGAGAAGGCTTCCTAGGTTCTCCCATTGTTGTCAAGCTAGATAAAGTGCAGGAAAGTGTGGCATTGGAAAAGCGATTGAATTTTGGCTAGAGATGAAAATGCTGCAATTGAAAACTTTCCAGAACAACATGTACTTGGATCCGTATTAAAGAAAAATCCTTTGAGTGTTTAAGCCAAATGACCCAGCAGGGTTGATAGTGTGAGGCATATTTCACAGTTGTATAAATATTTAAAACTGTTTTCCAGCCTATAAAATAAGTAAATTGGTTGTTTTTTTTTTTTTTAACTGCAGAATGAAATTAATATGCCCACCTTCACTTGTTGGGGAACCTGTCCTTCTCATCCCAGCCCATTCTTTTAAAAGGGGATTGCTAGGAAAGAAGTGTGCGGAAAGCTTTTAACTCAGAAAACAAAGCTGGTTTATGTTTCAGGGAATTTCAGAAGGGGTGATTAACATCATGGTAGACTGCCACAGGTGGTTTGTTTCCAGAGGGCCTATCTCCCTTATGTGTCACAGGGGGCTCAACCAACTAAACACAATAGCTTTTTATCATAAACCCTTTTGAATCTGGCAAAGGGTAGACTAGGGACTCCATTATATAATAAGCCTAAAAGAAAGCAGGGCAGCATCTTGGCCCCATTGTTCTCAATTCTGAGCTGCTGGTTCTAGCCATTAAATTGCCACCAAGCCTGTCCTTTAGCCACAGTGTTGATGGATGATTGGTAGGTGTTCTTTCTCATTCAGTCTTCCAAGGCTGTTTTTATCATTCATTGTTGTTTATGTCCTTTCCAAAATTTTTATCCTTTTCCTCTTACTTGTATTTTAGCTATTGCCATGGACCACTTTCTTTTGCCTCTGGTTAAACAGACTTCGGAGACAATGGCAGTGATGTTTTATTTCTCTATTTTATTAATATGGAGTCTGAAAAGAATGTCAGTGACTGAATTTATTACTGCTCCCCACCCATCACAACTGGCCACTGTTCTGGTCAAGGAAACACAAGCAAGAGTTAATAGCTGGTATTTAAAGCTGTTACCGTGGGTGATGGAAAGATCACACAGCCAAGAGTTAGGCATCTTGAGTTTAGTCCCAGGGATACCCCTAACTCACTGGGTATCCTTGGGCAAATCACTTGACCTCTCCGAGCCTTAGTTCCCACACCACTCAGGTGAAAGATTTTGTTTTGCAAGGTCCTTGGAATTTAGCATTCTAGAAAGGTCTTATCTGCTTCTGTTATATGATGTACCATTGTGAATACATTATCTTGATTGTTCTCTATTCCTGAAAACAATTAATTTTGTTTTTGTTCTTAGACTACAGAATGAAAAATGGATGAATGTCAAAGTGGGAGACATCATTAAATTAGAAAATAACCAATTTGTTGCTGTGAGTATTTAGTATTGTTACAGAATTTATCTCAGATTAAAATAGCATATGTACTGAAGCATTTACATTTGCAAGTTTGGTAAGTTTATGCTAATTCATAATAATTAAGAAGAGAATACCAGAATGTATTAGTAAAAAGTCTCAATTATAAAATGCTGTTAAAAACATATTGATTAATTACTTTGAATAGTGTGGTAACTCAGATAAACCTGAGTAATTACCTCTTTTTCAATTTTCCTTGTGATCTTTTAAATTAGTAGACACAAAAGATTTTAAATCAAGTTGTCAATCACTTCATATAAATAAGAGCTTTTAAAATGCTCCAGAGTACTTTAGGAATGCAATTTTTTTCCTCACATATTTTGAATCCTATCCCTCAGTAATAGAATTATTACTGCTAATTTGCAATATAGTTAAAGGCAGTATGTGCTTCTTCCTGAGTGACCACAATCAGAAAATGTCTTGATTGTTCTGAACTAATAAAATGCAATTTATGAACTTTTGCTTTACATATGTATCAAATGCACTATAATTTATATTCTCAAGCTGCCTATGTTACAGTTTCCTTGTTAAAATTCAGGTTGTTAGTTCAATGACGATAATACATGTGATGAACTGTAGCTCATATTAAATGAAGGGCAGTAAAAGGTAACCAGGTCAGAGATGAAAAATTCAAGTTATTGTAGTCTTTATGTCAAATACACACTAGATTACTTATGACAATTTTTGTGTTCAGTGCAGTTTTTTGTATTAAGCTGTGTTCTTCATTAAATTTGAGACATTTTCCCACAGGAAAAAGTTGTCCCAAGATCTATTTATAAGAATAGCTCAGTGGAGACTCCTAACCATTCCCTTTCAGAAAATTTTTTCATTAATGCACCGTCTGTGCATTCTGATCTTCTAGAATAGCCTGTGCTAAGGAGACACGGGGCCGGCCAGCTGCAAAAGAGCTCACCCTCTAAAGAGAAAAGGGTTTATGTCCTTAACAACCTCGGTTCTTTGGAAAATAGCTGAAAACCAAAAATAAGCACAAAGGTGTTGGCACAGCCAAGACAGAGGTCTCACAGTCCGTGTTCTGTGGCCTCTGCTCCTTGTACATAGGACAGTCTGCTGCATTCTCACATTTTACAATTGACCCTCAAACAACATGGGTTTGAATGGCATGGGTCCCCTTGTATGTGGTCCCCACCCCCCCGCCGATATACATGGTATAATACTATAAATGTATTTTCTCTTCCTTACAACTTTCTTAATAACATTTTCATTTCTCTAGCTTACTTTATTTTAAGAATGCCATGTATAATACATACAACATACCAAAATAAGTGCTAATCCACTGTTTATGTTATTGGTAAGGTTTCTGGGCAACAAGAGGTTATTAATAGTTAAGCTTTGGGGGAGTCAGAAGTTACACATGGATTTTTAAAAAAGGTTTATTTATTTATTTATTTATTTGAGAGATGGGGGAGAGAGAGCATGAGAGGGGAGAAGGTCAGAGGGAGAAGCAGACTCCCCATGGAGCTGGGAGACCAATGTGGGGCTCAGTCCCAGGACCCTGGGATCATGACCTGAGCCGAAGGCAGATGCTTGACCAACTAAGCCTCCCAGGTGCCCCGCACACGGATTTTTAACTGCATGTGAGGGTTGGTGCTTCTTACTCCCATGTTGGAGGGTCAGCTGTGTTTACTTTAATATTAGACACAATTTAAATTAGCTTATCCAGCTTATTTCCCAGCTCATTAAAGATTAAAAACAGTACATTAGGGGTGGCATCTGTTAGAAGAAAACACCCTGTAGGAAAGATGGAGACAGATATAGGTATCCTTTGTTATCTGAAAGCAGAGCATTTCTATGAAGCCTTGAATAAGCCAATCTGATGTAAAACAAAGAAACAATTACCATTAATTTATATGGACAACTTTTTGAGTATTCCCAGAGCCCCAAAATAATGTCTCAGGCCTTTCTGATACCTTAGGACACATCTTGCTAGCGGATGCACAAAATGAGATAAAACACAAATGTTCACAGACCATTCAAAGTTATGACGACTTGATGTCAAAATGCTGAGATTAGCTCCCCTGGGAAAGAGCATGGTGGGGCTGTTATTGCTCTCTGGTGCACATGACCTTTGTAAGGGCTTACCGCAAAGCAAAGGCTGAATGCTATTTTTGCTTTTTTTTTTTTTTTTTTTCCATAAAAGTAAAAATCCTTTTTGGGTTTCTTTCAGTTAGTGAAAACAAGTACTAATGTAGGTCTTCTGTAAAATGAAGTGTTATAATGCAAATGCCCAAAAAGCTGGGGATATCTGTGTAGTGGAAGGACACCAAAGGGAACTGGGTTGGAGCTGGGTCTGCTCCATTCCTTCAGTGATAGCAGGATACCTTCCAGCCCTATGTGCTGTGATTGTCTCAACTGAGATGACTACAGATTCTTGAAGGCAAAGAGCATATTGATTTGCTGGCTCTTTCACACCTAGTGCCGTGTTGGATCGTAGGGGGGCAGACAGTAAGTGTCAGCTGAATGAATGTCAGTCTTTTGTAAGAAAGAAGACAGAGGGAGAAAATGGTTAAAAACTTTAAAAATTAAGGGTGTTCTGGATGAATGGGGTACTAATATACATCTACATGCTCTAATTAAGAAAAAAGCTAAGATATAGTCAGGATTCTTTGCTTAAGAAGAAAGGGCTTCATGCAACTTGTTTGAGTTCTACTTTCAATTAAAATGATTACAGTGAAAGAGTTTTGCTGCAGCTAGATAGTTAACCTGAACCCTCAACTTTTTTTTTTTTTTAAACTGACATACATGGAATTCTAAGAAGTATGCATTAAAAATTTTTTGGGCAACGACTTTATGCCAGAAATGGTGTCAGGTTATAGAGGAATTAGCAACAATTAAAGTATGCCACACGTTTAACTGTTGTATTATTTGGAATTGAATATTTCAGTGGCAATGCTAGGTATATTCCTACTTCAGGTATTCATAAAAACTGTGCATTTAAAGAGCCCCCTGTACATGCTCTAACAGGGATAAATAGATTGAAATCACTTGTTCACTAATACTCCACAAGTATTAAGTATAAGTGTGTTCACTTATCACATTCTTTGGAGTGAGTCCGAGAAAGGCAGGAATCAAATGTATGTCTCAAATCTCCTAACTCTGTAGGACCTCAGGGCCAGCTTATCGGTGCTCCAGTTTGCCCTCTAGACTTGGTATTGTAGTTTGTATTTCTCTTGGTTTTCATTCTTAATTTAGTTGTATTTTCCATATTTTAGTACACATGCTTGCATGTTCTTGCAAAACTGTCTATGGATTGAGGTATGGAAGGCAAGTGTACATGCAAGCAGCAGGCAGAACAAAACTAGTCCAATGGGCATATCATTAGCATTGCTTTAAGATGAATTACACATTTAGACAAGTTTCCATGAGGTCATGATCTGTGTGTCCCAGCACTGTCCAATATATCTTTCTGCAGTGAGGGAAATATAACTTTGTGCCACCCAATGTGAAGACCAAAAGCCCCATGTAGATACTGAGCCCTTAAAATTTGGCTAGTGCAGTTGAAGAACTGAATTTAAAATTGTATTTAATTTTAATTAATTTAGGTTTTTTAAAAAAAATTATTTATTTATTTGAGAGAGTGCGAGAGACAGGGAGAGGGAGAAGCACATACCCCGCTGAGCAGGAAGCCCAATGTGGAGCTCCATCCCAGGACCCCTGGATCATGACCTGAGCCTAAGGCAAATGCTTAACCAACTGAGCCACCCAGGTGTCCCAATTTGGATTTTTAAGTTTAGATTTAAATAGCCATATGTGACTTGTGGCTACCTGATTGGATGGCACAGAGTGGCGTTTTAATTGTGGCTACATGATGAGATGGGAATGCTTATTCTCCACTTCTTCCTAGGTCTCATTCTTTACATTTTCACTTGGAGGGACAGCCCCAAAATAACACTTCAAGTCTCTTAAACTTCCTTGCTCACTCTCCCCTGCCCCAATAGTGACTTCTCTAATTGCTGTCTGGGGTGGGGGTGGAGGGGTGGGGTGGGGGCAGTGTGCAGGACCCAGAGCCTCCTTCCTTCCCTTTTTCTTTGGACTCTGCCTGTGTGCACAGTAGCTTCTGCCTTGCTCCCTCATTCCAGCAATCTTACAGGAGCAGATCCTCCTGATGGGGTTGGTAGGAGGGTCCTGATAGTTCAGAGCCTCCCTTATCAATAGCTAGATGAGTCTAACAGGTCAAGTATTAGCAAGCCCATTGAGTCCACAGACCTATAGCCTGGCCTCCAGCAGCTTGCTTGCTTTATTTTATTTTATTTTATTTTAGAGAGAGAGTGATTAGGGGGATGGGGGTTGGGGGATGGAGGAGCAGAGGGAGAGGGACATGCAGACTCCAAGTAGAGTGCAGAGCCTGATGCAGGGTTCAGTCTCAGGACCCTGAGACATGACCTGCACTGAAGTCAAGAGTTAGACGCTTGGGCGCCTGGGTGGCTCAGTGGGTTAAGCCGCTGCCTTCGGCTCGGGTCATGATCTCAGGGTCCTGGGATCGAGTCCCGCATCGGGCTCTCTGCTCAGCAGGGAGCCTGCTTCCCTCTCTCTCTCTCTCTCTCTCTCTCTCTGCCTGCCTCTCTGTCTACTTGTGATATCTCTCTGTCGAATAAATAAATAAAATCTTTAAAAAAAAAAAAAAAGAGACGCTTAACTGACTGAGCCACCCAGATGTCCCTCCACAGCTTTATTAATAACAAAGATGAAAAATTTTTTAAAGATTTTACTTATTTATTTGACAGACAGAGATCACAAGTAGGCAGAGAGACAGAAGGAAGCAGGCTCCCCACTGAGCAAAGAGCCCAATATGGGGTTTGATCCCAGAACTCTGGGAGTCATGACCTGAGCCGAAGGCAGAGGCTTTAACCCACTGAGCCACCCAGGTACCCCCAAAGATGAAATTTTTATCTCCATTGATCTTGGTCTGACTCCTACAGTTAGAGCTTTATTGGTTTAATCTTTGGGTCAGTAAGGAACGGAGTCCTCCAAATGCCAAAACTCTGCGATATGTCTTGATTGGTCCACTGTATTCAAAGTTTTTCTATGTCTAACTACTTGGCACCTACAAAACTATTTTTTAAGGGCAAACAAATGTTTTTATGGATGAATTGCTGTAATCACTTAGAAGTATAAATATACCTCCTACTCTTTGAGGTTTAACTCATTTAATCTCTACAGTAGCTCAGTGAAGGCAGATTATGTACTATTATTATTGTTCCCATTTTACAGAGGAGAAAACAGTGCCATCAAATAGCTTGCCAATAGGAGAGCCAGGAGTTAAACCCAGGCCATCTGGCTTTTAATTCCACTCCTAATTGCTACCATATGCTGCTCCTTACTCCATTAAAGTTGTCATCCTAATTGCCTTGAACCTGGGCTTCCAGCATTAGTGCCTTCTGGCGTGGATGCTGGAATTGAAGCGACCAGAGGATGTTGCACCTAATTCTGATGCATAACCTCTAGCTGTCCAAATTTA
The DNA here is from genome assembly GCF_010015895.1 of Lontra canadensis. Classification (NCBI taxonomy): domain Eukaryota; kingdom Metazoa; phylum Chordata; class Mammalia; order Carnivora; family Mustelidae; genus Lontra; species Lontra canadensis. Next base: position 11,571,714 of record NW_022631006.1, read on the forward strand.
GAATTCTAAATTAATTTATGTCAGCTTATCAGTACATTTTAAGTAAGGAAAGGAGCTTTCCTGAGATGAGCAATTAGCTGGCATATTCCGAAGTTACTCACCTTTATTTTCCAGATAAGAAATCCTCACTGCCCTTCATTTAAAAAGAAATTTAAAACATATTTGGGCTGAATTTCCAGAACTCCTAGTTTTATTTTCAATGTGGGGGAGGGGGTGGGATGTAGAGTGTGATTCAGTCACTGCAAGACCAACATGCATTAAAAGAACTGAGTAAACTATTAGAAAAACCTACTACAAAGCTCTTGATACTGTCAAGACTTGGACCCTGGGAGCCAGGCACACTTTCCTTCTTTATTTGATGGAAGCAATCTTGTGTTTTGATTTTCTTATCTGGGGGGAATAAACCCCCCACTGGACATGAACATATTTGAACATTACATGAATTTAGTGGTTTAGCTTACTTAAAAGAGTGCCCTCACCCTCAAAAGAAAGGCATTGAGGTGTTTACAACCGTAAAGGTTTTGTTTTAAAACAAAGGAATTCTTCGGCTAAATGGATTGGAAATTTCACCTTCAGAAATGAAAGAACTAGAAAGATGAATCTAACCTAAACTGCAGTCCTGACTGAGGGTGGGCTTTGGCTCTTTTTGACCCATCTCCTCTTTTCTAATCTTTGACTCATCTAACCTTTCTTAGAACCTTGGTCCTTCCCCAGAAGCTGTTTGGCAGTCTAATTGCCCTCTTTCTTATTTTAAATTTTATAGCTTCAAGCCAGAGCTACTTGTTTCACACTAATTGTTGTAAATAAACTCTCTTTTATTTTTAAATAAAAATATGTGAGACAGTAGAAAGTTGAAAATTTCCAGAGACGGATTTTTTAAAAAAATTTTATCTAAGCTGTATTGAAAAAGAAGCTTCTTGGTGAAATTTAGAGGTGCAACGTGTGTTTTCTACATGTTGCATGTGCATGTTGCAGTACATGGCCAATGTTCTGTTAGTAAGCAATTACTAATTTGTGGGGGTGAAATATATAAGGCAAGGATTTTTTTTTTTTACTAAAGAAGGGGTGGACCCATGAGTAAAAACTATGATGTCCATTATTAGTCTCCTTTCCACCTTCTGCTCTTTCTCCCGTCTTTTTCTTATTCATATCAAATTCATTTAATTATAAAAACCAAAACAATGTATTAGATTCTAGTAGACACTCAGCATATATTTGTTGGATCTGAAATTTAATTTTTATTTTTATTTATTTTTTAAAAAGATTTTATCTATTTATTTGACAGAGAGAGATCACAAGTAGGCAGAGAGAGAGAGAGAGAGAGAGAGGGAAGCAGGCTCCCTGCTGAGCAGAGAGCCCGATGCGGGACTCGATCCCAGGACCCTGACATCATGACCTGAGCTGAAGGCAGCGGCTTAACCCACTGAGCCACCCAGGTGCCCCTGAAATTTAATTTTTAAATAAAAATATTACTTACAATCTTACACATTTTCATTTTTACAACTTCATCCTCATTTTTGTCCATATCAAACCTATTTTCCTGTAAGTATAATCATATTGCATATCATTATACTGTAAGTATAACCATATTGCATGAGCCATTTTTAGACTACAAAAAAGGAGATAATATTGTAGAGGTTAATGAAGATAAAGAAGAACTTTATGTGTGGAAATGGCTTACAAGAGAGATTTGAATATGGCGTTCCAATTCTACAAATTTATCCTTCCATCAGGATATGGGGTCAGTACCGCAATATTCTTCACTATTGTGGTTTCGGGTTTTGAACATGAACAGAGTGAAATGAAACAAAGCAAAACACTTTGTTTTTCATGGTTCTATTCCAGTGAATTTGTATCCAAGCAGAGGAAAGAGTGTACATTTGGGATCGGAGCTATAAATTCTAGTTCTAGCTCTGCTCTTTAAGCTCTGTGTGGCCATGAGTATGGCCTTTAATCTCTTAGGGCCTTTTAGAAGTGACGAAGCTCTCACCATGACTTTGTAAAGGCTATGGACTTTACATGAGATAATTTAGTTCATCTACTGCTTGTGAGCCAGAGATGATCTTCCCAAGGTTTCTTATTCACATATAGGAACAAAATTACCTCCTCACAGGGTTATTGAAAGAATAAAGTGACACAGTTGTGAGAGAGTGCTTTGTGAACTCTTAAAGAATTATGTAGCTTTTTGGTGTTATCATCGCTTGAGATTTTGGTTTATTCTTTATATCAGCAAACAGTAATTATGCCTAATAAACCTATGAAGATAGTGTTGTTGGTTGTGAGGACTCAGAGCCATGAGGCTCTTTGTCAGCTACCAATCTAATATATTCTTCCTCATTGGCACTCCACACATAGCACTTTGGTAATCAGACTTTTAGAAGCCTTATCATATTCTGCCTGTACTAAACTCTACAATCCTTGAAGGAAAGATATTTTTGTTCATTTTAGTATTCCAGCTCTATGTGCCTTCAATTGTCTGGATTCATATCCTGATATGTCACTTACTTTGTGACTTCAAACAAGTTACTAAGCTTCTTTGGGCCTCACTTTGCTCATCTGTAAAGCGGAGATAACAATAGAACCTACACTATAGGATTTTGGTGGGAGTTAAATAAAATATTGCATGTAAAGCTCTTAGGATAGTACCACAGACATGGTAAGCCCTCACTAAATACCAGTATTATAAACCCCTACAACTCAAATACAGGTTTCTGGATCAACTAGGAATTGGGTACCTTGAGAGATACTGAAAGGGTCAGTGTGAGGAGGCTTGATCTGGGACTCAGAGTCATGGAGCTGGTGGGGTTCTAAGACCACCCCTGAGTTGTTGCACTCATGGCCCAGAACCTCTGACAAAATGATGATGACCAGGAACTAACAGGGCTCTCTTGCCCTACTGCAGCTTTCTTGTTCTTTTCTTTTTAGAATTCTTACAGAATTTTAGAATTCTTACGGAGTACACCTGGAAATAGGAGCACTGTGTGATGAGTGGTGGACTCCTTATTTTTCTGGAAGCCCCTATTAGTCCTGCCCCTTCACACTTCCTCCGCAACTGTGATGAATTTAAAAACTCGAAGGGGAGGTGTTAGGAAAAGGGAATGGCGAAGCTTGGCAGTGGGGCAGGGAGAATAGGGATGAATGAGGGGTGTGCAGGATGGGGATTAGGGAGTAGGGAAACAGTAGCAAGGTTCCAGGGACATCAAAGGAAAAGATGACTACAGAGGGTACAGGAGGAGGTGGGGAAGGTGGAAGGTAGGAAGGTAGATGATCCAGGTTCCCAAGGGGTAGACAGGGCAGGAGGAGTTAGCTCAGAATTTGTGGGCTTTACAGTTCTCAGTAGCAGTCTTTAGGAAGTTAAGTTAGTGCTCAGGACAGAATCTAGTGGCCAGGTAGTGATGGTGCCTCACTCACGTGTTCTGAGCCAGTAGTGGACAGCCGATCCTCCCTTTGTCTACTAACATCTAAGTGTTGAGCAACTAAATAGTAGCATCAAATCATCCTTACGGTGCAGAGTTTAGAAGAAAAGCAATTCTGGGTATAAATGGGGCTTTTTCTCTGAGCTTTATAACTGTTTTCAATCACAGAAGATGAGAATTGGAAAATTTTAGATTTTACTTAAAATGGTCCTATGAGGCTCAGGGGAGGAGAGGCATGAAGCTGTACTGCTGTCATATCCACTGAAATTTCAATGTGAGAAGTAAGACTGTGATGAATTTTTGAAAATACTCTTTTCTTTTTAAAATCAAAGTGTGTAATTTTTGGCTCAAGATTTGTGTACAACTCTTTTTCTTAAAATTTTTAAAAAAATTTATCATTATGTTAGTCACCATACAATACCTCATTAGTTTTTGATGTAGTGTTCCATGAGTCATTGTTTATGTATAACACCCAGTGCTCCATGCAATATGTGCCCTCCTTAATACCCAGCACCCGGCTAACCCATCCCCCACCCCCCCAACCAAACCTTCACCATGAGAGATTGTGTACAACTCTTTAAATGTTCTCTCTGTAGTGGGTTTGCTGTAGTCACATTGTAACTATTCAGAAAATAATTTTCCTCCTCAGCCTTCTGTGACTGTTGTTAGAGTTGAGGAAGAGTCTTGATATATAAACCTATTTATTCCTTTAGAGGATTGTCATTGAGTTATTTTTCAATTCTGTTTTGTCACAATTCAGACAAAACTGAACACACACATGTATATGCTTCTCCTCCCCATCTAAATTTGAATTGGAAATTTAAAAGCTTGAGACAATGAAATAAGTGGATTGATTCTAAATTTAACCTCTAAATTTAACTTGAGATTGGGACAATTCTACACAATTGTTCATGTGTCAAAATAAATTGTTAAAATTTTAGTCAATTCATTTTAGACCTTCAGATCTTTCAGAATCTCATAAAAACCCTTACTTTAAAATGAAATTTGAAATAAAATGTTCCCCAATATAGGAAGCACCCATTATTCTAAAACTGAATTGTGATAGGTCATTTCCGAAGCTCAAATGGACAGCTGACTGGAATGATTTTATGTCTCTGAAAGACCCACAACTTGGTTTCTGAATGTTTTCTGCTGTCTTTTGGAGCATTTTCTAATTCTTTCTTGCCTCTTGCTTAGCCCCTGTTTTATTTTCTCTTTTCCCTTTTTTATACCCCATCATTTTTTTCTTATGTTTTTAATTTTTTCTTTTAATTTTTCTTGTTAAATTTTCCTTGCCTGCTTTATTTTTTTTCCTATGGTTTTCCATTTACTCCTACTTTACTTCTATCCTTTCCCTGTCAGCTTTGCCTGATTGTTACTTTTAAGTCACAATACTAGAGAATTAAAGTATGTGTATGGAAACATTTCCAATTATTTCACTTATTGGGGAAAATTTTATATTTTCCATTAGTAATTATCAAGATGAGAATGTAGAATTTTATCTGTTTCTTGCAAAAAAAAAGTAAATGAATTGGCTATTAATTTATATGATATCTCCTGCTCTTGCTTATATTCTGATGTTGAAGGGGGTGGACCCAACAGGAACAGGGAAGGAGAGGGAAGATTTGATTTGGGGCATATATGGCAGAGAAGTGCAACAGGATTCTACCTCTCTCACTTTTTTAATCTAAGGCTGTCCTTGCTCATTAGTTAGTAAGGGTAGTATAACAAAGAAGGGTTTCAACCAGTCTTCCCTTCTCATATATTTGTTATGATTTTTTTTCTTTTTTAAATAAAGGCTGATCTGCTTCTCCTATCAAGTAGTGAGCCACATGGCCTCTGTTATATTGAAACTGCTGAGCTTGATGGGTAAGTTTTTAAAGTTAGAATAATTATTTAGATTAGTTTTTAATTTAGCAGTAATAGCTTTAGGAGCAGTATTCAATCTAAACCTTATTCCTCATTTAATTTTCTTGGAACAAATGAGAGTCTAACTTGAAAATTCCATTCGTTAATTACTTTGTGGCTCCTTTGAAAGCTCTTTTTCTCTTGAATTTATTTTCTTTCCAAAGCAGTAAGTTAAACATGTCTGTGTGAATTATTGTATAGGACTCTTTATTCATATTCCTTAGAAAAGTTTTGTTTTGTTTTAGTTTTTTTTTTTAATTTTATATGATTCTCCAAGGAAAATTAGAGGAGTATTGATGAGTTTCTGAGGAAAGAAGCATTGATGTTACTTTAGAAGGCAATCTTTTGGAACTGGGTGAAATGAAGGTGAAGAAAGAAGAGAGAAATGGAATTTTGAATTAATGTTAATCGAAAAATTAAGTTATAGAGAACATAGCAGTTCTGTTTCAGTGGATTCAATATGGCTGGCATAAAAACATTTATTGGATGTTTACATTTTAAAAGTACTATTACATTCTTTAGATGGATTTTATTACTTAATTCTGATGTAGGTAGTATATAAGCCCCATTGTATAGTCGACAAGGCTTAGAGATACTAAGTAATTTACTCCAAATTTCTCAAAAATGAAGCCAATACTCATACCTGATAGTCTGACAAAAAAGCCCCTGTTTTTAACTGTTGCCTCCCAAATCATTGTTCTACTGGGCTATTCAAATGGAGTGTGACATGTGTGATCCTACCCTTGGTTTGGGCAGAACCTAAAATAGTGCTGAGAGGGAAATTTATAACACTAGATGTATATACTTGGAAAGAAAAAGAGTCTTAAATATTCCAATGTTCCATCTCAAGAACCTAGAAAATAACAGCATAAACCCAAAGCAAGCAGGAGGAAGGAGATAAAGACAAGAGCAGAAATCAATGAACTTGAAAACCGAAAAACAAGAAGTGGAAAATTAACACAACAAAGAGTTGATTCTTTGAAAACATCAATAAACTTTATAAACCTCAGGAAGACTGAAAAAGGAAAAAAGACACAAAATAACAATATCATGAATGAACTGGGGATATTATGACAGATCATTAAGATATCAGAAGGATAAGGAAATCCTACAAGCAACTTTATACACATAAATTTAACAACTTAAATGAAGTAGACCATGTCATCAAAAAACAAACTACCACAACTAATTCAATATGAAATAGACAATCTGAATAGCCCTGTAACTATTAAGGAAATTGAATTCAAATTTAAAACATAAAACTATAAAAGTTTTAGGGAAAAACATAGGAGAAAATCTTCAAGATCTAGGGCTAGTCAGAGTTTTTAGACTTGACACAAAAAAGCACAATTCATAACAGGGTAATTTGATAAACTAGACTTCATCAAATCATTCAAAAATTGTTGCTGTACAAAAGACCCTATTATGAAAAATTAAGTTATAGACTAGGAGAAAATATTTACAAACCATTTATCTGACAAAGGATTTTTATCTTGAATGTATGAAAATTGCTCAAAACTCAATCCTAAAAACACAATCCAATTAGAAAATTTACAAATGATATGGACATTTCACCAGACATGACATGCAGATGGCAAATAAGCATGTAAAAAAAAAAAAGTTCAAAATCATTAGCTGTTAGGGACATTAAAATTCAAACCACGAGGAGATACATACCTATCAGAATAGCTAAACTTAAAAATAGTGACAACTCCAAATGCTGGCAAGGATGTAGAGAAACAGTATCACTCACACATTGCTGATGGTAATGTAAAATACTACCATCACTCTGGAAAATAGGTTGGCAGTTTCTTAAAAAGCTAAACACACAACTACCAGATAACCCAGCAATTTCACTCGTGGGCATTTAATCCCACAGAAATGAAGACTTATGTTTACACAAAAACTTGTACGCAGATGTTTATGTCAGCCTTATATGTGACATCCACAAATTAGAATATACTTATATGTCCTTTAACAGGTCAAACAAGCTATCCATATCATGGAACACTATTGAGCAATAAAAAAAAATAATGAAATATTGATACATAGAAAAACCTGGACAAATCTTCAGATAATTATGTTGAGTAAAAAAAGGCAATCCCTAAAGGTCACATACTATATGATTCTACTTATATAACATTCTTGAAATGGCAAAACTGTAGAAAGGGACCACTGATCAGTGGTTACCAGGAATTAAAGATGGGCTGGAAGGGGCTGGGAAGTGGGTGTGTCTACAAGGGGTAACCTAAGAAATCCTTGTGATGGAAATGTTCCCCATCTTGACTATGTCAGTTTCAGTTGTGATATTGTGATATTGTAATACAGTTTTGCAAATGTTACCATTAAGGGCAACTGAGTAAAGGGTACACAGGATTTTTTGTATTCTTATGCTGAAAATCTTTTTGAAGTTTGAAGTCAAGATAATGAAGCATGTTAAGGAAGAAAGAGTATGGCATGACACAAGATATTAATCAGAAGTCTTGGCAAATTTTTTTAATCAGTAAGTCCTATGTGTGATTATGCTTTCCTTCAATTTTCCACATCTGAAGATGGAAGTGAGATATTGAAGAGAATCCTGAGGAAGTAACCTAAAATGATGATAAACCTTGCTGAATGACATGATGTATAGAGCTGGGTTAAGGAATGAGGGCTGTCTGGCCTCGATGGGATCACTGAATGTTTCAATTATTTGAAAAAATTGTTTAAATGAATGGATACATTGGTCTTTTAACCTCAACACCACTATCTCACTCTTGTCCATCAAGCCCAGCTCAGTTTCTGCCTCAGTTATGAAGTTCTTCTTGAGTATCTCAACCCCTACATATTTTTGCATCCTAGGAACTGAAAGATTTGGCAATTAGTGATCCATGAGATTACTATTAAGCAAATTAACTTCAATTATATATCCAAATTAGTGTTTCCAGGAGAAAGCTATTTAACCAAAGGGTATTCCTTGGATTGATTTCATGTTATCTTAACATCATCATGAAATTCATTTACAGGAAATTTAAATTAAGTGCCCCCTTGAGCACCTGCTTCTCAGTTCTCTAAATTCAGTTATCTCATGGTTTGTCATGTACTTACAAATGGTGATATTTGCTTTTTACCTACCACTTGTTTCCCTCAAGAGAACAGTAACCCTTGTGGGGGCAGCACTGAATCTCATGGGTGACTATGGTATGTATTCAAATCAGTATTTGTTGACTGAATGAACTCACTGCTAAACACTTCCATAAAAGATAGAACTCTGACAGATGATGTTAAGCTACAGTAGAAGAGAATTAGGTTGAACTCAGTGAGAAAACTGGCATGACAAACCCTTGTATGCAAGATGTGAGCAATGGCCATAGAATCATGACAGCGGGTCATCCATCCAATGTATGTGTGGTTCTGCCTGGAAGTAGATGACCAGCTCACTGTGACCTGCCGAATTACTGTTTGGTTGTATGATCCCAGATTTACAGGATTTTTGGCTTGATTCTCCATGAGAAAGAAAGCTGTATTCCTTTTCCCATTTAAATTTCAGCTACTGTGAAATTAGCCATGACCATCTTTTACAACTAAAATTCCTATGTAGATAGTAGACTCCAGAGTGATACTGGCCTCCTTTATTTGGCAACTGTGTTCCCATTCCTAATATGATTTGTAACTCATGCATGATGTCTGAGTGGATTCGAATGAAACCATATTTATTGTATCCTCTGTTCTTTCAAATAAAACAGATTACTGTGTTGTTATACAGATGTGCCATGTGTGGAATGCCAACTCTTAGGAGCATGCAAAGCCCTGTCCACTTTACCGAGTCCACTTGACTGAGAGGTGTGAATGACATTTGAAGGGCGTTTCTTGAATCTCTTGTGTTGGATTTTGCATGTGCTGCTCCCGCCTGATTACTTTATGTAAGATGCTGTTGGGCTGTTCCATATAAAAATTCATGTCGTGTCAATTAATTTCACAGGGAAACAAACCTTAAAGTCCGCCATGCACTATCAGTTACCTCAGAGCTTGGAGCAGACTTTAGCAGACTTGCAAAATTTGATGGTAAGTGTTTAAAACAGAAAAACAAAAACCTCAAAACCCAAAAGTAATAGAACTAATTATCTGAAATCCAATTCATGTTCCCTTTTATTTGGTGGAAGGACATAAAATTCTGCAGGCATCAAAGCCTGTAATCTCTTCTCATGCTAAAGAGTAAAAATGTTTACCAAGGGGATAGTGGCTTTAAAAATTCATTGTTCATTTCATCCTTGTTCCCTCTTCGGTAGATCTCATTTCCTCTAGTCCCACAGTACCCTTTCCTTGCCTGACCTTGGCCTCCCTGGGGCCCTGTGCAATTTGCTGAGCATGAACACAGGCCACACTTGTATTTCTAACACTAGGTCTAGCCATCCATCCCTTCTCTGGCTCCATAACAAAGACCAAATACTGGGGCACCTGGGTGGCTCAGTGGGTTAGGGCCTCTGCCTTTGGCTCAGGTCATGATCTCAGGGTCCTGGGATCAAGACCCACATTGGGCTCTCTGTTCAACAGGGAGTCTGCTTCCCCCTCTCTGTCTGCCTCTCTGCCTACCTGTGATCTCTGTCAAATAAATAAACAAAATCTTCAAAGACCAAATACTAGACTACAGACATCACCAAGACGATAATCCAGCCTCATGTATTTCTGTATCGTGCAAAATGCCCGGCATAATGTCTTAAATGTAGAAAGTATTCAGGAAGAACATTCTAGTTTATTAATCAGTCACTTTTTATTTTAGACCATGGTTTCCTCATCACCATCTTCACACCTCTCAACCCAGTCCCTTCTTCTCAGCATGGGGAACCATTTCTGCCTGTTCTGTTCCAGCTAGGTCTTTTTCTTGTCTGTTAAAGCTCTCACAGAGAAACAAAATCCTTCAGAAGTCAAAGGGAAGAACCACTAGTGGCAGGACTGTAGGCACCGTGACAAGCTTTGGGAGAATCTTCGGGGTCTTCCTCCCATTGCTCAGTGATCTCTAGTTTTACACATTTGTATGTCTGGCCTTGAATATCAATATTTCCATATAGATTATTATTTTTTTAAATTTTGTTTTATTATTTTTTTCAGTGTTCCACATTTCATTGTTTATGCACCACCCCCAGTGCTCCATGCAATATGTGCCCTCCATAATACCCACCACCAGGCTCACCGCCCCCCACAGCCCCCAAACCCTCAGTTTGTTTCTCAGAGTCCACAGTGTCTCATGGTTTGTCTCCCCCTCCAGTTTCCCCCAATTCACTTCTCTGCTCCATCTCCCAATGAAACCATATGATTGGCTCTCTCTGTTTGACTTATTTCACTCAGCATAATCTCTTCCAGTCCCATCCATGTTGATACAAAAGTTGGGTATTCATCCTTTCTGATGGAGGCATAATACTTCGCTGTGTATATGGACCATATCTTCTTTATCCATTCATCCGTTGAAGGGCATCTTGGTTCTTTCCACAGTTTGGTGACTGTGGCCATCGCTGCTATGAACATTGGGGTACAGGTGGTCTTTCTTTTATTTGTTAATGACTCTTTGAGTTTGAGACTATCATCCAAATGTTTTCTTTTGAATCCACCAAAGAAAAATGTGGTCAACGGTCTTAGCATGATCACATGAGTTAAAGTGCAGGAAAATTTTTATTATAAAATTTACCCAATGCACAGCTTAGAGTTTATATTGCCTGTACTTTGCATTCACCTATAAATTCTGTCTGGATTCTGTTAATATTTTAATCTATTAAATGAGTGCTGTTATAATACATGTTTATAGAAAAAAATACTCCTCTAGTTTGGGATTTAAGTCAGGGGAATAGCCAGGAAACTATGAATTGCCCAAGAAATATTTTGATTAGAGTAAAACAAATTACAATATTTTCTACTAAGTAATTTTTTCAATGAAATTTTACTGTTCTAAGAATCCAACAAAAGTAAGCTGTGTTCATGAATCAAAATACTAGCTTAAAATATTTCATAGAATATTTACAAAGTCCTAAAGGGGCAACCTAAATATAATTTCCCATTACTAATTTCTTTCTTGGCAGAACTGTACGTTTAGTCCTCTATCAACCTATGAAGGAGTAAAAATTCATGCTTTTTGGTTTTCTTTACCATAAAAAGGCAGAAAATGATTGTTGAAATTACCTAGTTCACTTTCTTTGATAGTGGCACAGAGAGCCTCTACTGTGATTCAGTTCAGCCAACCCTGAAATAGTTGTGTAAACAGTAGAAGGTTATTTCTTGCTCATGTCACATTCTGATGTTAGGTCAGGCAGCCTTCTCCATCTTAGACCCATGTGCCTAGACTAATGGCCTCTAAGGTTACCACATTAAAGCAATGACTAGATGAGGGGACATGCTGACTTTTACCTTCTTCTTCCTCTCACGTTTCACTAGCCAGCATGAGCCACATGGGCCTGGCCTAACTGCAAGGGAGGCTGGGAAATAACAGGGAGGTATATTTGTTGAGCACTGTCTTTACCATACTCTCCAAGAACTCTGATCGTAGGTCACTGCCAAGATAGGGTATCAAGGGCCAGGATGGAATAAGGTTGATTTCTTACATGCAACTGCAGGAATGGGGCCACAAATCCTCCTCCTTAGTCAGAATATGACTCCTCTTATTCTCAATCCCCTCTACCCTTTTCAGCTTTTTCTTTTTCTCATAGCAGATATCACTATCTGACATACTCCATAACTTGCTTATTTTCTAAGCAAGTTTCTATTGTCCATCTCTACTTGCTGCAATGCAAATTGCACAGGGATCTTTGTTTTGCTCACTGATATATAACACGTTCCTAGAACAATGCCTAGTGTATAGTAGGTGCTCAAGAAATACTTGTTCAATGCATGAATAAATGGTTGCAAATGCCAGAAATTAGAGGGCAGGATCAACATCAGGCCCCAGAAAGACAGGGAAGAGGGGCCCAAGGTAAAGGGATTGGGAATGGTGGGTGGAAGGATGGGGTGAGACAGCAGCTTCCTGATGGGAACTTGGAGGATAAAGCAAGAGTGCTGGGTCCCCTCCTCTTGGAAGACAGGCGGCTGAGAGAGGGATCATCTGATGTGGTGGTTTTATAATGTCTTTTCTTCAGAATCCTTTTTAAACAAAATTTAACACAGAAACCCAAAATGTAAGCCAATACAAGTGGTGCTGCTCAGATTGAGGCCAGAAAACATTTCCTCACCTAAAACAGTTCCTTTCTCACAGATGGAGTATCCTGAAAGATTAAGAAACTTGCTTATATATAAACTAGTCTTTTAAAATATGTCATACAATTTATTTTTAAAGTGTGTTAACAGTTATTACTAGATGTGGCTTGAATTTGCTTCACAGAGCATAGGTAACTCAATAAATCTGTCATATAATTGTTTTCTCAAAGACAACACAGACTTCTCTTTTTTTCTTTTAGTCATTTATACTTAAACTGTGGTCACTTCTCAGAAAACACATAATCCCAAATTCATAAGGCTGGTATACTTCTGGGCTAAGAACCAGATTTTTGCTGAATTTACTCTTTCATTCTTGAACTTTGGGTTGAATTTCAATCTACCTTAAAGTTTAAGGCAATATGGTATTTTATAGGTTTAATTTTGTTTAAATATAATTTCCTGTTTCCAAGAAAGTATCTTGAAATGGATAGAGGGATTAAGGGGAAATGAATTAGATACAATATACAAATTAGATTTCCCCTGTTAGCAGCCAAATTTAAAGCCCAAGAGGGTGATGTAAGATGCAGTATGGAAATTCTTAAAAGAGATGGGACACTTAGTAAACACTAAATTCTTCCCACGGATGCTCTTGCTTTTAAGCCCTAGTTTAGGCATGTTCTTTTCAGCGTTTCCCTGACTCTCTGACACATGCAGTCACATATTATACACTGTACACACACATTTCTTTACCCAGTCCACCATTTCCTTCCTTCCTTCCTCCCTTCCTTCCTTCCTTCCTTCCTTTCCTCTCTTTTGGCATTCTTTCTTACTGTTTTCATCTTCCTCTTCCAGTCTTTTTTTAGTTTACTTATGTTAGCTCTGTACATGCATTGTCTAGTTTTCTGTAATTCTTCATCTTTTCTCTTTCCATCCCTCTGTCCATATTAATTAGCTTATGAAGTCTATTTATTAAGCATCCCCTAGGGACAAGATGCTGTACAAACTGTGTAGGATTATAAAATATCTCCATATGTATTATCTGGTTTCTTTTGATCCTTTTACTACATTCTTTTCCTACTCCCTCTTTTTTTTTTTTTTTTTTTTTTTTTCCAGTCTTCTCTGTATACCTTTGTCGTAATGAGTATCGGTAGATTTTAGGTTTTCCTCTGGGGACTAGAAAAAACTTCCTTGAGTCATGGGAATTAAAGCCACATACTGCATCCTTTAGTTTAAACTAAAAGCACGATATCAACATTGTGTACATTTGGAAATGCCCTGACTAGCTGTGGCATGGTCTAATAGATGAGACAGAAATGTGAGGCACGCCCTTTCCCATGCTCTGTCTGGGCTAAGTATATCTTTTAGCTTGTGACTTCTGGGCAAATCTGGGTATGGTATTATTTTTGCTTCTAGTTACCATGTGGTTTTTCTTCTGAGTCTTGGCCAGAATACTTTCTCTAGGACCAAACTACAGTTTTTTGTTCTTCAGTCATAAGTGTACATCTTCTAAGTATTTGAGGACCTCAGTTTCCCAGTGCTATTCCTAGAGAAGTCCCCACTGTGGACACTAAGCCTCAAAACTGAGATGGCAAGGGCCTTAGGATATCCCTTGTGAGTATCCCTGTCTTCCGACCTTTGCACCCAAACCCAAGGACAGCATCTTGCTAGTGGCTTCTTTAGGGCTTTCATTCATTTTTTTCTTTTATTCATTCTCTCAGTCACCTACCTGTTCATTTACTTAGTAAACGTATCTTTAACATAATGACAAGGTATTAGCTAAGTCTGCAGATACAGTGGTTGATAAGTCAGACTCAGGCCTTGCGTTCAAAGAGCCCAAGCCCAGCAGAGAAGACAGACTTGAATAAGTGCTCATTCCCAAAGAAGCCTTTAATTAGGTAAAGGTCCTAAAGTTCTCAGGCCTTCAACATGAGATTGACATGAGGCACTGTGCTAAGTAACTGCACACATTATCTTATGAAATCCTTATAAATCTGAGATGAAGAGATTATTACCCCCAGGTAATGGGCGAGGAATCTGAGACTCAGATACATTGAATGCTTTTTCCAATGCCGCATGGTGACTAAGTGAAGGAGCCAGAACATGAACCCAAGATTGCTGGCAAAGCCTATACTATGGAAGGCCCTAAGAGGCTGTAAACTACAAGAAAGGCAGCATTGGAGAGGGAGGGGATTAGCATGACAACTTAGATAGGATCAGGATAAGAAATAAATTTTAAGAATACTCTGAATCTAAAGATACAAAATTAATTACCAGAGATCAAGTCCATCCAGGACTCAGATGACATCATATTTTTAAAGAGCAGCAATGTTCTCAGTGATCTTGAATGTCAGGATTCCTGACAAGATAGTATAGAAGAGTTGGCCAAATAGAGGAGAGTACACACAAGATAGTTTTGAGTTTTGGTAGGTAAACCTATTTATTTAAAAAATTGTCGCATAAATATTTTCATTTATTGAAAACATCAGGAAATAATTGATATATTGTTAAATTTTGTAAGAAAAAAAAACTTGATCTGATATTAGAACAAGTATAAAAATAGAGTGAGCCTCAATTTTTCATGTTAAAGTTTTATGCAGATAGAAAAGGTTTTTATAAATAAGTAACTGGAGATAGTTGTCAATTATACATTTATAAACTGGACATTTTTATGCCTTGGGGAAAGCCCTAGATGTAAATTGTCCAAATGTGTTTAAGAATCTGTTGCATATTGTTACTGACTGAACTAGGATCTGTTTTTTTGCAGCCTATGACAAGTTTACATATTTTGTATGACTCTTAATACTGAGTTCTGAATCAGGGAAAGGTTGACTCTTTATTTCAGGAATCTTTGTGTATTTTGTGGTCCTTTCTAAAGAATAGCATGTGTGTAATTTAAATACACAAACACAAGCATGTCTTTTTGGTTAAAAAAAAAAAGGCTTGATTAACATCTTATGACTTTTTACTTACTAGACACTTTCCCATTCACCTGGACAGAAGCACAGCCCAACTAATAACTTCCCTCTTTACTGCTAGCATTTATATGGCAATTATGATAGCAATGATGTGTGGCTGAAGCTTGAAGTTTGAAGAATGAAGAGGCTTTAGAAAATAGAAAGGTGATACTCTTCTTTGTAAGAAAAAAAAATATATATATTTATCACATCATTAGAGCAACAATAGTGGGCAGTCTTCTAAACTCTGAGAAACTCTTGACTGGAGAAACTCTTGTGACAATGATGATGATGTCTTGTTCAACAGATAATTTGTCTTATTAAAGAGTTGCCATGCAGATAATCAAGAAATATTGTTAATAGGGGCACCTGGGTGGCTCAGTGGGTTAAGCTGCTGCCTTCGGCTCAGGTCATGGTCTCGGGGTCCTGGGATCGAGCCCCACATCGGGCTCTCTGCTCTGCAGGGAGCCTGCTTCCCCCTCACTCTCTGCCTGCTCCTCTGCCTACTTGTGATCTCTCTCTCTCTCGGTGTCAAATAAATAAATAAAATATTAAAAAAAAAAGAAAGAAATATTGTTAATAATAATACATCGAAAGAAATAAAGCCAGCTTCTCTGGAAAATGATGGAGCATTGGGTACTGAGTTCCATTTTCATGATAAACTATAGATTTCCACTTTGAGATAATGCTCTAGTTGAAGAAGGTTGATAGGTTGGTAATTAACCCCAAACCCAGAGGACTCAGTTTAGAGTGCTGAGGGAGGTTGAGAATGATATCTTGTGAATTTTGTTTAGGATGGACCTAGAACATTTCTGTGTGATTGTGAACTGAGTGACTTGCTGTCTGCTTTCTTGTCTGTTCTCTTCAGGGGGCAAACAAGTAAATAAGGTAGTTTGATTATATTTCTATTTTGTTATTGACATGATTTTTTCCCATTTGTTTTATCTCCCATTTAAGATGTTTAGAGCACAAAGTCACATTTTCAGTGAACAACTGTCTGAGAGAAAATGCCATTTTTCCTAAACTGTCTTCTCAACCATTGTCAAACTGTTTACTGCCTCTAATTCTTCTTGGATACTATTAGGAAAAGGTAGAAGGGTCTTAAGTTTTCCCCTACTCCTTATTGTGCTTTATGGTTAGAGTACGTATTTGGTTGCTTCTAATGCACTTTAAAGGTTCTCACTTTTGTTTCCAGATCTATTTGTATCTTTTTAGAGTTAGGTCAACCTAAGCCTCCCAAGATGGCAAGGCTGTTAGGCCTTCCAATCCTCTTTATCATTATTACCATGGAAATATACCCACTTCTTTCATTCATCTTAGATCTACTCTAGCTCCCCTCTCATTTCCGTACTTCTCTTAAAGCCATATGAATTTTTTTTGCTGTCTCTCCAACAAATATTTATTGTGTAAGCATTATGGTAAGTTATGGAATACAGAAATGAATACAGTACTCCCTTCAGAGGAAAGGAGTCACTCTTTTTTAGAAAAGGGAAGAATAGAAGTTTGGAAGTATTTGACGCTAACAAGCCTAAGAAAGGGGAGGCTGAGCACTTCTGAAGACAAAATAAGTATTTTGGCTTTGTCCCCCCACCCATTTTGTTTTGTCCAGGGTCTGTATTTAGTACTTAAATCAGTGGGACCACACTCTTTGAGAAAGTCTGAATTGGGGCTTGGCCTTCAAGAGCTTAGGCAGAACACTTTGGCCTTACTGCCTGTTCCTGTCTAGAACCACACCCTTGGTGTCAGGCCAGAAGTAGATGAGCCTTGAGGCTAGGGAGGAGTGAGCCAACATGTTCAAGGCTGTATTTGTCTCCCTGTCAGTCACTGCTTGCGACAATAAAAATGACCAAATGAGCCTGTTTCTTATATTCCTTTTGGCAGGGACTGGGTATCATGTTGTTTTTGCAGAAAACACATTTTTTAATTAATTAATTAATTTATTTATTTCTTTATTGGTGACCAACTTTGAAGACTTGAGAAATTGAGTCTTTGGTTAGAAACTAGAATAAGTTCTAAGGGTTGTTATCACCCAATATTTTTGTAGGTTTTGCTGGTGATATTAAATTTAAGCTTCTGAAATTTTTAAGAATTAAAATTATTGGTCAAGAAGAAAAAGGTAACGAATTCTTAGAATTTAGAAAAAAAATCCCCTCTTCCACAACCTAATTGTCCAAACAAGTTGGGCCAGCTGAAATCAATCTCAATTTGCTTTTTAATATGAGTGATAGGCTACAATGGGAGCAACCAGAATTTAGCTACATCCCTTTGTATGAAGAATGACTTTGTACTGGTTGTCTAGCCTTGCCCACATCCTCTTGCCAGCACTCTCATTTACTGGTGGATGTCTGGAAAGCTGCCAGGGAATGTTGTTGAGTTGGGGCCGTTTAGGCAGCAATTTTGTTACAACTGGGAAAGGGAAAATGGAGTTTGGAAGGAGTAGTCCTGAGGGCTGGAGTCCTTCACTCCTTTTTGTTTCTTGTTTGTTTTTATATTTTTCATGCAAGATCCAATGTTAGTGATCTGGTTGGTCAGGAGTGATCAGGCCATGTGAAAACTGGCTGCTGTCACCTCTAAGAGCTTTAAAAGGAGCAAATACCATTGCAGGAAGGAAGGGTGTCCATGTAAGCCCCTAAGTTCAGGTGCTCAGTCAGTGGTGTGAGTACTACAGAGGGTCTCTAGGGTGGGCTGGTCTCCTTTTTCTTCAATCAGTGCTGAAGACTTCTTTCTTAAGTTTCAAAATGTCACTTTTCAGGTTCCAACCTACACTTTGGGTTTGATTAAATCCATGTATTTTTTATTGTTCTTGAGAGGTGCTAATCTCACCCCTGAGTTGGGTTTGAGCCCATCTGGATCTATCCACTGCCTTCTTTTTTTATTCCTTCCTCTTTTCCTTCATCTCTCCCTCTGTCTTTCAAGTCTTAGTGCTCATTTCTTATGAAAGTTTAACCCCAACCATTTGTAATGCAAACGTATTTAATCTAATAGTTTTAGGTTGTGACAGGGTCCCTGCAACATTATTTCTGGTTTCGCTTTCTGTCAAAAGAACTCCTACTCTGAAAGTGTATTTTCTTATTGTAATAACGGAACGAATTGATTTATTGATTTGGAATGGGCATACCCTTGGTTTGGAATGGGCCTGGAATTAAAAAAACTAAAAATGTCTTCTGGCCAGGTTGGGACAAGTTATATGGTAGCTTTGAGGGTCCCCAGAACTCTGCATCTAATCAAGATAAGAAGCATACAACAGCTGAAAGGAATCACATGCATTCTCAGACACATGTGGCATATAAGGCCCAGGTTTCCAGGGGGAGGAACATCATAGGACCCCCTCCCCCGCCCCCGAATTATTGATGATGAGCCTAGAAAGACCTAATTAACTTTGGTTGTGAAGCTGGAAGTGTGCCATCTTAACCTATTTGAAAATTCACATTAAGTAAAAAGAGAGGAAGAAAAACTTTTAAGATAGTCCCTGCTTTATGTTTTCAGAAATCATTGTTGCAAACTAGACGTAGAGGGGAGTGATTTTTAATTAAGGAAAAAAATCCATGGCTCTCAACTTTTTCATTCTTACTTGGAAAGTGCAGAAACTGTGTTAAAACACTTGATAGATTTCCATCTTTGTACCCCTGCCCTGCAGCAGACTGCCCCCGCTCGCCACCGCCACCACCAAGCTTATTTTTTCTAGCACAGTCTTGTATACATAGCATTGCCCTGTCAAAAAGAGAAGGAAAATAAAAATATGCTGTGTATTAGAAGTAGGGTGGTAACACAGTATGGTGGACTGCTAAAGAGAGTTTGAGGTCAGTCATAAACAGGGTTTTGTTTTTGTTTTTTATTTTACAGGGGTTGTTGTCTGTGAGGCGCCCAACAACAAATTAGATAAATTCGTGGGAGTTCTCTCCTGGAAGGACAGCAAGCACACCCTCAACAATGAGAATGTAATCCTGAGGGGCTGCATCCTGAGAAATACCAGCTGGTGTTTTGGAATGGTTATTTTTGCAGGTACCGCTGACTGCCCTGTGTTGGTTATGGGGGAGCCTGTCTTGAGGTCTGCCTGGGCTGTCTTCACCTCTCCAGGTTGGATGAGGAAGGTGCTTTTGTTCCACTCAAGGTGCTGCTCTGGGCTGACAGCAGAGGGCAGCACCACTGCCCTGGGAATAGTCTGGACTGGGTCGGGGGTGCCGTGTGAGGAACCACTGGCATTAGGAACCCATTTTTTTTTTTTTAAGAATTTTTTTTAAAGATTTTATTTATTTATTTGACAGAGATCACAAGTAAGCAGAAAGGCAGGCAGAGAGAGAGGAAGGGAAGCAGGCTCCCCACTGAGCAGGGAGCACATGCGGGGCTTGATCCCAGGACCCTAGATCATGACTGGAGCCGAAGGCAGAGGCTTTAACCCACTGAGCCACCCAGGTGCCCCCAGGAACCCATTCTTAAGGGGTGCTTGGGCTTTAGTTGCTCGGTGGGTGCTAGGTACTGTTTAATTTCTCTTTCTTGAACTTCATCTCAATCACTCCCATCATGTATATATGAATCTACCTGCCTTTAAAGTGGGGGAAGTGTGTGAAAGAAGCCCCCCACCCCACACTGCTCTGCTGTTAATTTTGTAGTTTGCAGAGGTCAAGCGACCCTTTTGGAAGAGATTTCTTGGAGATCCTGCAATCATTTCTGTTTATACTCTGTAGCTTCTTCTACTATTTGTCAGCAGCACAGTGGGGCCTGGAAAGACTGTGCACGACGGAGGGAAAGGGGTAGGAGGCTGGGAGGGAGGGAAACTGCCTTTTACTCTTCCTGCTGGCCAATTTTCCTGTCTCGACTTTATCTCTACAGGCCCAAGGTGGCATTCTTCTGCTAAGGAAGCTAACAGTAGCTCCATTACATAAAGCCACTCAGATCGTACTCATGGCTTCCATTGCCAGTCCTTGATTTTTAAAAATCCTGTTTATTATGACATCAAATTAAGATGTGTTTTTGGGTCCATTGACTGTATGTGCAATCAGAATTGGAATGTTTTTCCTAACTGACTTTCCTCAACAACAACAAATGTTTATTAAAGACTCAAAAGTGTTCCAAACCTAGAAAAGTCCTCTCAATTTCTCCTAAATACTCTCAGCTGTGGGTGTCAGCAAGGCTCTCGCTGCTTAGGGTATTGCCATTGTAAGGTCTTGGGAAATCCCTAGAAGGATGGCAGTATGTGGGCTTTTATCTGGGGATGCATCTGCTTTCATGATTTGCTTATCATATATTTTTACTCATTAGGGAAGTAAACCTGTGGTCACATATTTTCTTATTTGCATCTTTCTTGCATTAAGAAAAAGAGCTAGGCTTATATATTAGCCTCCACTTATCTTCCCACATAAGGAGGGGGAGAATTTTTGAAACTCCTTTAGTGGGAAGGGTCCTCCTGGTTTGGTTCCTGTCATCACAGAAGTTGTGGGGGGCTTCATCCCAGGAATGGGTTATAGCTCAACGTTGTGTTTGCATTTTTGTGAACTTGCTTAGAATGACTAATTCAGGACTATGGCTCAATTACAGCATGTAACGTTAGGACAGCTGTGTGAGCCACTCAGGGGCCACGTTTTTCTGCCCAAGTTTCGTTCTGGGAGAATGCGCCTACATAGAAGGAAGTTGGATGGTAAATTGAACAGGTCCCCCTCCCCCTCCTCAAGAAGTATATCAGAAAGCTCCCAGAATTAGGATTGGACAGAGCTGGGTTCAGATTTGTTTAGCAGCTGTACGATGTTAAGCCTTAGTTACTTGAACTTCCCAAGCTTTAGTTTCTTCTGCTATAACATGGGGATAATAGAGAGTCACTGTGAAGACTCAGGAAGAACGTTCATATGGCAGAGGATGCTTGACAAATATTACTTTGTTTCCTTCTTCCATCCAGCATCAATTCTGAGTGCACTGCCTGCTTCAAAGACTGAGGATTGGTCTGATGTACTGCTCTTTGGATCTTGGCAGGCAGAAGTGGGGGAATATCCTTTGCTTTTTGTGTTATGGATTAGATGTTCTTCATGAGGCAGATATTTGTAAAGCAGAGAATGCCTGCATTGACTTTAGTCTGGGCATGGATGTTAACAGAAAGCTTAGCTAGAACAGTGACAGGCAGAGGAATGGTTGATTTGGTCAATGTCAGATTTGAACAGAGGAGTGTCTCAGAACCTCCAAATCTTAGGACATCTAATTTGGAGAACGAGTTCCAGGTGAACACTTAGATCTTATGAAAGTTATCCAAAATGAATTATTAACTATTCTTTCTCTATTACTCTTATTATAACTATCACTAAGGATTGTGTAAGGAATATAGTTGACATAGACATGGTTTACTCTACAAATCTATAATTTCAAGGGTCTAATATGCATTAACAGCCAGGCCATGCCTCCCTAGTAATAGCTTTTCTTTCGCTCAAGAGAGGAGGAAGTCTTGTTTCTGAGTGGAGGAGATGTCTTCATTTAAGAAATTCATGGGAGTCAGCACCAGTACAGTAGATTTTTTTGTTGGATGTTTTTAATTTGCCCCTCCAGATCTACTGTCCCATTTTTTCACTCTTCGTTCTGCCTTGGGAAGCTGATTTGTATGGTTTACACTAAGAGGTTTCCTTGAATTTTGACTTATAGTTAGGCTCTGTTATTGTAGTTAGGCTTTCCATTGTCATGGAAAGAGGTCAAAGGGAGAAAGAAGACTGAGATTCTGATATTTATTCCCCCAGACTTCCTCCGGAAGTAGTCACTTCAGGCTAACTGGGTACCTCAACCTAAAGTCACTCCCTCCCTCTCTTTCTTTCTTTCTTACTTTCTTTCTTTCTTTCTCTTTTGAGTTTGGAAATGTGAGTTTTATTTTATTATTTATTAACATATAATGTATTATTTGCCCCAGGGTACAGGTCTGTGAATCATCAGTCTTATACATTTCACAGAACTCACCATAGCCCATACCCTCCCCAATGTCCATCA
This sequence comes from Lontra canadensis, assembly GCF_010015895.1. Classification (NCBI taxonomy): domain Eukaryota; kingdom Metazoa; phylum Chordata; class Mammalia; order Carnivora; family Mustelidae; genus Lontra; species Lontra canadensis. The sequence goes on from NW_022631006.1 coordinate 11,594,107, forward strand.
CCCAGCCTCTCCATCCCTCCCACTGCCCTTCGCTCTAGCAACCCTCAGTTTGTTTCGGAGATTAAGAGCCTCTTATGTTTGTCTCCCTCCTGATCCCATCTTGTTTCATTTTTTCCTTCCCTATCCCTAACAACCCCGCATCCTGCCTCTCAAATTCCTCTTATCCGAGAGATCATATAATTGTTAAAGTCACTCTTTCTTAAAGGCTGCAAACTCTATACTGTCCTTTAGGGTCCAGTAACCACTTCCTTCTAGCTTAGATAGAGAAACATCCTGATTGTTGCTAAGTCTTTGGTTACTGCATGAACATTTTCTACCCCTGCACCCCTACCCACAGTTTTGTAAAGAGTCCCTTTTGAAAAAAATTTTTTTTCTCCAGTTATCCTTGTCCAGTGTGTCATCTATTCCTGTTTGGAATCTGAATGAGTCTTAGTCTTAAATACACATTGATTGAATGAGTCCATGAATTAATGAATTAATGGAGTATTTCATATAGTTTTAAAAATAGTGACAAAGAGCAAAGAACTTCCGAGGTAGATATATCTGGGTTTGAATTCTGGTTCTGATACTTACTAGACAAGAAATCTCAGGGAAGTTACTTAAATACTTTAAGTTTGTTTCATTATTGTGAATTAAGGGTAATAATACCTAATTAACTGGATTATATTAAGCATTAATTGAGATAATAGATGAAAAGCATATCTGCACATCACCTAAAAACATAGCAGGTACTTAATAAATTTATCAACTATTTATTGAGTGCCTACTGTGTGGCAGGCAATATACTTCTTATTAATTTCTGATTAAGAATGTGAGCAAAGACTAATGAAATCCATTCACTCCTGTGGTTTTGACTCCAGTAGAAGTAAGAGACCTTAATCTCAGATAATTGTTGTAATGAATATATAACCTCAAACTGAGATAAGTGCTCTGAAAAAAAAAAAAAAAAGAACATGTACTCACATGAGTATGTCGTGGAGGAATGTAAAGAGAAAGAGCAAGCTAATTAAAAGTCACATTGTGGACAAAGTCCCTGTAGCAGGCCTGAGAATGGTGAGGTTAAAAAAAACAAAAACAAAAACACAACTTAAGGCGAGTGTGGAGTATAGAGAACATGGACAATAAAGATAGACATGTGATGAGAGATGTAGATAGGATCTGGACCATAAAGAGCCTTGTGGTCCGTATCCAGAACTTCGATCTTTATCCTAAGAGCACTGGGAAGAAATTGTTAGGTTTTTCAAACAGATGGTGTGTGTGTGTGTGTGTGTGTGTGTGTGTGTGTGTGTGTTTGTGTGTAATTTGAAAAGCTCACTATTGCCCATGGTGTTTGTAAGGTTGGTAAATAGCAGGTCCCTGAATGAGTATATCAGTGGGGGTTGGGGTGTATGGAGAGTTTTGATAATAACACTACATCTGAAACTGGGCTGAGTAATAAGTAGGAGCTGAGAAAACAGGCTGCTGAGTACAGAAATTCTTTCAAGATCTGTGGCTATGAGTGGAAGAAGAGATGTGTGAATCAGCATCTGTAGATATATTTAGACAAATGATTAAAATCCCCTAGGTGTGTTCTCTGCTGCTCTCTGTGTATAGGTATGCCTAAGAAATATAAAATTTTAGCACAAAACTGGGGTCTGTCAGTATTTCAGCTTTTACTAATCACAGACTTTATTTGCCCTTTATGATCTTTACTATACAAGAAATGCTTCCCACCCTCAGTGTCCATATGATTTTAATAAACAATTCTGAGAAAGTGTGGGTGGTTTCCTTTACACAGCAGTAGTTGGGAACAGGACAGTGGGGTATAATTTCCATCTTCAGACTGAATTTTATGAGACCCCAGTCTTTTCTTCCATTTGTATTTTAAGTAAATGAAAGTCTTCTAAGGATGTGCTCATTCTTCCCTGACTTTTAGTATGGGATAAAATTTTGTGTGTGCCTCTCTCCTTTAATTCTTCCAATTTTCCTCTCTCCTACATTAAAATAGCTACATGGATTGATGACAATAAGGGGAAGATGATGTGGAGAGGAACAATAGAGGAATCAGATGTAATTAAAGCTTAATTGCTTCCATTTAGTGGAATTTCCTTAACAATATATTCTAATATTCTCTTTTGTTAATCATCTAGTTATCTAACTTGAAAGCAGTTAATAATAATTCTTAGAATTACCTGACAGTGGAATACAATGCAGCCATCAAAAGAAATGAAATCTTGCCATTTATGACGACGTGGATAGAACTAGAGGGTATCATGCTTAGCAAAATAAGTCAGTCAGAGAAAGACAATTATCGTATGATCTCCCTGATATGAGGACGTTGAGAGGCAATGTGGGGGGTTTGAGGAGGTAGGAAAGGAGTAAATGAAACAAGATGGGATTGGGAGGGAGACAAACCATAAGAGACTCTTAATCTCACAAAACAAACTGAGGGTTGCCGGGGGGAGGGGGCTTGGGAGAGGGGGGTTGGGTTATGGACATTGGGGAAGGTATGTGCTATGGTGAGTGCTGTGAAGTGTGTAAACCTGGCAAATCACCAGACCTGTACCCCTGGGGCTAATAATACATTATATGTTAATAAAAATAAAAAAATTAAAAAAAGAATTACTTGAGCAAGGGACTTAGTGAACATGAGAGAATGCATTTATCTGAAATAAAGCTAACATAAGATTCAATTCCTGCCCTTACAAAAAGTGTATATTATATGCACACTGTGCAATATACAATAAAGGTTTAACTTATTTGCTGATGTATTTATTGTTTGCATTTATTCCAGTTTCTCCATAAAGGCACCCCAGATCTTTTTGGGAAACAGATCCAGAATTTGATTGCCGATTTTAACTTTCCATTTTTGATCTCATTGTACTGAGTTATGTTTATTACTGCATTCTTTTTAACATGTCAAATTATTCCTCACTTGGATTGGCCTTGTTACCTTTCATTTCTTCAACTACAACCACAGCCATACACAGATTTTTGAAAAAATAGCATTTCTCAAACATTTCAGCTGCAGGTTCTATCTGGATTTGTCCTATTCCAAGGACAAATCCAGGGTTGCAGTCTCCAGGGTTGTTACTAAGCTACCAGTTGAGAATCTTATACAACTTAAAAATGGCCCATGTTCTTAATAAAAGTTACATTATTTTGAAAAACATGTTATTCTCCTTTCAGGAACATTTGACATGGTAAGAAATACTAATGGTAGTAAGACATCATTAAATCATTTTAAAGTTGCTATTTAATTTTTTTTGGCAGGTCCTGACACTAAATTAATGCAGAACAGCGGTAAGACAAAGTTTAAGAGGACAAGCATTGATAAACTGTTGAATACTCTAGTACTATGGGTAAGATACTATAACAAAATTAGGGGAAAATCACTTGTCATTTTTATTTTAATATATTTCTTATATATTGCTGGGAATTCTTTCAGAAATCTTCATTCTCCTTGTGTAATTTGTTTTAGGTGATTTTCTTCTGGGGCCTAGTTATATTGCCCTCTATTTTCTAGATTATAATTTCACAACCATGGGTGGAATTTTTCATGAGAGGGAAGATAGTGTTTATGGAGGCTGTCATGGTCTTGCAAGTTCTCCATGTTTCAAGTATTTGTTTTTAAAAAAGAAAACATAATTTTTGAGGTAGTTCAGTCCTTTTGTTGTCTTACCTTTGCTCATGTCTTTTCAACATAGCTTGTGGATGGAGCTGGCTTCATGGATATGTGACCTGTGTAATTACACAGGTTCCCCACTCAAATGGGCCTCATATATGGTTTATTCATCTATCACCATGTAGAAATTATCAGTAATTTTTGAACAAGGGGTCCCGTATTTTCATTTTGCACTGGGCTCCACAAATTGTGTAGCTGGTTCTGCTTATGAATCTTCTAAGGCCAGGTCACAGTTTTCCTCCTTCACAAAACTTCTGAACCTCCTTAACATGGGATTATTTCTTTCCTCTGAATTTTTGTTCTTTTCTGCATTTTTTGACATTTTTTTCCTACCATCCATTTACCAAAAACAGTTGACTATTCCTTGCATGCTACACTTTTGTCAGTTAATCTTGTGCTTCCTCATGCTGTGCATCTGATTGTTATCTGACTTTTTGTGTAATACTGCTTTGCCTCCTTATGTTGGAATTAAGTTGGAAGACATTGACTTTAAATATAAGGACAATGACTTTGAACCAAGCCCCCCCGCCACCCCAATCGCAGACTCACAATCAATTATAAAGAGTCTGAGCTCAATATATATTTGCCTAACTGATATAAGATAGTGGGACTCTGAATAAAGAAAGAAGGAAGTGAACTCTTACTGGGCACAAAATACTGGACAGGCTCTGTGTTTTACATTTGGTATCCTCAGAACTGGGCTTTCCTCCCACTACACCCATCCCCTCGGGGCAGAGACTCCAGGGCCAAGGGGACGTGCTTAGCTTGTGTCCCCTCCTGGAATTCCCTATTTAAATGGCCCTAACCCCACTTCTGGGCTTGCATGGAAATTGTATGTATGTCCACCACAGAGTAAGATTACTGATTGTGAAGGAGAGACTATCTCAGCTTTTCATACTAGAAAATCGAATAATCCCTTATTAGAATTAGAAACTGAGTCCATCCTACTTAGGGCATTTAATGCCAAGTACCACCAATTTTAATGCTCTTAAAGTAATTCACTTCAATTAATTAGTAGTATTAATCATTGAAATAAAAGAGGATACCATGATACAGGTATCAAATTGGTAGGATTTCAGGAATTTACAATTCTACTTTTCTCTAATACATGGTTTTCTAAGGTACTTGTAAGTCAGGTTTTTCCATATTTTTTTTTCTACATAAATGTCTTCTACATGTATATTTTGTTCATGAATGAATAAAGAGGAAAGCAGTCCTAGAATGCCAGAATATTCCTTCTTGGAGGAAAAAGGAAATAAGTTCAATACATTTCTATTCCCTAGCTTCACTCCTCCCTCAACAGTGGTTGGTCTTGTCTCTTAACACAGTATGACACTTAGCAAAACAAAGTCCTCAGAATCCCTTTTTCGGCTCAGGTCTTACCTGTTCACTGACTTTGTGTCTTTCCTTTCCAATGCTGGCATTTGAGCGAACCTTGTTCCCTTTCTAGATGCCTCCAAAATGTTTGCTTTGCTAATCCTGATACTAATCCCAATTTAAGAATTGGCTAACAGTTTTCAGATTGCTTCCCACTATTTTTTAATCTCAAAAGAAAAAACATACATGCCATGCCGTATTTTAATTAATCCTTCTTTATCTTGTGGACTGTAAATAAGGATTGTGCAGCTAGATCTGTGGCCAAGAGTCTTGACTAGTCTCATATTATTCTTTATCCCTGACATTTTCTTCCTTTTGCTTTTATGCCTTGGGTGACCATATAATTTATAATTCAAACAGGGACACTTTTGAAGGGGAAAGGAGAAAACACAATTAGTATGACATCTGGACAACAGATATAAACTGGGGAGGACCAGGGCAAATCAGGACATATGACCTTCTTTACTTAAGCCACTTAAGTATATGCACTCATCACAAATCAAGGGTGTGAATTTATTGGCTTTGTGACCATGGATGAGTTACATAATCTTTCTGTGCTTCTGTTTTATTTTGTTCTGTTTTTGATTCTTAACCTGTGAATAATGATTGTCCCTATCTCAGACAATCAGTGGGAGAATTAAGTGAGAAAATGCATGTAAAATATTTTACCAAGTTCCAACATGAAAATATTGAATTTTACTTGTATGATTAATGATAAGTAAGAAGAGCTTGGCCTGTCTTTTCAAATGACCATTTCTTGGAGTTAGGAGTGTAACGGTATTGTGTTGGGATGATGAATTTTGGGTTCAAGTTAACCTTAGCCAGACTTCTATTCTCATTTCAGATTTTTGGGTTTCTGGTATGCTTGGGAATTATTCTTGCAATAGGAAATTCAATCTGGGAGAATCAAGTTGGAGACCAATTCAGAACTTTCCTCTTTTGGAATGAAGGAGAGAAGAACTCTGTCTTCTCAGGATTCTTAACATTCTGGTCATATATTATAATCCTCAATACAGTTGTACCCATTTCATTATATGTGAGGTAAGATGAGAATTTATACTATAGGTAAGCCACTTTGTCAAAAGGCTGTTGTGCATAATCATGTTCTGTAATCATTTTTGTTTTAAAATGATGACAGTGTGGTCGATGTCTTGCTTTAACTGCTTATGATTTGCTACATCTGTTACAAATCAGGCAACTAAACTGCTTAATCTGCTTAACTTTTACATTTTCAAATTATAGTAAATGCATTTTATTTTATCCTTGATTTGATCTGGTTTCTTAGGGATCTTATTCTTTGGAAAAATGGACTATAGTGTCTCATGCAACCTAATCAGTTAGAATCGGGTTGATATTGGGTAAGAAATGGAACAATACTTGGGGACATCTATTCTGATGGTGACTCCCTGCCACTAGTCTGGCTCCAGATACACAGATTTGGATTCTGCTCCACCACTTAGTAGCTCCATGACCTTGGGCAAGTTATTTCACTTTCCAGTCCTCAGTTTCCTAGATTTTAAAAGAAAAGAAAATAGTATTTTACTTAATAGTGAAGAGTAAACAGACTGTAAAGCTCTTAAAAGAATGTCTGACATATCGTAAGAGCTTGAGAAATGTTAATTTTTCCTATTATTGTAACTATAACATAAAGAAGTTGAAATATAGTTGGTAGCGCCTGTCCATTGTTAAGTATGAGTCATAACTCCCACCACAACACCATCTGTCATTTCTAGATTTGGTCTCACAAAAAAGAGCTAAAATGACCTCTCTTTTTCTCTCTCTCTCCACACACACACACACACACACACACACACACACAAACATACATACACACACACACAATACTGTATAGGCACACATATATGTGTATTTGTGTGTGTGTGTGTGTATTCGATAAGGCTTAGAAGTTGGCCCTAGAGTGTGTAGCCGAGATACTTTTGATCCTAATCCTACCAAGATTGCACCAGACTATCTCAAAGGCACTGGAGCCAGGGTGAGACGTGGTTGTTTGACGTCCCTCATCACCAGTACTTTAATAATACAAAAAAATTACCGGCTCTAAATCCCCACTAATTTTTACAAGCTTCTTTTTCTCTCTTTCCAAAATCCTGGCTATGATGAAGCAAGGGAAGTTCAATGCACAAAATCCACCCTTGTTTTGGATAGCAGTCAGGAAACTGAAATGTCAACTTGTGGGAAATTTACTTGAAGTAGTGGCATGTGGCCACAACACCGCAAATTGCTTTGGGCCTTCTGGAGCTGTGGTCAGAGCAGTCTATTTAAACTGTATCCTACTGGCTCATCTTTGATTCCGAGGACCTCTAATGCTTGTATCCAATTATAAAGTCTGTAGTAAATCCTGCTCTTTGCCAGAAGAGCTACGGTCAGCTTTTATAGCTTTCCTTTTATGTCCTAAACGAACCATAAATGCTCATGGTGGCTTACCATCTGTACATGTGCAGTTTCATATGTCCTCACAAAGGAAGTATATTCTGTGCATGTTCTTTCTTTGAAGTGCGTTGGCATTTTTCACTTAATGATTTGAAAGATTGGTGTTATAGAGGTCAAGGCTAGATTCCCAGGTTAGCCTTCCTTTTCCTTCTAATGTATCTCTTGCAGTAATGAAAAGAAAACCCAAGTGGAATAGTTCAAACCCAGGTTCTGGTTTTGGCACGACCACAAATAGCTGCATGACCTTGAAGAAAGCACTTGGCTTCTCTGTGTCTTAGTTTGTGTATGAACTATGTGCTGCTCAGTGAAATGGCAGGATTAAAATAATTGTTCTGAGTTCCTGTCTGCTCCAAATGACACCACCTTACCCCAGATAACATTTTATATTTTATATAAGGTGCTTCCATATACTTTATCTTACTTATGCCTCCCAACAACCTTCTAAAGTAGTTACTGCCCAACTTCTTTCAGAAATGAGATTATTTGTACAAGCTCATGGGGCTGATTAGGGATATAACCAAGATCCAAAGCACGACTTCTGACACTTGGTACTGTGTTTTTCTTCTCTCCCTAAACTGTGTCTGGTTTATTACTCAGTGAAGACATCAAAAAAAGGAAAAGAGTCTAAGCTCTGTACCTGTTGTAAGGCATAGTAATGATGAGGGTAAATGTGAGCTTTCCTCTCAACAAACAAGAGCAGTGATTCTGATCTGAACACGAGGGGAGGAGCATTCCAAGGAATTTCAGGTTGCTCAGTCCTAAAGACTGAGACCTACAAGAAGAGAACCCTCAGGTTTTTCTCTTTGGAAGGGAGGCCTTCTATAAAATCTTCCTCTAGGCTTTCAACTAGGTACAAAGAATAAATTAGGACTGTATGTCACTCGAGGGTAAAAGTGTTGAATTTACTTTGAATGGTTAACAATTCCACATGAACAGAGGGTGTTGATGTTGGAAAAATATTTCTGTGCTGTCAGTTTGTTTATCTGTAGTATTAAAGCATACCCAGCTACAGTTTTTTAATACATCATCTTAAGAAATGCATCCATGTACTCCCAAGGAATTAGATGTTGGGTGTTTTTTTGTTTTTTGTTTTTTTTTTTTCCCCAAAGCAATAAGAATTCATTTCGACTTTGCTTGTTTAGCCACAGAATGGGTGGAATCATAAGCCTGCTCTTTGAGCATTCAGGCAGAAAACACTAAGCACTTGATTATGCTAACTCTGAACATTTGTCTCCTTTTTTCTGACATTACAAGACAAAGAGCTGAATGTTCCACTATGACTCTCCTAAATCCTCTTTCCCAAATAAAAAGGATACCCTTCCTCTCCACAGACTATTTTAAGATCTAAGAGTCCAAATTAATTTGCAATACTTCCATTGGTTTGAAGTGTGGTACAGAAGGATCAGATGTTATTGCATTCATTTTGCTTTGAGTTTTCAGGGAGCTCTCTCACTTCTGAAAGATGAAATCTTCATATTGTTTGTACAGCTACCTCTGTAATGCCATTCTTAAGGTCAGGTCTGCATTGGTTTTATCAATTGCCTGAATTCTTGTCTTGGCTCTGTGGTTGATTATTTCTATCATCTTTGGTTTGTCACTTAACTTCTTGGTCTTAATATCCTTACTGGTGAAATTAGGGTCAGGATTCATTCATTCAGCACTGATGGACTGCTTATTACAGGTAAAGCACTGTGCTTGGTCCACTATAAGTGCTATTTTTTTTTTTAGTGACTGAAATAAGGAAAACAAAGCTGAAATAGAAAAGCTAGCAAGGAATTTACAAGGAAGTGTGTGTGTGGGGGAGAAGTGGGGGGTACAGATGGGTAAACTATAAAAGGAAAATATATAAACAAATTCAGAATATGACTTTATTTTTATATTGTAGGATTCTACAGAGTCATAGTGTGATTTTTAGTTTAGGTGAAAAAATGTGTTACCATTTAAATAGGTCAAAAATGAATGGGCACCATACCACTTTTGGAGAGGGAAATATTAGAAGCATAGAATGTAATGCTAGAAAGGATTTTGGTTTCATCTTTTGTCTTCAGGGAGACAAATGTTCAGAGTTAGCATAATCAGGCCACTATAAATGTTCTCACTTTACAGATGAGAAAATGAAGGCTTAATTCCCATTAAGATCAGAAATGGGTCTTTGCTATTGTCATTACTGTGTTACACTCTTCTGGATGACCTTGTTAATGTACTAAGACATGTAGCAAAATATCAGTGAAGAGATGTCATGAACCTGAAATGATAATAACTCTATTAGAAAGTAAGAGCATAGTCAATGTGATTATAGACCTAGGAAATCCAAGTGAATAATCCTGTGAGTCTCTTAGTAAGATAATTCATTTAAATGTCTGATTCTGTGTCATAATCACATTTCTTACTATTAGAAAAAAGCTTTTAATGTTAAAAAAAAAGACATTCCTTTAGGTCAACAACAATTTAAACAATGATCTCATTAATAAAAAGATACAATGTGCAGGAACACATTTATCAAGCTATGGTGTGGACTTATATAAAAAACAAAGGCAAACCAAAACTAAACTAAAACTCTTTACCAATAGAATTAGGTATTACCTAATACCAATTTCAAAATCGAATTACTATAAAGATTTATCCTTCTCCTTGAAGTGGCATTGATATAGTAAAATATTAGTTCTTTTCCAATAATTAAAAGTTTAATGTACACTTAATACAAGTCTTAATAAGTTTTATGAGAAATCCGGTACATTGATTCTAAAGTTTGCATAAATGAACACGTTGATTCTATCAGTAAGAATAGGTGAGTAATTATAGTTAAGAATTTTTAAAGAGAATAAGTGTTCTCATATCTTCCCAGGTGTTGCCAAATTTTATAAAGCTGCAATAAGGAAAATAAGAGATGTATTTTTTCCTTTTTTTTATTATGTTATGTTAGCCACCATACAGTACATCATTAGTTTTTGATGTAGTGTTCAGTAATTCATTAGTTGTGTATAACACCCAGTGCTCCATGCAATATGTGCCCTCCTTAATACCCATCATCGGGCTAACCCATCCCCCCCCAAAACTGTCAGTTTGTTTCTTGGAGTCCGTAGTCTCTCTTGTTGATTTGTCTCTCTCCTCTAGTCCCCCTCGTCTTCATTTTTCCCTTCCTTCTCCTCATGTCTTCTATGCTATTCCCTATGTTTCACAAATAAGTGAAATCATATAACAATTGACATTCTCTGTTTGACTTATTTCACTCAGCATAATCTCCTCCAGTCCCATCCATGTTAATGTAAAAGTTGGGTATTCATCCTTTCTGATGGCTGAAAAATATTCCATGTATGTATGTATGTATGTGTGTGTGTGTGCATGTGCATGCATTTGTGTGTATACACAAATATATATATATATATATACACACACCACATCTTCTTTATAATCATACACACACACACACACACACACACACACACACACACACCCCACATCTTCTTTATCCATATATCTGCTGAAGGACATCTCATCTCTTTCCACAGTTTGGCTATTGTGGACATTATTGCTATGCACATTGTGGTGCATATGGCCATTCTTTTCACTACATCTGTATCTTTGGGGTAAATATCCAGTAATGCAATTGCTGGGTCATAGCATAGCTCTATTTTTAATTTTTTGAGGAACCTCCACACTGTTTTCCAAAGTGGCTCTATCAACTTGCATTCCCAACAGTGTAAGAGGGTTCCTCTTTCTCCACATGCTCTCCAATATTTGTTGTTTCTTCCATTGTCAATTTTAGCCATTCTAACTGCTGTAAGGTGGTATCTCAATGTGGTTTTGATTTGAATTTCCTCGATGGCTAATGAGGATAAACATTTTTTCACATATCTGTTAGCCATTTGTATGTCTTCATTGGAGAAGTGTCTGTTCATGTCTTCTGCCCATTTTTGGACTTGATTATTTGTTTTTGGGGTGTTGAGTTTGAGAAGTTCTTTATAGATCTTGGATACCAGCCCTTTGTCTGTAGTGTCATTTGCAAATATCTTCTCCCATTCTGTGGGTTGCCTTATTGTTTTGTTGACTGTTTCCTTAGCTGTGCAGAAGTTATCTATCTTGATGAAGTCCCAAACGTTCATTTTCAATTTTATTTTCCTTGCTTTTGGAGACATGTCTTGAAAAAAGTTGTTGTGGCCGATGTCAGAGAGGTTACTGCCTATGTTCTCCTTTAGGATTTTGATGGATTCCTGTCTCACATTGAGGTCTTTCATCCATATTGAGTTTCTTTGTGTATGCTGTGAGAGAATGGTCCAGTTTCATTCTTCTATATGTAGCTGTCCCATTTTCCCAGCACCACTTATTGAAGAGACTGTTTTTTTTCCCATTTGTTATTTTTTCCTGCTTTGTCAAAGATTAGTTGACCACAGAGTTGAAGGTCCGTTTCTGGAGTCTCTGTTCTGTTCCACTGGTCTATATGTCTGTTTTTGTGCCTATACCATGCTGTCTTGGTGATCACAGCTTTGTAATATAGCTTGAAGTCAGGCAACATGATGCTCCAAGCTTTGTTTTTCTTTTTCAACATTCCCTTGGTGATTTGGGTCTTTTCTGGTTTCATAGAAGTTTTAGGATTGTTTGTTCTAGCTCCTTGAAAAATGCCAGTGGTATTTTAATAGGGATGACACTGAAAGTGTAGCTTGCTCTGGCCAGGATAGACATTTTAACAATGCTTATTCTTCCAATCCATGAACATGGAATATTTTGCCATCTTTTTGTATCTTCCTCAATTTCTTTCATAAGTGTTCTGTAGTATAGATCCTTTACCTCTTTGGTTAGGTGTATTCCTAGATATCTTATGGTTTTTGGTGCTATTGTAAATGGAATTGATTCCTTAATTTCTCTTTCTATGGTTACATTGTTAGTGTATAGAAAAGCAACTGATTTCTGTGCATTGGTTTTGTATTCTGCCATATTGCTGAATTGCTGTATGAGTTCTAGTAATTTGGGAGTGGAGTTTTCCACATAAAGTGTCATATCATCTGCGAAGAGAGAGAGTTTGACTTCTTTGCCCATTTAAATACCTTTTATGTCTTTTTGTTGTCTGTCTGCTGAGGCTAGGACTTCTACTACTGTCTTGAACAATAGTGGCAAGGGAGGGCATCCTTGTCATGTTCCTGACCCTAAGGGAAAGGTTCCCAGCTTTTCCTCATTGATAATGATATTCACTGTGGATTTTTCATAGATGGATTTTATAAAATTGAGGAATGTTCCCTCTATCCTATACTCTGAAGGGTTTTAATCAGGAAAGGATGCTGTATTTTGTCAAATGCTTTTTCTGCATCAATTAAGAGGACCATATGTTTCTTCTCTCCCCTTTTATTAATATGTTCTGTCACATTGATTGATTTGTGAATGTTGAACCACTCTTGCATCCCAGGGATAAATCTCACTTGGTCATGATAGATAATCCTTTTAATGTACTGTTGGATCCTATTAGTTAAGATCTTGTTGGGATTGGCATCCATATTCATCAGGGATATTGGTCTGAAATTATCCTTCTTGATGGGGTCTTTGCCTGGTTTTGGGATCAAGGTAATACTGACCTCATAGAATAAGTCTGGATGTTTTCCTTCTGTTTCTATTTTTTGAAACAGCTTCAGGAGAGTAGGTATTATTTCTTCTTTGAATGTTTGGTAGAATTTCCTAGGGAATCCATCATGTCCTGGACTCTTGTTTTTTGGGAGGTTTTTGATCACTGCTTCAATCTTGTTACTGGTTATTGGTCTATTCAGGTTGTCAGTTTCTTCCTGTTTCAGTCTTGGAAGTTTATAGGTTTCCAGGAATGCATCCATTTCTTCTAGGTTGCTTAATTTATTGGCATGTAGTTGTTGATAATAATTTCTGGTGATTGTTTCTATTTTCTTGGCGTTAGTCATGATCTCTTCCCTTTTGTTAACAATTTTATTAATTTGGGTCCTTTCTCTTTTCTTTTGGATAAGTCTGGCAAGTGGGTTATCAATCTTAATTTTTTCAAAGAACCAGCTTCTAGTTTTGTTGATGTATTCTACCATATTTCTGATTTCTAATTCATTGATCTCTGCTAGGATCTTAATTATTTCCCTTCTTGTGCATGATTTGGGCTCAACTTGTTGTTGATCCTCTGGTTCTTTAAGGTTTAAGGATAGTTTCTGTATTTGGGATTTTTCTTTTCTTTTTTTTTTTTTTTCCACTGAGACTTGGATGGCTATATATTTCCCCCTTAGGACTGCCTTTGCCATATCCTGTAGGTTTTGGACTGATGTGTATTTTCATTCTCTTTAGTGTCTATGAATTGTTTAAGTTCTTCTTTGATTTCCTAGTTGACCCAAACATTCTTGAGCAGGACCGTCTTAACTTCCAGGTGTTTGAATTTCTTCCAAACTTTTTTTTCTGATTGAGGTCCTGTTTAAAAATGTTGTGGTCTAAGAATGTGGAGAGAATAATGTCAGTCTTTTGGTATCAGTTGAGACATGATTTCTGACCCTGTATGTTGTCTATTCTGGAGAAAGTTCCATGTGTGCTCAAGAAGAGTGAGTATTCTGTTGTTTTAGAGTTGAATGTCTGTATATATCTATGAGGTCCACCTGGTCCAGGGTGTCATTCAAAGTTCTTATTTCTTTGTTGATTTTTTGCTTAGATGCTCTATCAGTTGCTGAGAATGGAGTGTTGAGGTCTCTTACTATTAATGTATTATTATCAATATATTTCTTTATTTTGGTTAACAGTTGGCTTATGTAGTTGTCTGCTCCCATTTTGGAGGCATAGATATTTATAATTGTTAGATCTTCTTGTTGGGTAGATCCTTTAAGAATATATAGTGTCCTTTTATATCTCTAACTACAGTCTTAGCTTAAAATCTTATTTGTCTGATATGAGAATTTTGCTACCCCAGCTTTCTTTTGATGTCCATTAGCATGAAAGATGGTTCTCCATCACTTCACTTTCAGTCTGGATGTATCTTTAGTTTCAAAGTGAATCTCTTCTAGATAGCATATGGATGGGTGCTGTGTTTTTATCCAATCTGTAACCCTCTGCCATTTTATGCGAGCATTTAGGCTATTTACGTTGAGAGTGGTTATTGAAAGATATGATTTTATTGTCATCATGTTGCCTGTGAAGTCCTTGTTTCTATATATTGTAAATTTCTGTTCTATATCACACTTGGGGTCTTTGTCCTTTTATAGAAGCCATCCTGCCTTAATATTTCTTATAGGGCTGACTTAGTGGTCACATATTCTTTCAGTTTCTGTAGGTCCTGGAAGCTCTTTATCTCTCCATCCATTCTGAATGACAGGCTTGCCAGATAAAGTATTCTTGGCTGCATGTTCTTCTCATTTAGTACCCTGAATATGTCTTGCCAGTCCTTTCTGGGTTGCCAGGTCTCTGTGGACAGGTCTGAGGTTATTTTGGTGTTCCTCCCTCTGTATGTAAGGAATCGTTTCCCCCTAACTGCCCTTAAGATGGTTTCCTTAGTTCTAAGATTGGCAAGTTTTACTATTACATGCCAGGGCATTGTTCTGTTCTCCTTGATCTTGGGAGGGGTCCTCTCTGCCTCTAGGACAGGAATACTTGTTTCATTACCCAGGTTAGGGAAGTTCTCAGCTACAGTTTGCTCAAATATGTCTTCTAGTCCTCTCTCTCTCTCCATCCCCTTAGGGATCCCAATAATTCTGACGTTGGAACGTTTCATGGTGTTATTTATTTCTCTTTTAATATTATTTCTCTTTTACTAATATTTCTCTTTTACTATTGCTATATTACTATCTATTTCTCTGTTTACATGGATTTTAATCTGTTTGTTCCAGGCCTCCTCCTGTTCCTTCTTTTCTATCAATTTGTCTTTTAGATCACTAAATCGTTCTTCTGCCTTGTTTACCATAGCTGTTAGAGCAGCTAGATTAGATGAATATCATTGATAGCACTTTTAAGTTCTGCCAGATTAGCTCTCATTTCTGCCCTTAGAGAATCTGTGTTGCCATTAATGGTTTTCTCCATCCTAGCTATTGTCTGTATAACTCTCTGATGTCTATTTCTGACAGCTTGCTTATATCCATATCCATTAGTTCTGTGGCAGAGGTCACAGTCTGTGAATCTTTCCTATTTTAGGGGTTCCTTCTCTTAGTCATTCTATTGAGGGGTGGTTGAGGGAATGTACAGAGTCCAAATTATTGACCACAACCCAAGCAAGATGCACCTGTTTTATAGGGACCTTAGGATTGGCTTCCTCTTGTTCTTCCAGACTGTCTTCTGGGGGAGGGGCCTGCCATCCTGTTACTCAGGCAACCCTGTTTGGGCAGAGTTGCCCTGCCCCCTTTGGGGGGAGGTGGGAAAGAGCTCAGTGAAAACTGGTATTTCGGGGCTTTTGTGTCTCTTCTGAGAGTCAGAGCAGAAGTGACCATAACCAAACCTCTGTCTCAGAGTAGAGAGCTCTCAATCTGCTTTCCACTGAGCTCTCCATGTCACACTATCTCCGTTTCTGTCTGTGCTATTAAAACTGCAGATTCCTGGGTTGTGCATCCCGCAGCAGTGCTCCCAGCCCTTGCTTCCAGGTCCAGGTGCGTCTCTGTCCTTTGTGCTTCTAAAATCCATAGCCACCCCCAATTTGCATGCACTCCCCTGCAGCATGAGGTTTCAGTCTGGGGGGTTGCCATAAAGTCCTTTCCCTGCCACTACTGGTCTGTGAGTCTGTGCCTGGGCCCCAGCATGGGAGCCTTTTGCACTCCAGCGGTGCAGGATCCCAGAGGCTCCCCCACTTCCATTTATCTTTGAATATCTACCCACAAAAGTCACAGCTCCCCACTTCATACCTCGAGACCAACTGCCAGAGATAGTCTGTTTGTGAGATTTAAATATATCTTCTTACATCTCAGGCTGATTTTGTGGGTGTTCAGAATGGTCAGGTAGATATCTACCTCAATTCAGGGGACCATTTGAAATAGGGTCACTTACTCCTCCACTATCTTTTTCTCCCCCACTAAGTGACATATTAAGGAATAAAAGTGAAATGCCTAGAGTAGATTCTAGTGAGGAAGATAATTTATACGTGGCATGGGAGCATCCCAACACAGTAAGGGAAAGGATTTGTTGTTCAATAAATGATGATGAAAAAACTTCATAAAAATTGAAATTAGCACCTTCTATGTACATCATATTTATAAAAATTCCAACTGTGAAAAGGAATTAAATGGGGAAAAATTCAGTAAAGAACCAGGAGAAAAATAAAGATGTTTGTATATATAATCTTGGCATAGGGAAATCCTATCTAAGCAAAATTCCCAAAAGAGAAACTATAAACTATTGATAAATTTGATCAATTAAAAAGAAAACTTCTTCATGCAAAAATAGTGGAAACAAAATTAAAATATAAGCGATAAATTGGTAACATTTTTATGATGTGTATGTATATACATTATACATAGTAAATGATAATTTTTAGTAACCTAACGGCACAAACTTACAATGTTAACATTTTTGGAGATTGATTTAGTCTTATATATGACAAAGATTTTAAAAGTTCATACATTTGGCCATAGAAATTTCACTTCTAGAGTTGGAAAGTCATAAATTACCACTAGAACCTGAGGCAATGCTCTTTTCCTGACAAAGGGGCAAAGTAGTGTAACAACAATAATTATAATATTGACATTTACTCAGTATCTATTATGGTTTGCTTAGTGCTTTATAGAGCTACTGCTTTTATCTCTTTTGACAAAGCAAAGCACATCAAACTATGTATTAGAGAGAAAGTCCTCAACGTACACATTTCTTTAGATCTTCTTTCTGACAAACATCTTTAATCATAGTCACTTTCTCCTAAGATATAAGAGAAATGCCAACTTAGGTTACCTAGGAAATCTCTACTGGGCCTGTTTAATATAAATGGTGACCCATGGGACATTCTCCAAGGTTTTATGCAGAGTCCATCTATTTTTTCATGGTGTTTCAGGGAAATAACTTTGGCAGGTTCATAATCAGACTCTGCTGAGATGATTCTGAGCAGGTCACTAGAACCTGGGGATGGAGCATCCATATTTTCTCCTACACTCTGAAGACTTTGATGGTCTTCTTACTTTGGCAAAGCTTTGTGTGTTCTGAAATTGATGGAGCATTTCTTTTTCTCCATTTTAATGGATGAAGTATGGAAGTGATTCGTCTGGGACACAGTTATTTTATAAACTGGGATCGGAAGATGTATTACTCTGGAAAATCCACACCTGCTGAAGCTCGGACAACTACTCTCAATGAGGAACTGGGCCAGATTGAATACGTTTTCTCTGACAAAACAGGAACCCTCACTCAAAACATCATGACTTTTAAAAAATGTTCTATTAATGGGAAAATCTATGGTAAGGGAAAGAGTTCTTCTTTCTTACTGATATATATATTTTTTAAGATTTTATTTATTTGACAGACAGAGATCACAAGTAGGCAGAGAAGCAGGCAGAGAGAGAGGGGGGAAGCAGGCTCCCTGCCGAGCAGAGAGCCCAATGTGGGGCTCGATCCCAGGACCCTGGGATCATGACCTGAGCCAAAGGCAGAGGCTTTAACCCACTGAGCCACCCAGGCGCCCCTCTTACTGATACTGTTAACAGTTCTTAAAGACCATAAGCAACTCTATTTTGTAAGACAAACCATTTATTGCTGGCTTTCTTATTAATATGGGCACTGCCAGCATCTAACATAGTGCTCAGCATATAATAAACACTCACTAAATATTTGTTCAATGAATGTTGAATAATTGAGATGAAACTTTGTATTTGTTAACATTTGGGAATAGAGATAGGTGTTAGATCTGATACTATCTGAGATTGCTTTTGGTGCTCTGTGTGATTATGCTCCATGGTGCTTAATATGCCCATATCCCAGGGAGGAAAAATTTTTTGCAAACTTAATTTGCTCAGTAAAAGCAGTGTTTCATACTTGCTTCCTAACAGCTCTGGAAGTGATGTTAGGGCCTGTGTTTGTAAGAATTTACAGTTTATTCCTAAGAATTCACACTGCACAGGACTATTTTGAGTGACCAGGCAAGCTATATCATTAATATCCAATTCCTGTTTGCTTTTGCTTCACCTGCTCTGAATTAAGATTTTCAGGCATTCTTTTTATATGTGACCCTTGTCACTCTGATTTTGGCCAGTTATTAGATAGTTCTACTGAAAGCATGGGAGATCAGCAGAAGGTTTTCATTGGGTGTCTCGGATTCCTGATCTCTCTTCACTGACTCTGAGTGCCCAGGTTTTCGGTACAGAAATTTCAAGAAGAAATAACCGAGAAAGAGAGGAAAAACTTCCCTTTGTCTCCTGATAAGAAGCTTTACACATTGCCAAGTATTTTAAAGTAAGATTTGATCTTGAACAAAATTAAGAAACACAAGAAGTTGATTTTTATACTCTCCTGCCTCTTGACCTCCCTTTGCTACCCCCACTCCTTTAACCCACCTCTCCTCTGCTCTAATTCCCCCCTTTCTGGGTGAGAACCAGACAGTTCTTAATCTGGCCTTCCATAAGCCCTCAGTTACACTGTGCTTTTCTCATATCACTATTACAGTAACTTGTAGGTAAAATAGAGACTTTCCCTAAAATTTTTTTTTTACATAATTTTTAGGAGCTTTCTAAAAATACTGGCTGAACCCAAAGAGTAGTTTAAGTGGGAAAATTTTAGCCAGAGTAGTAGAGATTTTTTTTTTTTTAAAGATTTTATTTATTTACTTGACAGGGATCACAAGTAGGCAGAGAGGCAGGCAGAGAGAGAGAGAGAGAGAGGAGAAACAGGCTCCCTGCTGAGCAGAGAGCCCAATGTGGGGCTCAATCCCAGGATCCTGAGATCATGACCTGAGCCGAAGGCAGAGGCTTTAACCCTCAGAGCCACCCAGGCACCCCACAGAGATATTTTTAATTTGGAGGACATTTTGGATTTGTTTTTGTCATGGAACATATTGATAATAACATAATAATGATAATATCACTTTTTATCACTTTTAGGAAATAATCCTAAGTAACTTATCAGACATGTGTACCAGGATTTCTTTGTAGAGATGTTTGTCACAGGTCTATTTTTAGCAAAGGCCCTTGATTTTCACAAGTATATATATCCCAAGACCTTTGCAAATTTCCAAATTTCCAAATCCCATGACGCTTGCAATTTCCCTAGTAAAATGCAGAACTGAAATATTTAACTAACCTCTTTATACCCTTAGTTTATATACTATTGTAATTTATAATGTATTTTTTATGTCATTTAAATATATTCTTACTAAAGTACTCACAGAATGTTCAAGAATCACTTTTTCTTGTTTTCCTACAGATTGGTCTTGTTTATATCATATATCCAGCCTTGGGAAAATTGGGCATTCTACTCTGATTTATTTAAATCTGTTTTCTAGCTCAGAATTTTTATTTTCTTCAACATCTTTAACTTTTCTTCACTTTCATCACCACCTTTATAAGCATGCTCCCTTTTGAGGTGTCCTTTTACAGGAAGGCACAGCTTTGTTTCATTTTTATCAGTTATGAGTTACTGCCTTACTGCACAATGACTGGAGCATAATCTTAGTGAGTTTGAGATTTAAATTCTAGGAACATGTCAAGTTTCATTCAGTGGCTTGGGGATTCTGCCCATGTTGCAGTCACACAGTGGTCCAGATTTAGACCAGTGCTCCAGAAAAACAGAAAATACTGATTCATCAGAGGCTTTTCTGGGTCATATCGTTGTGTAGTGAAAAGAGAGAGACTCAGGTTCAAAAACATACGAAGCTGAAATTTTAGCCTCAGTTTAGTAACTTCCCATGGATTTCTGTTCTCCAGTTCCTTCACTCGTAGAACAGGAGTGAAAAATCTTCACAAGTTTGTTATGAAGATGAGTGATAATACAAGTGCCTGGCACAGGATTGATCCAAGAAATTCTTACTATCTTTGCAAGAAATATAGTCTTGGTAAATGGCATTAAATCTTCAAATGCTAAGCAAAAATTAGAAAAATCTTAAAAGCTTCCGAAGAGGAGAAAGCTAAAATAAATTATGCTATACAGCTATTATACAACCATTCAAATTTAGATTCACAAAGAATTTTAATGAGCAGAGAAATTCTCACAAATTCTTAGGTTAAAAACAGCAGGAAGCAGGCATTTTTGAACTCTGTGATAAATATATATTTGCGTGCACACACACACACACAAACTCGATGTTAAAGAAACTATAAATATTTGTTATCCCTAGGGGGTGGAATTATTAGTAATTTTTATTTTCTACTGTAAACATCTTGTATTTTCCAATTTATCTATAATAAGGATATATTGGCTTTATACTAAGATAAATTATTTTTAAATATTTGGCACATACTTGTCTATGCTTTCTGACTATAGGGGGCATGGACACTGTTTAACATTTACATGCTAATTTGACCTTGATATTACATAGCTGTACCTGGCCCAAACCAAGATGGAGATGTACTCACCAGGCTCTAATACTGGTGAGAATTGGTCTGTCTAGGATGTCATTTTGAATGCCCCAGGATAAAGTGGAAAACAAAAATTTGCCTCTGGCAAACATCATAGGTAATGTGATAGCAGAATGATAAAATTTATAGAAGTACATGATCATGTGCTTTATATTTTCTTTTAATGCATATTGCATTTTAGTTCTGTCTTGGGCAAACCTGGGTATTTCTCTGGATTAATCACTATGTCTAGGCCTATAGTTTGAAACCACTCCTAAAAAGTCTACCTTTGAACTCATAATGCCATCTAGTAATGGTGCTTTAATAAGTGTATTCCTTAAAATGAAATGTCTAAATTTAGTTTTAATTTCATTTACTATTCTCAATTTGTTTTGGCAGGTGAAGTTCCTGAAGACATGGGTCAGAAAACAGATATACCTAAGGTGTGGAGGTGATAAATTTCATTCTTACTTTTAATTTCAAATTGTACATGTGTTTCTTTTTTTTCTTTTTAATTTTAAATTTTTAAAATTTAAAAAATTAGCATATAATGTATTATTAGCCCTAGGGGTACAGGTCTGTAAATTGCCAGTGAATTGTATACTTCATGTACATGTGTTTTTAAAAAAATGAGGAGTTCCTGGAGGCCTGATTTCCACTGTGACCAGATGAAATATTTAGTATATAATTAAAAAAAATAGATTTAGATGGTTCAAAATCCCTTCTATTGAGGTCCCTCAATCACAGAGTTCCCTCTGTTTTGTTTTAGAGATATTTCAAAGTATACAAGGTAGTATTTTTTCTCCATATTTTACATAGGTGGTAGCATACTCTCTGTGCTGTTCTTAACTTTCTCAATGATATATTTGAGATCTTTCTAGAGTAGTGGAATTGGAATTCCACTAATTAGTGGAATCGCAAATGGAATTGCTAAATCAAAAGGTATGTACATTTGTAATTAATAAATATTGCCATTGTCTCCTTTAAAATTTTTACATTGCCACAAGCAATGTACAAGAGTATTTTCCCCTACTCTTACCAACACAGTTTTGTCAGAGTTGTTTTTTTTTTTTTTTTTAAGATTTTACTTATTTATTTGACACAGAGAGATCACAAGTAGGCAGAGAGGCAGGAAGAGAGAGAGGAAGCAGGCTCCCTGCTGAGCAGAGAGCCCAATGCGGGGGCTCGATCCCAGAACCCTGGGATCATGACCTGAGCTGAAGGCAGAGGCTTAACCCACTGAGCCACCCAGGCGCCCCTTGTCAGAGTTTTTGATATTTGACAAGACTATGTGAAATGATATGTCAATATGGTTCTTGTTCTAATTTATTTTTTTATAAGTGAGGTTGGACACCTTTTTATATAGTTAATAGTTGATTCTATTTCATCTTTACCCATTTTTCTGTTGGTTTGTAATCCATTCATGGTTTCTGCAAATATATGTCACTGGTGTTAAGCTGTTTTCTCTGTGTGCTGCTAGATGCTGTTTGCTAATGCTTTATTTAGATATGTGCCGATGGGTTTGTAAGACACATCAGTCCTCAGTGGTTTTTGGGGGAGGAGGTGAAGTCTGTTTTGCTACCAATATTATATTTACTTTGGAAAGAGAATAATTTTTCCTATTTTTCATTATTTTTGTATTCCATGGGACAGTTTATATAACATCAGAATGATTTGTGCCTTAGTTGAGTAAAGAAGTCTCTTATGATCCTTTTAATTTTCTCTTTGTGGCTATTTAAAAAAAATAATTTCTTATTTTTGTCTGTCCTTTTCCTTTTTTATCTTGATTACATTAGAAAGTTGCCCCCTTCTTCCACAGAAAAGTGCAGCTTTGGGTTTTATTATTCGTATATATTTTCCTGTCTCTGCTTTTCTCTTTATTAATGCCATCTATCTTCATTTATGAAGATTTTTTTCTTTTTCTAACTTCATACTTGGAAGCTTAATAACTTCATTTTTCCTTTTTTATATACAAATATTTGTTTTTTAATTTTTCTCTGAATACTTCTTTAATTTTATCACATAGATTTGGCCTGTAGTTTATTAAACTAATTTTATTTTTGTCATATCAATTTGAATATCCACATTGAAACACAGGTTTTTAAGGAAGAGTTTTAAAATTCCCAAGGGCATAGAGTTTTCTCCTCCACTTTATTGTACTTTTAATAAAAGAACAAATATTTATTCTTTTTACTTTCTTGGGATTTATGAGGTTCTCTTTGTGACTTAATATAGTCAATTGTTGTCAGCATTTCAGGCTTTTTAAAAAGAAAGTGTATGTATATTCTGTTTTCAAGGTATAAATTTCGCTAGATGTCAGGTATTTCTACCTTGTAAATTATATTATTTAGGTCTTCTATTTCATTATTATCTTTTATCTATATCACCTCTTAGCATAAAAGAGAACAATTAAAGTATTTTGAAAATCTTTCTATATATATAGCTCTTATATAGCTTGAAATATTTGTTTTGGAAGTATTGATGCTATTTGAGGATAAATTGATACTCATCGTAGTACATTTTTATTGTGAATTACATAATTTAGCATTAAAACTGCTCTCCTTTGACTAATTTAATTCTTCTTGGCCTGAATTCAATCTTAGTTGATGTTAATGTCATGACTTCTGGTTTCTTTTCATTTGCATGTGCCCACCTGTTATTTTCTGTGTTTCTGAATGATTTTATGCGTGTCTTGTGTGTATAGCATATAGCATGCTTATGTATAGCATATATAAGATTAGAATTTGCTTTGCATTCCAATCTTTTAATAATTGAATTTGGGCCATCTACATAGGGGTATGTATTGTCTTAGTTATAATATTTGAGGTTGCATTTTGTGTCCAACATTAAAATAATTTGTTATATGGATTCTTTATTCTGTATGTATGCATTTCTTACAATGTCTGGGAATATTAGGAAAGTATTTCATTGTTTTTCTACCATATACTTTGAAGAGATTATGTAATATTCTTAATACTTTTTTTAAGGCAATGTCTATTAATTTCCCAACATAAACAATGATGAAATTACATTTCTCCTTTCCCTCATATTTTCCTATTGTTATATTTTATATTTTTCTTAGTTCTAAATACATATGGATTTTTATTAGTTGATTTGAAACTTTAAATATCATCTTACCTTCAAAAATAAAATGAGGAAATCCGTATTTTCCAATTTTTTAGCTGTCTTTTCATCTTGCATAGTCAAGGTATATAATATAGACATTTTGTTTTGGCATCTTAATCTCTCTATTTCTTTTAGACTTCATCCTTCAGTTAAAGGGATATAGTGCTCACCCTTAACTAGTCCTTTACTAATGATTTTCACAGTTATCTCTTATTTGGATGAAGTTCATCTTCTAGTTTCAAGAAGGGTTCATAATAATGAACTGTGTGCTGAGTTTATACTCAAATGAGAGCTTGATTGGTTATAATCTCTTTGAGTCACAGTTTCTTCGCTGGGAGTGTTAGGGAAGTCTAAGGTCAGTGTGTATTTTACTCCTTACTAGTGACTTTATCATTTTTTCTCCAAATGCAGTTGTTTTCAAAACTTCTTACATGAACCAATCTATGATTAAATAAGTCTCTGTGATTCTGGGATACACAACTGAGTGTCCTGTATGCAGGTCTTCTCAAATACTTGGATATAATAGAAAATATTCTATAGTTTCCAAAACAAAGTACATATTAAAAGTATTTTCCCATCAACTGTTTATTTTGCCAAGACACTATCATAAGATTAGTGCTTTCAGTAATAAACTTTTAGAAGTACATTCTGTGCTTTCTGGAAGTTACTGAATAACAGGGACCTTCACAATTGAATCCTCCTCCACTATTTTGTTCTACCGTATTTCTTTTATCATGTTTTTCTTTTTCTCAACACATTTTAAAGTGTATAGTTAACTGTTATTAAAAATACTCATGATGTTGTACGGTAGATTTCTAGAACTTTCTCATCTTGCGTGATGGAAATCCTATACTCATTCAACAGCAACTCTCCATTTCCCCATTCCTCCAGCCCCTGGAAAAAACCATTCCACTTTCTGTTTCTATGAGTTTTACTATTTTGGTACCTCATGTAAGTGGAGTCATTCAGTAATTATTCTTTGGTGACGAACTTATTTCACTTAAACATGTGCCTTCAACATTCATGTTGTGGCATAAAGACAGGATTCTCTTTTTTATGGCTGGATAATATTCCATTGTATCTGTATGGCACATATTCTTCATTCATTCATTAGTTGATGGATATTTACATTGTTTCTACCTCTTAGCTATTGTAAATAATGCTGCAATGAATATGTGAGTGCAAATATCCCTTCAAGATCCCAGTTTTAATCCTATCATTATTTTATGCAGTACCTCCAGAAAGATCTGAGAAAGTATGCTGCAATAAAACACATTACTATTTTTGCATTGGAAAATATTAATTCATACTAAGTGGACTCAAAAAAGTCTATAATTAGACACATACCATTTTAGGTCAGATATTGCTGCCAATATGAACTCAAGTCAGGTCAGGTTTTGCCACTGAGTAGGTTTTGAAAAAGACATCACTTTTAGGGCTTCTTTGTATGTTGGAGTTGCAATAAGTATTTGAGGATCTGTACAGCCATTGCATTTTTTTTACTTATGGTTTTGGAGGGGTCACTGCTTTGGTGCTTGGCTCTGAAATGAGAAGATAATATTTAACAGTAAGGAAGAAACAGAAAGCCATTGTAGTGCCAGATGTTTGGGGCTGAAAAATCATACAAGCACTAAAAATACATAGAGGAAGTGTTTTTGAATTTTAAAAGATTATTATTGGATTGAGATGTATAGTTTTTTCCCCCTATTTTTCTTCTACAGAAAAATGAGCCTATGGACTTCTCAGTCAATCTCCAAGCAGATAGAACATTTCAGTTCTTTGACCACCGTCTGATGGAATCTGTTAAACTGGGGGATTCCAAAGTGTATGAATTTCTTAGGTTACTTGCCCTTTGCCACACTGTAATGTCAGAGGAAAATAGTGCAGGTAAGTACAAAGTATGTCCCAGTGGTGAGCCTTTTTAAATCAGAAATGATACTTCATTTAAAATATTTGGAATTAGAAGGATGTTCAATTAAAAGAATACATTGCATAAGGGGTTTACCTATCACTAGCTTTTCTTTGCTTTTATTCATATACTATTTTCCAAAAATTATGAAGAGACTGAAAAGGAGAGAAAAAGAAGAGAAATAGGAGTAATGGAAAGATGAGGCCCAAATGTGCAAGTACAAGGGGATGAAATCTTTCTAACGATTGAGTACCATATTTAACTGTGAGCTTCCTGGTAGCCAGGACAAGCAGGAAAATAATAGCTCCGGTGTTTAGCTCTCATCATTAACACGAACAACTAATAGGTGCAGATGATGATCATGCATATGTGTAGAATGAATGGGTTTTCCCAGTAGTGGGGGATAGATGCACACAGATAGTGGGATACTCTTAGTTCTCATTATGAACAAGTCCTCACACTATTAAGATGGTTGTTTAGGACTCAGAGTTCATAGAATAGAACAAAATCAGCTGGGCCACTTCAATATTGAAGTGATGAGGCAGGTAGATAATGGTATAGTGAATCAACTTCTTGTTTCAGTTGAGTCCAATCTATTCCATTTGTGAGTTTTATTTCTTTCTGCTACCAGTGAGTGAGTAAATATTACCACCCAAGTAATTTCAACTGCAAAGTGAAATATATATAAAGACTGTTGAATGTATGTATGTATGTAATATATATGTATATTATATATTGTATATTGTATTGTATTGTATATGTACATATATATATATTTACATGTCTTTTCGCTCTCTATTTTTTCTTTATTTTTTCTGTTCTTGCAATTACATTCAAGCCATAGTTTTGTCCTCCATGATGCTGGAGTAACATTTTCCCCCAGTTTTAATTACTGTGAGGATTTACATTTTTATATTTATGACTCAAACTGATCTTTATAATTTTAAGGCCAATGATTAATTATATTTTTATCTGAGGATATCACAACACCTTTAAGTAAGGCATTTTTTATCATTGCCCTTTGAGGTTATTTCATTTCCAAAACTTTTTTATTTTAATAGTAATCTTTTTAATGTTATATACCTTCTTAGAGCTCTTTGAGGATCTTAATTATTCTTAATTGGAAATTTTCTTTTGTTTCCTCTATGATTTTTTATTTTATGGAATGTTGTTTTTTGAATTCTGTGTCTAATTTTCATTTTCTCAAAGGTTTGATGACTTGTGGTTGCCTGTTCTTTTTGTTTGTTTGTTTACAATTGCTTATTTAGAGATGACTGTTCTTCTTTGTATTTGAGAATCCTTGTTTGTCCCTTGGTGAATGTAGATTCTGATTACAGTGGCCAATCTCCCCAGATTGTGGGTGAGAGATAGAATGCATAGCTCATCTTCTGGGTGTGGAGTTCCTCCCTCCAGGAATTCATATGATATCTGGGCTTAACCATCTTACTTTCTCAGATCTAGTTCTAGGAGTCTGTGTCAAAACTCCCACTTGAGGGAGAGTTGTACTCAACGTCTGAGCTGGAAGAAAATGTCAACCATTGGGCTCCTTTCCCTCATTTTCTCTCTCTTATCCTTGTGGAATTGAATTGAAGCAATTCAGGCTCTTAGTTTTGGTCTCTAGCTGCAGCACTCAAATCTTTGAGGTTTTTTTTAGGTGGATTGTACAATTTCTTTAGAAGAACATTTTCCAGGTTTTGTTCTGGTGGCAACTGTTTAGAGAAAGCTGGCAGAAGAAGGAACTCAAATGGGCTGGAGTGCTGAGTGGAATTCTTCAACTAATTTTATTAATGATGTCCCCCAGAGCACTACTCTTCTCATTTGCTGACTCTGAGTTTGGAGAGTCTTTTGGGGATTTCTCATACCTCTGTATTCATTTCCTTTTGCAAATGCTTTGAGCTGTGTTTTTCTCTTTCTTCTTCAGTGGTTAAATCTACTTTTTATCTTGCAGACATTTCTCAAACTTCTAGTTTACTGATAGTATTCATTCTTCTTTTCTAGTATCACTTAAAATTTTTTATAATATGATATAATTAAATGTAATAAAACACACAGATCTTATGTGTATTGTTTGATGAGTTTTGACAATTGTATACACCCATGTAGCCCCTGTCCCCAACCCCAACAAGGTGTAAACCCTTTCTGTCACTCCAGAGAGATTACTCCTGTCCCTTTTCTGTCTACAATCCCAACCCCTGCCCAGCCAGCCACTGCTGTGATTTCTATCATTAGAGATGAATTTTGACTGTTCTTGTACTTCATATAACTGGAATCATAAAACATGTATTCTTTTGTGTCTGGCTTGTTTCACACAGTTTTTTTTTTTTTTTTAAAGATTGATTTATTCCTTTTTTAGAGAGAGAGAGTATGTGTGAGCTGGGGGAGGGGCAGAGGGAAAGGGCAAGAGAATCTCAAGCAGACTCCACTATGAGCACAGAGCCCAATGTGGGGCTCAATCTCATGCCCCTGACCAAGATCATGACCTGAGCCAAAACCAAGAGTTGGATGCTTAACTGACTGAGACACCCAGGCACCCCTCATATAATGTAACATTTTTATCATTCATCCGTGTTGTCGTATCAATCAATAGTTCATTCTTTTTTATTGCTGAGTAATATTACATTATGCAAGTGTACCATAATTTTAGAGTCTTCTGTTCATGCACATTTGGGGTGTTTCTAACTTTGGGCTATTAGGAGTAAAGCTACCATAAATGTTTTTATGTCTTTAAAAATATTTAACAAATTTGTTTTTGGTAAACACTTATGAATAGGAATTGCCAGGTCATAGTATATGTTTAATTTTATAAGAAACTACCCAGCTATCTTTCAAAAGTGGTTGTATCATTTTACAAATTCCACCATCAGTGTACAAGAGTTCTAGTACCTTGACATTCTTGCCACCATTTAGTATTATCATTCTTAAATTTTACTCATTCTGGTGGTTATTGGGTAATACCCTGTCATATAAAGGTATTTTGAAGTGAAGAGATATAGATGTATATATCCTTTTAACTATTTCTATCTCTTGCTTTAAGATATCAAATTCTAAGTGAAGATTTACATCCCTGAGTGGGGGAAATTATTTTGCTCTCTTATTAAACCTTTAATTACAGGATAGCTTAAATCCATATGTTAAAGTACCTTGAAAAACAAAGTTTTCTTATATGAATGTTAATTATGGAAAAGAGTAGAACCCAAATCTAATAAACTTAAAATTTGTAATTGTATAATTAATAGTTGAAGCTATTGCTTTAATTTTAAATGTGTGCTGTTTCATGAAGAAGTCATTTGGGGAAGTTGACATTCTCATTTCCTTCATCAGGATGAAATTTTAGAAGCAGGAAAGTGGAAAGTATGAGAGTTTTTGATAGGATTTTTTTTTCTATTTTTGTGTATTGCAATTAAAAAGATAACAAATTTAGAATTTTTTTCCTTATTGCCCCATTATATTGGTCTTTTAAAATTTGTTGAGGCTTGCTTTATGGCCTGGTATGTTTTCAGTTCCTATAAATGTCTCATGTGTGCTTGAAAGGAATGTACATTCTACGGTTATTATGTCCTGGGTCCTAAATATATCCATGAGATAATATTTGTTAATTGTTCAGTCTCCTACCTCTCTGTGGATTATTTTGAGTACTTGATTTCACAATTAGTGAGTATGTTAAAATCATCAACTATTGTGGTGCATTTGTCTGTTTCTATTTGTAGCTATGTCAATGTTTGCTTTTTATGTTTTAAGGTCATGTTATTAGTTAGATACTCATTTAGACTTATGTCTTTTTAAATTGAACTTGTATCAGTATACATTGATTCTCTTAATCTCCAGTAGTATTTTTGCCTTAAAGTTTATTTTGGCTGACATGAATATAGTTATAGATGTTATAGATGTTTTGCTTTTGTTAATATTTGCATTGTTTACTTTTTCCCACTATCTCTTGCCAGCCTACCTGTCAATCTTTTCTTTGTGTTTTAGACACATCTTTTGTGAGTGGAATAATTTTTGACATTTAAAAATATACTTAGTTTGACAGAATGAAAGGTTAAGCGCAACATTTAGTCCATCACCTTTATTGATTATCGATATATTTAAATTTTAAGTATTTCATATATGATTAGTGGTGTATTTAGTTCATTTCTACCATCTTATTTGTACTTTATAGTTGCCCCATCTTTTGTCTTAATCTCTTCTTTTTTTTTTCCCCCTCTTATGGATTTATTCTATTTTTACTGCTGCTGTTTTGGAATCCTTATTTGTATTTGAGCGGTTAGCCTAGAAGTTTTGGCATAATGAAATTACCAAAGCCTAAGCCTTCTTTTGAACAAAACAAAGGCTTTAGAACCCTTCAACAGTAATCAACCCTGTAAGAAGACTTATATAGTCCTCTTGTCATGTATTTTCTTTTTTAATCCCATAAGATTTTTTATTGTTTTTATAGTCAGTGTTTCCTTAGATTTATCCTATATACTTACTAATTTCTATGCTTTTTAATGCTTGTCCTATCTCTGATCTGTTGCCATAAAGTGTATTCTTTAGAATTTCTGTTAGGGAGAACCTCCTGGTAGTAAACTTTCAAAAACTTGTTTGAAAAACAAATTTATTTCATTCTTATTCTTGAAGATTTTGCTGTATGCAGAAATTAACGGTGACAATTTTCTCTCAGCACACTGAAGGTACTCCATTGTATGCTGCCACTATTTCTGTTACTGTATAGTCCGCTCTCAGTCCAGTTGTCAGACTGAAGGTCATCAGTCTTCTCCTCCTGGCTATTTTTAAGATTTCTTCTTCCATGTTCTCACTGTAGATGTGGGTTTTTATAAAATTTATATTGCTTAGAATTGATTGAGATTATTGAATCTGTAGAATGTCCTCTCTCATCATTTCTGGAGTTTCCTTGGCCATGTATTTTTTCCAGTGTTGCCTCTGACTCATTTTCCCCTCTCATGTTAGATGTTCAGTGTCAGGCATTTTCACTCTGTTCTTGTCTTTTAAGAAGTCTCTCTTTTTTCCCTTTCTTTGTCTCTTTGGGATATATCCTGGAATTTTCTCCATTTTTCCCCCAGTACACTACTTCTTTCTCTAATAGTATCTAATTTGCTGCTTTTAATTTTTAATTTCTATTAGGTCTTTTGTTCTTTATCAAATCTGCTTAATTTTATGCCTCTTTTATTTTCTGAAATCTATTAATTATTTGTGTGCTATTTTTAATAATTCCAATATCTGCTGTTTTTGCAGATCTTATTCTTTCTTTTCTTTCTGTTGGCTCTCATTGTGTCTTATTTATTGGGATTTTAATAGTTTTTCACTTTGAGATGACCATTTTACTTGGAAGTTTGTTTTTAGAAATCCTTTGGGTCCTAAGGTGAAGGCTGGTTCCTCCAGGGAGGACTTGCTTTGCTTTGGTCCGCGTTCTAACCCAGGAACATATTAAACTAAATTTTCTATTTGATTTTTTTAAGCCACTTAGATATTGTGAATTTAGGGTGCAAATATGCATGAACCTTCACAGGCTGGAAACCAACGATGAAGTTCTCCTGGTTGAGAAAATGCCCTCAAGGCAAAAGCTGGCTACAGTCTTCTTTTATTCATTTTATTTTTTTCCTCAGTCTTTGACCTGAACAATTCTTATTTTCTTACCAGTACCTCTTTCATAAATGTATTTAAAAAATTAAAATGTTTTATATGGAATTGTAATTGTTTGTAGCAGGGAAGTTGGTCCTGGCACCTAGTTTACTATGTTGCCGGAAGTGGAAGTTATATCTTTTCATAGGTAAATCAAGTAATTGTTTTAATTCCTTTTCCTTTTGAAATTTCAAAATTAATTTATGCCTACTATATAAGGGAAAACCACACAGTACCAAGTTTATAAAGGCAAAGCTAATAATTCCTTCCATGAACTCCTGCAATCTCACCGCTACAGTGAAAACCAGTGAAAACGTTTGGTGTGCATCATTTTACCCTTTCCTTGTGCATATATATATATGAATATATATAATAAGCAGATGGTTTGTTTTTGATGAAAAGGAATCATAGTATACACATTAATATGTAATTCATTTTCTAAGAATTTTTCTTGGACAGTACTATAACTCAGTAAATATGGTTATAACTCTGCCTACTTTTTCTGATGTATTTTTACAAAGATAATACAATTTTATGTAGAAGGATTTACCTTATACATGCTGTATTTTTATGGCTTTTTTGTTTTGTTTTGTTTTTCTCATTTCATTCTTTTTCTTCTGCCCTCTTATTCTTAGCCTAATACTTTCACAATATCAGCCACCAAGAATGAACATACCAGTTTGATTTCTTACATTTTAAGAGTTTCTTGTATGCATTCTCATGAAATGGTCATTAGTAGCAGACTCAAGTGGAATTTGGAATATCTGCTCCATTACTCTTGGCTATATGATCTTACGCAAATTATATAACCTCATAGTCATAGGTCAGTGGTATAAAATGGAAAAAATAATTTTAATAATCCCTACCTCAGGTCTGTCTGTGAGGATTATGTGAGTTAACACATATTAAGTGTTTTAGTTTGTGAAACTTCCACTGCACAATTCTAGTCACTGAAAATACAAAGATTCAGCCTCTGATCTAAGAAACTTCCGGTATTATGGAAAGGGAGATGTAGAAATGGACATTTTTGTATGAGATGACAAGGGCTGTGTTTGTGGTATGCATGGTGTCTTATAGTATCTCGCAGGACAGGCGCTTGGTCCAGCTGGTTGGCAAGTAGAAAAGTTCTGATTTCTGGAACAAACGCTTGAGTTCAATGTTACAGAATGAATTGACATTAGTATTGGCATTCCATGAATTTTAGCCATTAATCTCAGTATTAATGCATTTGTTTCTTTTCCTTTTTTGTTTAATAGATTTTTTTTTGTGCTATTGTTTAACACAGTAATTTCTTTTCCTTTTAGGGCAGCTGATTTACCAAGTTCAGTCACCTGATGAGGGGGCTTTAGTGACTGCTGCAAGGAATTTTGGGTTCATTTTTAAGTCTCGAACCCCAGACACGATAACAGTAGAAGAATTGGGAACACTGGTTACTTACCAACTGCTTGCCTTCTTGGACTTCAACAATATCAGAAAAAGGATGTCTGTCATAGGTATGGCGGTAACTGAGATTATGTTTGATCTTTTGATAGTACTCGTTACATTGCTGTTTCTCATTTCACTCTTAGTTACGTACTGAGAGCTGTGTTTTGGGTTTTTTGTGACTTTATGAACGCCTTTCATTTTCAACTTAGCCTTAACACTGCAATAATAAGTATAGTAACATATCACAAGTGCTTATTAAGTCCAGCACTGTTAGAGATGTTCCTCATGAATTAAGTGATTTAACTGTCACAACAGCCCTATAAGGTAAGTACTATTATTTTTATGCCCATTTTAAAGTTAACAAAACTGAGACACAGAGAATTAATAGATCCTCAGATACTACTCCTTGTGTTTCTAGAGATGTTTCCCAGTATAATTGCTTTAGTTAAGGCTCTGATCACCACTTGCTTGTATTATTGCAGTATCTTCAAAACTACTTCCCTTTAAGATAATACTCTGTGTCAATATGGGGGCATTCTTTCTAAAACATTGGCCTGATTTTGCCATCACCTACATAAAATCCTTGGTGGCTTCTTAGAACTTAGAAGGTAACATTCTTAGCAGGACATTCAAGATTATTTGCAATCTGACCTCAATCTACTTTTCTTCTATTTCTCCAAACTTTTCAAGTCTCCCTAGATCTTGCCATTTCAGGCATGCATTGTGTACTTTTACTCTTTGTGTGTGCTATTTCCTCTACTTGGACTTTCCTCTTCCCTACTTCTTCTTCTTTTTTTTTCTTTTTTTAAAAATATTTTATTTCTCAGAGAGAGAGAAAGAGAGAGCGAGCGAGCACAGGCAGGCAGAGGCAGAAGCAGGCTCCTCATCGAGAAAGGAGCCCTATGTGGGACTTGATCCCAGGACACTAGAATCATGACCTGAGCTGAAAGCAGCCACTTAACTGACTGAGCCACCCAGGCATCCCTTCCCTACTTCTTTTAGAAAACTTCTACTCACCTGGAAACTTAAGTGTCCAACTTAAGTGTCCCTTATTCTCTCAATTCTTTCTCTACTCTCCAAATAGCAGCACTCTCTTCTCTTCCTCAGAGCACCTTGTTCATAAACCAGTGTGATACCAGCCCTGTGATACTCATCAGCTTCCCAGGTGTTAGAGTATGAGCTACCTGAAGGCCAGACTGTGTTTTAGTCATCTTAAAATGCCCAAGGCCCAGCACAGAGCTTGGCACATAATAGATTTACTATAAATGTTTGTTAAATAAGATTTAACCCGATACTTTGTAACTTATGAATACCCTGATCATCATATTAAATCAGTTTCTACTATAGAAAACATGTGTATACATGGTCAGGTTTTTGGCCTCTAACTACTGGAAACTAGCCGTGGGAGATTGCGCTCAGCAGGTAAAAGCCAAACATCATCTGGGGATGTTTATGTTTATTTATTTATTTTTTTTTGAACAGGCTGTAAGCAGTCCTCATTGGTGCTGCTGAAGAGCACATATGCTGCTCTAGGCGTTGGCTTAATGATGTATTAGCAGAAGTAATCTTCTTTTTACAGCTTCAGGGGAGGTGTTACTAATGTTGGGTTGGCTTAGAACAGGCTTCCCTTTGCTATGAGGGTGTTGACAAAAACCTAAAATTGCTACACAGGAAAACTTTTGGCTTTTCCCCAGCATCAGTCATCACTATGGGCTGTGGAGAAATCACAGCCTAACCACAAACTTCAGATGTTTGACTTAATGGATCCCATATGAAGAAAGGTAATGTTCCACCACAGAATGCATGGAAGCTTGTGGGCTTTATTTTGGTTCTGTTTGGTTTTTAATCAGGAGGAATTTGAAAGAGGGGCTCCAATAGGGTAGAAAACTCTGTTTGATAATAAGGCATAAAAAACAGTGCTAGTCTCATGACTGTCACATGGCTTGGTCTGTGGGGACAACACCCTGATGTGAGGACTCAGATATTTGCTCCTCCTGCTGCCCCTTTTCTTCTCTTTCTCCTCCTCCTTCTCTTGTTCCCCCTCCTCCTCTTCCTTCTTGGCTTCCCCCTCCTCCTCTATTTCTTCTTCTTCCTCTTCATCCTTCTTTTCCTCCTCTTCTTTTTTCTCCACCTCTGTTTCCTCTTTCCTTTTTTTTTTTTTTTTTGAGGGGGAATTATCATTCATTGAATCATGAATGTATAGTTTTGATACTAGTGCTACTTTCATTCCAGGGCAAAAGCCCTAATTTAATTCAGTTATTTAAATAAAAATAGATTTCTATAAAGAATTTTGTCAGAGGGTGTAGAATCTACTATATTGATAAACATATAGATCTTGTTATACAGTTTTAAAAGGACCAATTCTCATTGTGTAAATAAAAATACAGAGATAAAATTCAAAGATACTTGTTAATAGAGGCAAGTGGCACATAAACATGGAAGGAAGCAAAAATTAAGCTAGGTCCTTGAAAAACTCTTGTAAGATCTTTAGTAAGAGTTGCTCAAATCTAAACTTTTTAGAGATGATCAAAATACAGATCACACTGCCATATGACAGCCATTTCTTTGTGTGGTTATATGAACAACCATCCAACTGAGATACGGCAAAATAGAATTATTCATCACCCTTCACAGTGTTGCTATTGTATTTACTCTTATGGCATACACCTGGAAACCACTTCTTTTTTCTTTTTCTTTTTATGTCACAAAGGCATAACTGTTGCTTTCAATGAATTTTGTATAATTATAATTCAACTCAAGCAAATATTTAGCAAGTGCCTATCATGCGCCAGAGACTTGATGCTAAGGGAGAATGTGGAATTGAAGTGTTCTGTGTGATTGCACCCAGGAGAAGATGGTGAAGTAGGGTAGGAAATGGGCTGGAAAAGGACAGATCTTAATGAGTCCTGTTTATGACATGTTAAGAGCGTCCAAACTTGATCTACATACATAGGGAGTATATAGGGAGGCAATTGCAGGATTCTAAGCAATAATGTGAAGATGACTCTGGCAGGATTACAGTAGAGTTTGGATAGAAGCAGTGTTGAAATGAGTAAAACCATTTGGGTTAATGTGACAATATAGGCAAGAGGGGAGAAATTCATAGCTGCAGTTGGATATATGGGTGGTGGAGGGAGAGGAGCTTTGATTATGGCTGGATATCTGATTTGGGAGACAGAGTGAATGGTGAAGCTTGTTATTGAGATGGAGACTTAAGAGAAATACATAGTTATTAGAGGAAGATAATGTGTCCAATTTGAGTTTGCTGTGCCTGAGCACATCCAAAAGGAGATAACTAGTTGGTGGTTGGATGTACAGATTGGAAAGTAGTGCCGGAGATAGATTTGGGCAGGAGATGTACACTTAAAATCAGTCAGTCTGTCACTGGAACCTGAAGCCATAGAAATGAATGTGACTACATGGAGAGTAAAAGGGGAATTAGATCATAGGAAAATCTTTAAAGAACACCAATATATAAAGGACCAGCAATGGGAGAAGATTTATAACTAAAAAATATATGATTTTCGATTTTTTTCCAGACTCTGCCCACATGTTACCTTGACCATTTAAAACTGTTATGTTCTTTTTAATTTAATTTTTTTTGAGAGAGAGAGAGAAAAAGAGAGAGAGAGAGAGAGTGTGTGTGTGTGTGTGTGTGTGTGAGGGGGAGGCACAGAGAGACAGAGAAAATCTGGAGCAGACTTGCCACTGAGCATGGAGCCCACCACGGGGCTCAATACTGTGACTCTGATATCATAACCTGAGCCAACATCAGGAGTTGGATGCTTAACTGACTGAGCCACCCAGGCACTTCTCTCTTTATTTTGAAAAAGCTAACTTCTGAAATGAGTGAGACTTGATTAGCCTTGAAATTTCCTAGTAGATATGACTAGAAGCCTTGAATAAAGAGACGCAAAACCTGCTGAGCTGCAAAAGGAAAGGTTTAGTGAGTAAAATTAAGCAAGATTCCATGAAACTAGATTTATACGAACTCGAATTTAAAGGGACTAATAATGCTGGGTTAAGAAAAAAATGTGGAAGAAATGGGAATCTTTACTGAATGAGAAAAATGTAGATTGAAAAGGACCTTAATAGTTACAGTGTTTAAATATCTCCTTTTTTTCATATGTAGAAACTGAGATGAAGAGATGGTAAGGGATTTCCACAAATCATAATTGGCTTGTGATTTCCTAGACCAGTGATTCTCCATGTGTGGTCTAGGGAACCCTAAGAGAACTTGGGAGATTTTCAGAGAATGCACAAGGATAAAAACATTTCCATAATAATACTAATGTTATTTGTCTTTTTCCTTATTTTTCTCATGAGTGTACTGCAGAGTTTTATAAAAGCCACATGATGTGTGATATCACAACCAATTGAACTGCAGAAGCAGATAGGAGAATCCAAACACCTTTTAAGCCAGAAGTTAAAGAGAACTGCTATCATGTAAAGCAATGCCACTCCCCAAGCTACATTTTTTTTGTTGTGGAACTTATAATTATAGAAATGTTATTTATGTTAATATGTAAAATGTTTATTATTGTAATTATAATAGTCATAATTATGGTAATATAATTATTATCATAAGACCATTGATATAATAATATTTCTCAACTTTAATTTCTAATATGGTAAATATTAATAAATAAAACCCACTTCAAAAAAGCCCTGGAGTTCTCACAAAGTTTTAATAGTGTATAAGGGTTCTGAGACCAAAAAGTTTGGGAACTGATGTCCTAGCCCAGCCTATAAACAATAGTCAAAGAGAAGTCATACTGGTAAAAGTAGGATGCCCATCCTTGGCCTTTTTAGCTCTGGTGATGAAAGGGAGAAAATATGGGGAAAATTATTAAATTGGATTGCTGTAGAAGAAAAGCAAAAGAAAGCTAGGATTAAATGTTCCCAACCCCCTCCAGCTTGAACAATTAGATAAATTATATATGCTTTTTTCCTTTTTCCCCAACATGGGCAATTAGAGGCAGAGTACAAGAAGAACTGCATGAGTTCTGGTAACTAGGAGAGCTGACCAAGGGTTTTAGGAGAGAAGACGAGCCCTAGACAAGTCCCAATACAAAAGTTTCCAGGGTGTATTAAATATATTCAAAGCCAGGAGGAAACTAGAATAGATGAAATCTGAAGTAAGAGTAGTTAAAGAAGGGAAATTAATTTATTGTACTTTGGTATTTATATTCCATTAAGTCAAGCTCTAAATTTTATATTCTGTTAAATTAATAGTAGTCAATATTTATGTTCATTTGTTTTGAGACATTCTATTTTTAGAGAAAAGGTACAATTGATTGGAAAGCATGTAACAATCTTTGATATGATGAAACTTGTGAAGGTCATTGTTCAGACCATTACATCATGACCCAGAAAGTTGTCTTAAACTGTAGGTAGTTCCTGGAAAGAAATATATTGCCATGTCATGTCATGTCATGTCATGTCATGTCATGTCCTGTCTTCATTCATTCATTCATTCATTCAACAAATCATTAAGGGCCTAATGTGTGCCAAGCTATAAAGCCAAGCCTACAAATGTAGGTCAAGCATTTCGTAGTTTAAAATAAGATTTGACGGCAATATGTGGGACAGCCAGGGGAAGGTTTAAAGACTGGAAATGAAGGGAGGGCAGACTCCTCAGGGCTGTCATTCCCAAACCTGGGAGGGGTGACAGATTAAAAACATAGCCCTAACTGATACAGACTTCCAGTTAAAGAAGATAGAAATTAATTTTGAAAGCCTTCTGTGAGGTATGCTTGCAGGCCAGGATTGTGACTGAAAAATCAACCACCAAGAATGAAAGAAAGGGCTTTTCCAATGAGTAAAGAGGGTAAAGAAAAACATCAGCAAGGATGGAAAACTAGTGCATAAACCATGACTTTGAGTGGCTAGAATTCCATGTGGAGATCATTTGGCATAACAGTGGTAGCTGATTCCACAGTAGGACTTGAGTTTCACCCCAGGAGACCTGCAGGCAAAGCTCTCAATTCTGTTCAATCCAGAAGACTTAATTTGAATTTATCAATCCTTCAAAGTAGTAGGCAAGGAAAATGGTAAGGTCATTCACATCTGAATAAAAACACTTGTTTCCGAGTTTGGGAAATCAAAGGATTCCAGTAGATGGAATATTTCTAAGTTAATAGAACAGGAATATGGCCAAGTGACTTAGATAGTGACCTTCTAATTAAAGGCACTGAATATTTTACTACTGGCTAAAACGTTATGCCCATTTCCAAATTTCCTGGCTGGAGCCCTAGGAAAGTCTAGTTTTGACGGATTTCGTTGATTACCTACTATGCAAAATTTTTCTTTTCAGTTCGAAACCCAGAAGGCCAGATAAAACTTTATTCCAAAGGAGCGGACACCATTCTGTTTGAAAAACTTCATCCATCCAATGAAGACCTTCTGACATTGACGACAGACCATCTCAGTGTAAGTGCTTCTGACTGAAGGTTAGCGCAATGGCCCTTTGGCCGCTTGCTATGATTAGGTCTTATTTATTTATTTATTTTTATATATAATTTTATTTTTTATAAACATATATATATATTTTTTTCCCCCAGGGGTACAGGTCTGTGAATCTCCACGTTTACAAACTTCACGGCACTCACCATAGCACATACCCTACCCAATGTCCATAACCGCCCCCCCCAACCCCCCTCTGCCCAGCAACCCTCAGTTTGTTTTGTGAGATTAAGAGTCACTTATGGTTTGTCTCCCTCCCAATCCCAACTTGTTTCATTAGGTCTTATTTTTAAAGTATCAGTGAAATGATCTGACTTTTGAAATAGAAAGCACAGGAAACTGTGCCAGAGAATGTCTGGAACTGGCACATGGACACCTATAGTTGCCCTGCTGAAAGTCTGATCAGTCTTACCACAGATGTATTAATACACAGCAGCTCTGAAGTAGCTGCTGAGTGTAGGCTCCTGAACTCTGGCCGGGGAAAGGCTCAGGACACCTAGGGAAACCTGCCCAAACTCCCCTGCAGTTTGAGGCTTTTTCTCTTCGAGACTGGCTCTGAAAAGAGAAGCAGGATAGTTGCATTCCCTTGGGTTCTAATGTGTCTGAAACCAATGGAGTTTTTTATGATTACCCCAGGGAATAGCTTAGGGTCTTGCGTACATGCCGAAGGGAAATAGCAGCCAACTTTCTCCTCCAGGGGTCCTTCTGTTCAGGTCGTAAATCATGATGAGTCACTTATATTCTTTATGTTGAAGCTACCAAATGCACACATTCTGAGACTATGCATAATTTCTTTACAAAAGCTTTCTGAAGGGAGCAGGAATGATATTTGGCATATATATTTATGCCATATAAATTTGGCACATATATTTTGGCAAAAGAGTAGGAGTCTATGAATTAATATGATCATTAACCTGTTTAAACCTGAAGATTCAAGCATCTCTCTAATATTTATTAGAGGTTCCATTTAACCAAATATGAACTTTAAGGGCAACTGGTCAAAACTCCCTTATCCTCATTGGTTTCTCTCCTTTAAAACAATTATTGAGGATTCATGTCCTTTGTCAAGCCCTATATTTAATACAAAACATTCCCTGGATCTTTAAAAAACAAACAAACAAATAAAACAAAACAAAATTCTGCCTGACTTTAAGTTTAAAGAATGATGGTTTAGTAATATTGGTTACAAACATAGCTATTGTTTTTGTCTTTCCAGTAGAGCATTCTTGATTTTCTTTTAATCTTTTCCAGAAGGCCGGCATGGTCTTTTTAATTTTTTTTTTGTGTGTGTGAAAACAACATTAGAATCATAAGTATCTGATTTTTGCCATTGCTCAAACACCAAAGGCCTTGGATTTTCGTATGTTTTCCTCTCATACTAAAGTGTAGGAAGTCTAATTTGGTCTTTTTACATTTCTTTGCAAAAGAGATTTTTTCCAGGTAATATCAATTTGACTTGCTCTTTCCTTCATTCACTTTATTTGTTTGGCTTTAAATTCTGAAGTTTTCAATTTATATTTAATAATTGCTTTTGAATTCTTTAATGGTAGGAAACGACCTTGCTCAAATGCTCATTTAGGATTAAACTTGTGATTCATGCACTAATTAAATAACTTAAATCATCTGTTTCCTTTTGTAATGCCATCTTAGAGTTGATTCACTGTTTTACAGAACAGGGAGGAAAGTACTGGCCATGCCCAGTGCGGTTGCAAGTTAAAGGCAAAGAAGTGCTTCTGTGAATTAAGGAGACAAAAGATCATTACAAGGCAATAACTAGATTTTCAGATCAGTAGGGGACCCAGTGGTGGTCTTGCAAAATGTGATTACAATGTCCAGAGTGCTACCAATTGCCTACAAGATAAATTCGGATAATGTTTTCATGGTCTCTGTGGGTGAAACCACATTATTGCAGCATGCACTGAATTTACTTTCCATTTACCCAGTTAGGGTGTGTCATGGTGCAACTTGTGCCTGATCACGAACCTATGTCTGTTCTATAAGCCAAAACACAACAGAGAGGATATGCTCAGTGGCAATGCCCAAAGGAGCAGAAATGTTCTAAAAACACTTGCAGTGTAGAGGCCCATAAAATGACCACTGGAGGCCTACACAAAGTGGGAGGTTTTTACATTTCCCCAAAGCAATCTACATATGTTTCTAGCTATTGTGGCTATGTGAGACACTTTGCAACACCAGTGTCCTGTTTTTATTTATTTATTTTTCCTATTAGAAGGATAAAGCACCAAAGGTATCATTTGAGATCATCAGTTTACTGAGACACTAAAGGAAAAGTATGACTCTTCAATTAATTTGACCAATTATTAAATAATAACTCCATAGAAATCAATTTCTCAAAAAGAGTAATTTTTAAAAATAACATGACTTGATGTTTTTTAAATTTCTAGGAATTTTCATTATTAAAATAAAACTTATCATATAAGAAAAAGGAATAAAATTTAGATGATCCAGAATGAACAGTAAAAGTCAGCCTCTACTTGCTTCCCAGAAACAAATA
This sequence comes from Lontra canadensis, assembly GCF_010015895.1. Taxonomy (NCBI): domain Eukaryota; kingdom Metazoa; phylum Chordata; class Mammalia; order Carnivora; family Mustelidae; genus Lontra; species Lontra canadensis. Next base: position 11,636,091 of record NW_022631006.1, read on the forward strand.
TTTGTTTTAACTTTTCTGCCTCACTCTCCCTTTTGCCCCTAGATATTATTCTTATAACTTTAATATGTTTCAACTTCTGTTACCTGACCAATGTTTATTCATCTGTAATTGACTTTAGCTTTTTATTATGGAAGATTTCAAGCATAAACAAAAGTAAGACTCAATTAATTTTAGACATAGCTGTATTATTAGGTGGAACATGACAAGACTGGGGAAATGTCATGCTGCCATCTTTTGAGAGAGTTTCTGCCTTTAATTTGAGAGCTATGGTTCCTCTGAGGATCCTTTCCTCTCCACTGGAAGTCAAGGGCTATGTGCCATGAAACAGGCTGGGTCTTTCTTACTGCCAGGAGTGCTTCCTTTATGCAGGGAGTAGGTTGAAAGCAATATATATTTCTTCAAACGTGTATTTCAAGTCATGGGTGTTGTTGATCACTTCTCACCTGGGACATGTCAGCAGGCATTACCGCTGTCTTGAGGGAGAAGGCTAGCTCTCCTGAATGTTTTAACCCCATAGAAATAAAATACCAAATATAAACATATCCCATTTCTGAGGGGATTAAAAAGTTGGGAGTCAGGATGGCGAAGTAATACTTTTGGGACAAAATGAATGTAAGTGAACAACTTATCCATTATTGTTGCTGTTATTTCTGTGGTTACTACTCTGTGATGGTTCCTAAATCTGTGTCTGCTCTGGCAGGAATTTGCAGGGGAAGGCCTTCGAACCTTGGCCATTGCATACAGAGATCTGGATGACAACTACTTTAAAGAGTGGCACAAGATGCTTGAAGATGCAAACACTCTCAAGGATGAGAGGGATGAACGGATAGCTGGGCTATATGAAGAAATTGAAAGGGATTTAATGGTATGAGTTTAGAAGCATGATGGTTTGTGTTTACAGAAGGGATAGTACGTGTTTAGAGATCTAGCATAGGAATAACCCATTGCCAAATCATTTTGCACATAGCAGATATTACCCTTTCAAACACTGAGTCATGCTTTATACATTGGCTTCACATTTGCCGTGTATGGCCCTAGAGAGCCTAGAGGATTATTTCTATTGGCAGTAGATTATACAATTGGAAGTTTCCCCAAAGTAGAAGATAGTGGCATCTCTATTCTTTGTCAGCCTCTGGTATGTCTTTGATTTTATGTTTTGTTTTGTTTTTGTTTTTGTTTTTTTTTCTCTCCCTGCTTTATGATCTAAAACTTTGCATGAAGTGTAGCTATAACTCTAAACCATCCTAGGCCCTGAGGTTCTGATGATTTCTGTGCTGCCCAGAGTATGAACTGCTCTTCCCTGAGGCCCCAGTAGTTAGGATGGTTAGCAATCGTGAGGTACTAAGGAGTATGTTATATTCATCCCTGGATGAAATACTATGCAAGACCCTTCACTTTTTAGTTTATGGCATCTGCTGGTGTGTTAATTTAGGAGAATGGCTCTACTTTTTTGTGACCCTTACTATGAGATTAGGGCTCTACTTTGGACCTTTCCATGTTTATATAAGTGGGGAAGAGGCTGGGGAGGTCTTCAGTTCTCAGAAGGTCAAATGGCTTCTGATGGTTTATCCTTATATGTTACCTGAGCATATCAGACCCCTCATAAATTCTGACCTCCAGGATCTCTGTCATTAATTGGTGTGACTCTCAGTAGGCTTGATTTGGGAACCTCCACTTGAAGACCTTCCTAGCCCAAAACTGCATATAATAAGATGCTTGCCATATCAATGCTTCATAACTTCCATCTTCAGTTCATGTTCCTTGACCTCTAAACTCTGTGATTTAAAGCCATAGATACATTGTGGTTGTTGTTTGCCTGCATTAACATAAGGTATTCTCTATTTTTCAATATAGCTACTAGGTGCCACTGCTGTAGAAGATAAGTTGCAAGAGGGTGTTACTGAAACGATTGCAAGTTTATCACTAGCTAATATTAAGATCTGGGTCCTAACAGGAGACAAACAAGGTAAATTGAACATGGATGTTGATGACGTCTTGAAGGGGGGGCAATAATTTCTCTGGTAAAATTTTAATTAACCAGAAAGCTGAATGAATTAGATATTTGCATAGCCCTTCACATAGGAAAGAGTTGAAATATAAAAAGGAAAACTGATATATTACAAAAATTTATTATTTAAAAACAAAAACTAATGAATTATCTTCTATAGTATACTTTTCAGTCAGTTGAGTTTCAGCTGACTTGCTTCTTAAATATAATAATTTCACCTAGAGACAACGATGGTATTATAAAATGTTTATTGTTTCGTGTGAGCACTGACCCCAGTTAGGACAGAGAGAGGCACAGCACTGAAGTAGGCATTGGAAGATCTCAGGGGCTATTTCTTTAGTTTCTTGGTGGTAGGGAGGTTTGGAGATATTAGGGATGGGGTCAGGATGGTAGGCAGGCTTTGGGGAGACTCAGGGAAGTGGCTGTTTATCAACTGATGGGGAAATATTCCAGCACTTTAACAATAATCACAGGTGTACCAGTGCAACCAGGCTAAATTCCAGGACTGCCCATGTAGTGGTACAATAAGAGCAAACCCACTTTCAGACATGACAGAACACCAGGTCAACAGATGAAGAGTCATTATGTTCAGGGTATTGTGTTTCCTAAGAAGGAAAAGGGATCAGTACATTTTGGATCCATTGCTAGCAGTGATAGTTAAAACAAAAGTGATTTTATTCTTGGTCATCTATAAACCAGAATATTTAGTAAATTGGCACACGTACGTTTTCAAGATTCTATCTACTTGTTACATATTTTTTAGAACATCGGAGGATTTGTCCGTTGATATGATAAGTCTGTTCTCCAGGTATTCAGCCAAATCACTAATTACAAAAAATCAACAGTAGAGAGTTGAGCTCTGTGGTGTGTTAGTAGACACCTCCTAGAGTTTGATGTTGATCAAAGGGTACATTCATAACTCTTCACTTAGTTAGGAATATACACAGGTTTACTCTTATTTAGTTTTCATTTCTGTGGCTTATACAAAGGATATGCTAAGATTTTATCAATCACCTACAGACTTAGGGCAAATCTAATTATCCCACAAATTGGCAAGAGCCTAATGACTCAATGGACTGAGAAACAAATGACCTTGTTGAGGATGGAAGGGCTACCTAACTACCCAAGTGTCCAGTTCTACAGAAGTGGAGGAAGGATTGCTCAACTTTGTGTACTTGTCCACTTACCTAGTCGCAGCAGTCCTGGTGGTGTTTGAGGTGATAGTCAAATTCCAAACTTTAATTTGCTTAATGGGAAAATGGCAACGTTGTACCTGAGAGAACTATAAAGCTATTACAAGAATATTTTTGCTGTTCAACTGAACAATTTGTGAGTGTTTTCAATGTGTCTATCACATCAGATTGAATAATAACTAAATTAAGTATTTTAGCTCTCCACAGTCAGTATTTGGGACTTCAGGTAAAAAGTTTTTTTATTTATACATTTCACTATATCACAGGGCCTCAGGGTATTTTCATAAATACTAATTTGGGGAATCAAGAAGTTCTTTTTCAAAAAACTAGATGAGAAGGCTGAGAATTCATAGATATTGCTACTTCTCCACAGTTTTAATAAGGGGTAAGTTTGATCATGGAATCTGGATCTTTGAATTTAGCTCTGGGTTTCTTGAATTTTATCTCTCATCATGTTCTCTCTGACATTAAGGGGTAATGCCTCAAAACTTTTATGGATAAAGTACTTGTGTTATTAAGTAATATTCTAACTGATGTGGGTTTTATTTTTGTATCAGAAACTGCCATCAACATTGGCTATGCCTGCAATATGCTGACTGATGACATGAATGACGTGTTCATTGTAGCAGGGAACACAGCAGTGGAAGTCAGAGAAGAACTCAGGTAAGTGCTGAAGGAAAGAAGAAAGGAAGAGGGAGGGACGGATAGTTGAGAAAGTAAAAAGGCCCTTTATAGTTCCTGTGACCTTATTTTTGGAAGAGAATTCTTCCTAAACTCCTGTTCAAAAGTTTGACATCAGTAGTGAAACATTGTCTTCAGGCCTCCAACATTTTCCAAATATTTTTAGAAAAGGATTTCAAATCATTTATGTTGAATTATCCTTTAAAATATGCATTGGTGAGTAGCTCTTATATGATGAGTGATCAGATTCAGTGAGGGCATTTGTTTAAAATAGTAATTCCCTAACTTCATTCTGGCCCCCAAATTAAGAATCTCCAGGGGATGGGGGATGGGCACTTGTATTTTCATAAACACCTAGATGAAATTATGATCAGATAAATTTGGAAAACACAGCTGCAGGAAATGGCATGTAAAGTTGGAATAGAGTCTTTCAGCATTAAAGAAAGTAGGTATTTTGGCCTAGTTACTGTTAAACCCAGGGTATAATGCTTATGAGAGATAGAATATTGTGAAATTTGTGTAACTGCTACAAATACTGGAAAATATGTACGTGCTGAGATTAGGCACGAGTGGACAAACATTAAATTTTGAAAAATAACGTTTCTTAAAATCTGTCCATTTTCTTCATTTTTTACTATTTCATTTTAAGAAGAATATTTTAAAAGTCTGCTTAATTATTTTCCCAGACCTTTAAAAAATGCTGTCTCATGACAATATTTGCTTACTAATGCTTGCAGTAGCATCTCTAAGCTCAATCCATTTTGGTTCTGGCCAAGCACATTATTGTATTAGAGACAAACTGCTTGTATCTTGCTACATTCTAGATGAGGCTAACTGCCCCTCAACACAACAATAGAACACTATGGGCTTCCTTAATTTGTCTCCATCATTACACTTTTGTTCCTGAACCTTGAAAAGAAAGGAAGTCTTAACTGTCCGCACCACCAGTTGCTACTTGTAGGTCAGGTTTCCCAACTTCCACACTTTTTTACTCCCAGTAGAAAACTGCTGTACATGCTGGTTGGAAGCTATGACAGACTGCAAATCTTTGCCAAATACATTGGGAAACTGGGGAAATATTCTTAATTTGTTTAATAATTAAAAACCAGTATTTTAAGAGAATCTCTTTAGTGTACTATTGGATTCTATTGGCTAGTATCTCGTTGAGAATCTTGGCATCCATATTCATGAGGGATATTGGTCTGAAATTCTCTTTTTTGATTAGATCTATGTCTGGTTTGGGGATCAAAGTAAAGCCGGCCTCATAGAATAAGTCTGGATGTTTTCCTTCTGTTTCTATTTTTTGAAACAGCTTCAGGAGAGTAGGTATTATTTCTTCTTTGAAAGTTTGGTAGAATTTCCCAGGGAATCCATCAGGTCTTGAACTCTTGTTTTTAGGGAGGTTTTTGATCACTGCTTCAATCTTGTTACTGGTTATTGGTCTATTCAGGTTGTCAATTTCTTCCTATTTCAGTCTTGGAAGTTTATGGGTTTCTAGGAATGCATCCATTTCTTCTAGGTTGCCTAATTTATTGGCATGTAGTTGTTGATAATAATTTCTGGTGCTTGTTTCTATTTTCTTGGTGTTAGTCATGATCTCTTCCCTTTTGTTCATAATTTTATTAATTTGGGTCCTTTCTTTTTTCTTTTGGATAAGTCTGGCCAGTGGTTTATCAATCTTATTAATTCTTTGAAAGAACCAGCTTCTAGTTTTGTTGATGTTTTCTACTGTATTTCTGATTTCTAATTCATTGATCTCTGTAGGATCTTAATTATTTCCCTTCTTGTGCATGGGTTAGGCTTAATTTGTTGTTGATTCTCCAGTTCTTTAAGGTGTAAAGATAGTTTGTATGTTCAGGATTTTTCTATTTTTTTTTTTAACTGAGGCTTAGATGGCTATGTATTTCCCCCTTAGGACTGCCTTTGCAGTATCCCCTAGGTTTTGGACTGATGTGTTTTTGTTCTCATTAGTTTCCATGAATTGTTTAAGACTGCATGGTACTGGCACAAAAACAGACACGTAGACCAGTGGAACAGAATAGAGAGCCCAGATATGGACCCTCAACTCTATGGTTAAATAATCTTCGACAAAGCAGGAAAAAATATCCAATGGGAAAAAGTTTTTTCAATAAATGGTGCTGGGAAAATTAGACAGCTATATACAGAAGAATGAAACTCAACCATTCTCTTACATCATACTCAAAGATAAACTGAAAATGGATTAAAGACCTCAATGTGAGACAGGAGTCCATCAAAATCCTAGAGGAGAACATAGGCAGTAACTTCTGTTACTGGCATAACCAGTAACCTTGGCCACAGCAGCTTCTTTCAAGACATGTCTCCAAAGGCAAAGGAAACAAAAGCAAAAATGAACTTTTGGGACTTCATCAAGATAAAAAGCTTCTGCACAGCAATGGAAACAGTCAACAAAACAATGAGGCAACCCACAGAATGGGAGAAGATATTTACAAATGACACTGCAGATAAAGGGCTGGTATCCAAATCTATAAAGAACTTTTCAAACTCAACACCCCAAAAACAAATAATCAAGTCTAAAAATGGGCAGAAGACATGAACAGACACTTCTCCAATGAAGACATACAAATGGCTAACAGATATATGAAAAAATGTTTATCCTCAATAGCCATTGGTGAAATTCAAATCAAAACCACACTGAGATACCACCTTATACCAGTTAGAATGGTTAAAATTGACAATGGAAGAAACAACAAATGTTGGAGAGCATGTGGAGAAAGGGAACCCTCTTACACTGTTGGTAGGAATGCAAGTTGGTACAGCCACTTTGGAAAACAGTGTGGAGGTTCCTCAAAAAATTAAAAATAGAGCTACACTATGACCCAGCAATTACATTACTGGGTATTTACCCCCAAAATACAGATTTAGTGAAAAAAAGGGCCATATGCACCCCAATGTGCATAGCAGCAATGTCCACAAAGGCCAAACTGTGGAAAGAGCCAAAATGCTCTTCAACAGATGAATGGTTAAAGAAGATGTGGTCCATATATACAATGGAATATTACTCTGCCAACAGAAAGGATGAATATCCAGCTTTTGTATCAACGTGGATGGGACTGGAGGAGATTATGCTGAGTGAAATAAGTCAAGCCGAGAAAGTCAATTATCATATGGTTTCACTTATTTGTGGAATATAAGGAATACTGTGGAGGATATTAGGAGAATGAAGGGGAAAATGAAGAGAGGGGAGAGTCAGAGAGGGAAACAAACCATGAGAGACTATGGACTCTGAGAAACAAACTGAGGATTTTAGAGGTGAGGGGGGTGGGGGAATGAGTTAGCCCAATGATGGGTATTAAGGAGGGTATGTATTGTTTGGAGCACTGGGTGTTATATGAAAACAATGAATCTTGGAACACTATGTCAAAAACTAATGATGTACTGTATGGTGACTAACATAACATAATAATAAAAGAAAATCTCTTTAAATGACCTTTATTTTGGCGGGGGGGTTAACTCTTCCTGAAGGAAGATGAGTGTGAGCAGATCTAGACTGTATTGTGCCTAGTGCTAAATGCTTTGAGCCAGTGCTGGTGGAACTGTTTTAAGCAGGATACATGTATTATATTTCATTCCCAAAGCAACCCAGTGTTAAGCATTATTATTTTCCTTATTTTACAGATCAAGAATTTGAGGCATAGATAAGATAAATAACATGCCTGAAGTTTCATAACTGGCTAGTGGTTCAGCTGGTATTTGAAAATAGCCTGGTCCCAGAGCCTGTTCACCGAATCACTTGCCATGTGTGTCTCTAAACATATTTGATGTGTTTTTACTCCCTTTAAATGACTAATATAGTTTATGGTGACTAACATAACACAATAAAAAAAAAGATTGACATAAGAATTGTAATTTTTGAGGCATCTTACTGCTTCCCTTGAGGTCAACACACACAGGAGTAGTGATGAGAGCAGAATAAATTCCAGGGAAAGACAGCAGATGTAAGAGGAAGGGTATGGAGCTCATGTTAGCTGGACCCAAGTTCGGATCTTGGCTTCATACTCACTGGCAGGCTGAATTACTGTAAATATTCTGTTCAGCCTCTCTTTGATTTGTTTCCTTATCTGTAAATGGGAAAATATACAAATATCTTCTCTGAAGATTATTTTATTCAGGATATTAAAAGAGGCTGGAATGTAAAGATTTGTGGCTATTCAGTTAGCACCCTTCTTGCCTTCCCCCTCTCTTTTCACTTCCTCCATTCCCCTTTATCTCTTTTCTTCAGCCATTGTTCCCACAACAGGGACTACTTTTATTAACATTTCCCCAATAGATCCTATGGAGTCTATATTAAAATTATATAAATAATAATAAAATTATATCAGTCATAATTAATTAGATTTCCCATTATGTATTGTGCAAAGGCATAGGCAATCAATCAGCTGCTAATCAGCATGATACAGCAGCTTTCTATACCCAGTTGATGTAATGGTAGCTAAAAATAACACAAAAGTTAAGAAAAAGTGGTGAGTCTCTATGTTCTTACCATAGAGCAATCCATATTTTTTATTAACCTTCTTAGGATATTGAAAACAACACTCTGACCTCTATTACAACCTTTATGAATCCCTTCCTCAATTGGTTACATTGGATAAGGTTATTGCAGGTTGATGGAACAGCACACCTGAAGGCATAGAAACAGGAAGGAAATCATGTTCTATTTTTTAAAAATATTTTATTTATTTATTTGACAGAGAGAAAGAGTGAGTGCAAGCAGGGGGAGTGGCAGGCAGAAGGAGAGGGAGAAGAAGGCTCCCCGCAGAGCAGGGGAAGCTCAATATGGGTCTCGATCCCAGGACTCTGGGATCATGACTTGAGTCAGGAAGGCAGTGGCTTAATCCACTGAGCCATTCAGGTGCCCCTCATGTTCTATTCTAGAAGCAATATTCCATGTTGTAGCTAGAGTGTATGTTAGAACTAAGGGCGAGGACCCTTTTTTCAGAGACAGATTGGTGATTGATTGGCAAGTGGAAGTGGTTATACTTCATACTAAAGTTACTGGGTGGATGTGAATGGCTTCTAAGCAGATGAGTAACAAACCCAGTTCTACATTTATGAAGTCACACTCCAGTGATAGGATAGATGGGGTATGTTTGATGGGAAAATGAATGGTTTGGGGAGTTGCATCAGGAAGATGTTGGAACAACCAAGTTAGAGATGATGAGGTTGAACTAAGGCAGTGAAGCCAAAAGAGTGAAATGAAACTGACAACTCTTTTGGAGGTAGAATGGATAGGATTCAGAATTTGGATGTGAAGAGAAGTAGGAGTCTGTCATTACTAGCTTGTCTTTCACAGCCGAGAATACACTCAACATACATATATATATATATATATATAAAACACTATGCATCTATATGCATATCTGTCCTTTACCTACCAATCAAATTCTGTAGGACATGTGCAGTGGTTCTCTCTGAGTGTTAGAATTATGGATCATGTTGGCTCTGGTCTCTATGGCTCTTTACATTATTTGAAATTGTAATAGTGTTCATGCAATATTTTCATAGTTGGGAGGAAAAGCCAAAAGTTTTTACTGAGAAGAAAAATATTCACAGGGAAAAATAAGGAATTTCTGTCTAGACTAATTATTTCAGGACCCTTGAGGCCATCTTGCTTAACTGGCTAGCAAATAATGTTTATTTTAACCCAGACTTAAAGGTAATACCATTCTCTGAGTCTACCAGACAATGCATGGTAGAAATTCTGTATAAAAGGAATGAATACATTTGTAGTATGCATTTCCTTAATATTAGGATTGGGGGAAACAGAGCATCCAAGAAAAGTTATTGCCAAAGGTGCTCTTTCTAATCCTCATCTGGGCTACTTATATCTAAACACATAGTTTGGGAAATGAAATAAAATCATGAATCGCACCATTCAGTTTTCTTGTGTTATGTTTTTGGGTTTAGTGGAAGTTTATGCAAAAACAACCCAAAAAATGCATCAAAAAAACCAGGATCCAAGTGACAGTAGCTATTAGAAGGAAATTAATTTAATGGATATATTTAAACTTAACAAATGCCTTTAGATTATTTTATAAACATCAATATATAATTTTTATGCATATCATGCATATGGCTTGTTTCAAATTTAATGTCATGAAACTGTTTTAGGGACTTTGAGTCCTGGGTTCCTTTGGCCCCATAGCTGTTTTAGTATTAAAGACATGCTCATAAATCTACAATTAAACCCTGCTATGGTTTTTCAGAAGATTACTGCATTGATTACATTTCACCAATACATATGTCTTCTGCCCAAAGGAAGATAGCCTGGGAATGTAATTTTGCTTGTGCTGACAGGCACACTCACTCCATGTTTCATTTTTGTTGTATTGGTCCCATGTTTTGTTGGAGAAATTCAGGTCCTATAACTAATTAAACCATGAGTGACTGTACTGCTTCTGAATTATATTCTGGTGGTATACCTAGGAATTGGTATTTCTTCTTTAATCAGCAAAATATATGTTGCACTTTTTTTGAGGACCACTTGGTAGAAAGTTACTTGTTTGAATGAGCAGAGTTCTCAAATGCAAAGGGCTCCAGAACCAGGCAGGTAACAATTGTGTGGTCTGGGCTATATAGGAGACATGAGGGAGTTGTGGAGCCTTTGGTGAAGGTGAATATCATGATGTCCGTCAATTTACACAGATTTTTTAAAAACACTGTGCAGGACAAGCAACATGCATCTCGTTCCTCAGTTCCAGCTGCTAGTCACTCAGGCAAAATGTTTTAGTAGGTCAGGTTTCTATCATAAACCATAACATTTTAGAGTACTAAGGAATATGGGCAATGTTTTAATCCACACTGGTGCAGCTGCCCACATTTTCTTAGCTGTTATCTACCAGCCTGATGGGAAAGTCTCATTCGCCTAATTTCTTAAAAATCACAGGTTTAGGGGTTGAGTGTCTTATAGATCGCATGGTTGGTAAGGGATGGAACTGGGGCTTAAAATAAAAATATCATGGACTTCCTCCCTTTCTCTGCTGTTGTCAGTGTGATTAAGTCCCATACGTGTTCCTCTAGCAGCCTGTGGCTGACTCTATATGTCAACCAGTTTAGTGCAGCAGACCGTGAACTAGGAATTTGATGACCTGGGTTTTATGCTGGGTCTGTAACTGACTTGTCAAGTGGCTAGAGGTCAGATCACCCAGCTGTGGGCAAATGAGATGCCAACGCAAGACTTCGAGCCTGAGCCCAGCTCTCCAGGTTCCAAGCTCAGTGCTCTTATATCGAAGTCAGGATTGTCTTCTTTTAAACATGATGCCATGGTTTCAGTTCATTTCCTAACATGTCATGTTTGAACCCAGAGTGCCTTAAGAGCATGCCATCTCTTTTCTTTATAGAGTGCATGCAAGCCAGCGTGTACCCAGCTGTGCTCTGCTGTGTTTGTGGTGACACCGGACCTTTAATGCCACAGTCATCTCAGCCGCTAATGTATATCTGCATGCCAGCCTTCTAATAGACTCTGCCCTTCATAACACAGCTTGGGAAAACACAGGCTTTTTTTTTTTTTTTTTTTTAAACACAGGCCTCCTTTTGTTTTACCATTTGTTATTTGTGTTCTGTGGTTAAGCATTGTGTGTTATGCCTGCAGAAATGTATAGTTCCTATTCAATAAAGGGAGTCACGTGTAGTTTTTCCCTTCCTAATAAATTGTGGAGTTTTTTTGTTTGTTTGTTTGTTTGTTTGTTTGTTTTTTGAGAATCAGCTAGTGTTGTAAGACCTAAGTTCCAGGAAGAGAAAGAAATGATAGCTATAAAGCATGGGCAGAGGTCTGAAAATACGTGAGCTCTGTCTGGGGTTGGCCTCTGTGGAGGGAACGCAGGGGGAATTCAAGCCGAGCCCAAAAAACTGTTCCTTTTCTGCCTGGAGATGTTAGGAAGACAGTTTAGGGGGAAAAAAAATCCTAAGTAAATAGAATTTCAGCCAATACTTTCATGAACTTCACCCTTCTTTGGAATGTTTTTATTCTCTGGGGGGAAAACAGAGATTGAGTCATTTATACAGCAAGTGAGAACTTTACTAAAAAGGAAACCTCGGGAGATGTTTGCCCTTTGGTGCTTCCTTAAGACCCAATTTATGAGTTCTGCAACATTGTCAGAGAAATGCTCGCTTCTGAGGAGCTTGTTTCTCTAGCTTTCTTCATTATACGGGACAGTAAATTTTCATCACTGTTAGGAGGACTCCTTGACATGGTTATCTGATGTAAAAGTCTGATTCTCCTACTAAACAATGATTTTTCTTGTCTGTTCTTCACTCCTTCCCCCACCTTAACTCCCTAAATTTCACACGTAACACTCTGAATTTGTAAATCTTTTTCTTTGATTCTGCAGACTGATTGTTAAGTGCATGATGTCATTCTTGGAGCCAGGGTCATGTAATCTCTGGGTTCCTTGAGTTCTTTAAATGCCGCTGTGCTTTTGGTCCTGGACAGCAGAAGGAGATGTTGAGCCAGAAGATAAGGGTGTTTTGTGGGTTTTTTGTTTTTTGTTTTTTTTTAAGACTTTACTTATGAACAATCAGTGTTACATTTTCAAATTGAAAGCTGAGGGCTAAAATAGTTGTTTTTGTACAGTGAACATTCTCTTCTTTCTACATCATAAAACCATTTTTATAAATGTTTTCTATATAGGATGGGCCTTTGGGGAACCATTTCATTTTGCTGTATACCAAAACCTCCATTTCCTGGCCCCCCACTCCCCATTTGCTCCAGGGCACTCATTTTGTGGGTGCAAGTTGTGGCCTGCCATATTGGTGGCTGGCTTTGCCACTCATCTTTGGGGAGCATTTGCCATGTAGCTCTCTGGTTGTGGTTGAAAGTTCTGGAGTTGTGTTAGCTTGCCTTTATGTTACTTCAAAGCCTGTCATCTGAGGGTCCTCAGAGAGGACATTTCCCTTCCATTGAAGGCATTATCTTTCCGTTTGGAAGAGAAGAGTAAAATGCCTCTTCTAAGCATGTTAAGTGACCATACAATCTTCCTCTTAAGTAGAAGACATGGATGGGTATGAGGAGGCCATTTCTACTGCTAATTAGATCTGGGGCATTGGAAAGAGTTTCCATTTGGAAAGACCCTCTACTCTTGGTGTCCGTATTTGCTTTCTGAGAAGATTTATTGTATCGTGTGAGCTGATGAGTGCAATTTTCACTTAAAACAGTCCATTATATTCTAATGACTATGCCAATTCAGTAAATGCCATCATTTAGTTTTATTGTCACATTTTTAGAAAATGTGCTTCTTAAAAGACTGCTGTTTTAAGCCAGGTCATATGACATTGTTCTGTGAATGAATGAATTTATTTTATATATTGATGTTCTGGAATTCCTAGACGATCTCATCAATTGTCTTTAGTCTTTCCCTTTTCAATATTTAACAATATTGCACACCAGACCAGTGGTTCTAAAGCCCCTGAAGCTCAGACACCCTTATATGCCAAATGTATCGAGAGCACCTAGCTTCAGCCCAACTCAAGATGGTAATTTAGATTTAAGGTAATTGTAAAAGTTCCAAATGATTCTGTTTTCATTATGTTTACTTCCCTACTTCCTGGAATTTACACACTTGCTATGGTCTCCCCATCACAAAGAACCATCCGGCTTGCTTTATCGTAACCAAATCTTATGCTGTAGTCTCTCCGAATAGTGATGAAATGAATTTACCTCTAGGCCAGTCTCTTGTTAGTGTAATAGGTATGCTCTGTATACTTGTTATGATTTGTTTCTCTCCCCCCCCCCGCCTTCAAGAAAAGCAAAGGAAAATTTGTTTGGACAAAACAGAAGTTCTTCCAACGGCCATGTAGTTTTTGAAAAACAGCAGCTGGAGCTGGACTCAGTTGTAGAAGAAACCATAACAGGAGATTATGCCTTAATCATAAATGGCCACAGTTTGGTGAGTTTGCTTAAGGCTTTTGTTCTTTCTTTTTCTTTATCCCAATAATTGTCTCTTTTGTGCTGTCATAATGAGATCGCCTTTTGTGTTTTCCAAACAATTGATACCACTAGAAACAGGGTATGCATAATGATTTCCTGTTTGCAAGAGAAAAGGAAGCTTCTGATATATATTTCATACATTATTGCTTGAACCACCACAGTGAAAGGGAGGATCTAAAGAAATACTGTGTTCACAGAATATCAATCTTGTCTAAATGACTGTAGACCATTTAGCAGTATTGTTTAAGTGCTTTCTAAGAGAGAGTGTCGCAGCTCCCTGTTATTTAATTAAAATAATGCAACTGTTGCAATTATTGTTCTTGCTGATGTTTATGATTTGGCAGACACAACCTGATCTTCATATAATTACCACACCAAATTATTGCCATTAAGATACCTCTGGTGGTTTTTCTAAATAGCAGTATTTTACAGCAATGCCAAACAATTTGCTTTGATTAGGAAATCTGGTTCTTGTCGTAATAGAATAAACTTGCATTGTGCTTTTAATGTAGTTCAGGTTCCAAATCTTGAACAAATATCAAAACACTCCTCTGAGTTTCTAATTTAAAAAACAAAAGCTCTGATTGCACTCCAGTGAAATTATCATTTATATGCACAAAGAGCTAATCTCACATCTTTCCCTAGCTTTGATGATCATTTTTCACTTTTGGAGTTTGGAAAATAAATGTCCTCTTGTAGATAGTTTCTTAGAGGACAAAAGAAGTTGGATATGAGTATATTGTATTTTCCCCCTTGTGATCAGCTGTCTGTTAGCTCTTAGTGCTTAGGGTATTATCCAGCTGGATTCCAGACGTAATGATGTGTTGCCTTCTACACCATGGAAAGTTACAGAGCTCAGCTGCAGGCCAAGCTCAGTTGAAAACTTGTCCAGATGACACAAACTTCTCCTTTGCACAAATGAGCAGGAACTGAAAATTATAAGCCTGTCAACTGGGACTTAAAGCTGGTGGCCTCCAAGCTGAATTGTCCAGGGACTAGAAGACTAGAATATGGAAAGGTTTCTAATGAGTTGAGCTTTGACTTTCCCTCAGGCTCAAAGAAGCCAGTGTGTGGTGAGTTAGAGTACTCAGGTGATAATATATGCTATTTTTTTCTTTGTCTCTAAATCCGTTGAAAGAAAGAGCTAAGATTGATGCTCTTTAAGAGCCCTTTCGGCTTCAAAGCCTGAAGCTTATGAAACCATGAAATACTATTTTTCATTTAGGGAGAATTGACCACATTTCTGCTGGTATGGTCAGACGCTTTTTTTAAAATCAAATCATGATTCTAGTTTGTTTCAAATTTCAATGCTTTGCAGAATGTAATTGAGTCCTTTATCAGAGTCTGAGTTTAGATTTTTACTTGTTGATAATAAGGAAGAAAAAGAGAAAAGGGGACCATTCTAAGCAAGACAACCAGTTACATGCTTTCTCTTTCAGAAAGGGCGATTATATTTGAGAAAGCTAATTAACTGTTTCCCCCAGGCATCATGGGCCTTGACGTAAGAATTTTCTACATCAGAGTCATGTTTTACATTCATTCACCCATCCTTTCATTGATACCATTAACATTTATTACATGCCCAGGTCAAGATGCTGGAACCTGAGGATAAGGATATGACTAGAACATGGTTCTTGTTTTAGGGATTGCGGTCTAGTGGGAAAGCTAATCTCACAGTAGTATGACAAATACTATATAGAGGAATGAACACAGAGCTTTGAGAGTATAGAGGCACACACATCTAGTTTCTTGTGTGGAAGTCAGGGAAGACTTCCTGGAGGAAGTGATGTTTCCAGGCACAGAAGCAGCAAGTACAAAGGCATAGAGTCAAGAAAGAACCTATCACATAATGGAAACAAGCAATTTGGCATGATGAGAGTACAAAGTAAACTTAAAGGTGTTGGTAGAAGACCATAACCATATAGGAATATAGGGGTCAGATTATGATGGGTTGTGAATATCTTGCTAGAGATTCATTCAGAGACACTGAAGACTCAAAGTTCAGGTGGATTGCTTTCCTTCTAATGTGTTTATTAAATAATGTACAGTGGGATGTCTTCTAGAAAGCAAATTGCACAGTTAACCACAAAGGATTATACTCTATTTTTCAGTCATTTCTTGGCATATTTTGAGAGGAACAAGGCTGGAATTGGTTGGGAACCCTGAGATGCAGGTTGCATGCAAGCCCCCCTCTTGCACAGGCCTCTCTCCATTTCAATCACTTTGTTTTTCAAAGGTTAATCTCCAGGTCATCTGCTTTTCATTTGCCCCACCAACCACAACAACAAACACTAAACATACAAAACAGCAATGCAAAGGAAACAAAAGTTCCATCACATAGAACAAAGAAGTCCCCATCATTTTGTAGTTCATTCTGAACTTGGTGAAATGGTGGACAAGTTCTGGCTGTTGCTTTTCTTTATTTTAGCAGATTCTGGAACTTTTCTGGCATTGAGTTTTATCTTACCCATACAGCGCGATAATGTGTCATAGAGGACACACAAGGGCCCTGTGTCATTTTATTTTTATTCTAAAATTCCTTGGCACTTAGTAGGAGTTTAGTGCTCATTTCTTTAGTTAGTTGTTTATGTGACTCTGGTTTGAATAACTTGTTGAAATGAATTAAACTGTTTAGAAAAGAGATCAGTTGAGAAACAAGAATTCTGTTTCCCGAATGACATCTCTCATTGATTAGGTCTTGTTGTGATCTGGATTTTTTTTTTCTTTTTAATAATATAGGCCCATGCCCTAGAAAGTGATGTCAAAAACGATCTCCTAGAACTCGCCTGCATGTGTAAGACTGTGGTTTGCTGCCGAGTCACTCCACTCCAGAAAGCCCAAGTAGTAGAGCTGGTGAGGAACTACAGGAATGCTGTCACTTTGGCCATAGGTGATGGAGCCAATGATGTCAGCATGATCAAAAGTAAGAGGATATTCACTCAGTAGGGTTTGCTGTAGACCAGAGTCCTGGGGTTCATCATCTGGCGAGATGCAATGGAGATTACACTGTAATTTAATTTTATCACTGGTTCTAAAATCAATAACTCCTGGGTCTAATATATTCGGCATTATTAGCATTCATAGAAGAACCTTTGTCTTTAATTAATTCATCTGTGTATTTTTAGACTAAAAAGGGATATTGATCACCTTGTATTATATGGTAACTAGCTATGGTGTAAGGAACGATCACTGGATCCACAGTCCCGACATTTGGGGTTAGTCCCAGCTTTGCCACTTACAAATCGTAAAACCTTATGCAAATTAATGAAATTTTGGGGCCAGTTATCTCTTTTGGAAAACTAGGATAAATACCTAACTAATGATATTTCGTAAGATAATACACACAAACAATTATAAATGCTATAGCTATAAGATTTCTATAGATAAATCATGACTTAAAAGAGATTGTATCTTTGTTTAGGGAATGAAAGCATTCCTCTCCTCCTTTGCAGGTGCTCACATTGGCGTTGGCATCAGCGGCCAGGAAGGACTGCAGGCTGTCTTAGCCAGTGACTATTCATTTGCACAATTTAGATACCTCCAAAGGCTTCTCCTTGTTCATGGAAGGTGGTCCTATTTCCGAATGT
Organism: Lontra canadensis; assembly: GCF_010015895.1. NCBI lineage: Eukaryota > Metazoa > Chordata > Mammalia > Carnivora > Mustelidae > Lontra > Lontra canadensis. Next base: position 11,653,524 of record NW_022631006.1, read on the forward strand.
GCAAATTCTTAGGCTATTTCTTCTATAAGAATTTTGCATTCACACTTGTGCATTTCTGGTTTGGTTTCTTCTGTGGTTTCTCAGCCCAGGTTGGTAAAAAAAAAAAAAAAAAAGTGCTTTTCTTTCTTTTATTAGGTCCCCCTGAATTGCAGATGACTATTCTTCATGGCTCTTTCTTAATAAGTAACATTTTTATATGTCTCATAGAGATCACCATATGGTAGTTATGAAACTATAGTGGACTTGATCTTGAAACACAAAAAGAATATACATTTAGCTGGAATTTTATTTATTTATTTTTGTTTATATAGGTAACCAATGAATCTCCATCCTGTGGGGTTTAAATTTTTATTGAAATATTTTGGTATGATGACAGGTAAGCTTGGTGTGGAGCTTTCATTCAGGACAGAAGCCTAAGAAACACTAACAAGACATGTTGATGTATTTCTGGGAAGATGGTCACTCACCCAACATACAAACTGTGTATGGGCTGAGAGTAAATATGTTTTAAATTCAGGACAAATAATTGATACCTTGACATCAAGGAGGTTTTGATAGCATTTCATCAGATAAAAATTGATAAAATAGATAATGGTAATATAATAGATGATGTTGGTGACAAGGAAGAAAAATTAGCAGTTCATAAGTTAGGATTCTATTTTTCTATCTATTCATAGCCATTTTAAAAGATAGCTAGTTATTTCACCCCATATCTGGATACCAGGAAAGTTTTGACCCTAGGTATCAACTGTGAAATGTCAGGCCAATAGCATCTGAATATAGTTCTAAGAAAGAAAAGAGAGAGAGAGAGAAAGAGAATGACATGGTAACCATAACTCTCATGAGAGAGTTCTTCTACTGTTCTTCCTTCATCTTGGATTTAATTATTTGTTTCTATGATATGCATAAAACTATTTTTTTCAGTCATTTTATTCCAAAACAACGGAGTATGAATTAAATTATAACATTTTGTGTTATTTTAAGTGTGCCAAGGGAGATTAATGAATAATTTTTGTAATGAATATAGATGTTGTGTATTTTTCCCTTTATCCGAGAGGTTGAGGTGTCTTAAAATGAGGAACACCTATACTCATTCCTAATGTTCTCTTTTAAGGATAATATGCCCAGAACTAAAAGCAGACTATGTTGATATTTTTGTTGACATATTTTGTAAACTCCAGACATTGAAGTAAAGCAAAAGTCTTGATTTAGTTTCTCAGAAAGAAGTATTAGCATTACTTCAGGGAAGGCTGAGGGGGGACTTACCTGTTTATAATCTCACCTTGTCCAATAAAAACAAATGTGAGAATGAGAATGGGCTTTTCCTCCACATAAAAATGAAGCAGGCTATTCACTAAGCAGTCCTTACAAGAGTCACGATTTTCATAGTGCAAAGATTTGGGGCTTTTGAAAAATCACAGAACTATGAAGGGACACCTAGACTCTCATTTAGATCTCTTACGATGCAGAAGAGTGGCCAGTAATTTTTATTTACAGACACACAGAGCTTAGATAGTAGGTTTAGTGCCAAGGGTTTTTTGGGTTTTTTTGTTGTTGTTGTTAAACTGTGAAATTGGAAACTAACGTTCAGTGACTTCTAACCTTTACATTTAGGTGATTTTCTGCTCTGCTTTCAAGATCTGATAAAACTGGCCCAGCGTCAGATGTTAAGCAACTAGCTTTCCAATCTTCTCACCAGTATTTACCTTTTAAGAGAGAACACCATGGGAGAACAGTGATCATTCCAAAGACATGAGTACCTAATGCTTAAATCTAGTTGTAAGACATACCACCAGTCTATGATTAGGTTTCTTAAATGGTTGGTTCAACTTAGCTTGCTTCCTTCCTTCCTCCCTCCTGCCCTCCCTTCATTTATTACACTGAAATCTCTGGTTTGTTACACCATCTTTTTAGACTACTGTCAGTCCTGCCTGGCCCTCTGTGTAAATGTGTACAGCTTGACGAGCACTGTGGGAAAGGGGCTTGTGCCTTAAGATCCCAATGTGATAATGGCTTTGATATCAGAATGCAGAGTGATTTTTTTTGTATGTGTTATATTGTGTTTATATGGTAGTTAATTGGACCACAAATGATGTACTTCTTAATTATTCATATATTTCTTTATTATAGGAAAAATATAGAGTAGATTTCCAGCCCAACTCACCAGCACAGGAGAGAACACAGAAGGCCAGTCAGGCCTGACAGTAGCTAAATTTTCAGTTTTATTTTGTTTTTCCTGGGTCTTGGTTGATTTAAATTGGGCAGGGCAAATCCTCTTTAGGCAGAAGAGCAATCACCACCTAAAACCAATTGAGCTACAGAGGAGGAGTCCTGGACTGTTATCTTTTGTGCTCTAATTTTTATGATGATTTGATCAAATTGGGATTCCAGTTTATACTTACTGAACAGGATCCCTTGGTTCCACTATTTAAGACTTTGATTCATTGGATGAATATTTATTAAACCCATGGTATGTGTCAGACCATGGTGCCTGCTGGGGCTTGGCATGGTAAAGATGTCTAAGGGATGCATTCTTTTTTTTTTTTTTTAAGATTTTATTTATTTATTTGACAGAGAGATCACAAGCAAGCAGAGAGGCAGGCAGAGAGAGAGAGAGAAGGAAACAGGCTCCCTGCTGAGCAGAGAGCCCGATGCAGGACTTGATCCCAGGACCCTGAGATCAGGACTTGAGCCTAAGGCAGAGGCTTTAACCCACTGAGCCACCCGGTGCCCTAAGGAATGCATTCTTGATGGCCATGATGAAGTGCGATCCCACAAATTTTAAGAGCTATCCATACTGTGGAGAAGTTAAGATTTGATTTTCAGACTTGTCAGAGAAGTAGATGAGCTTGTCAGGAAAATGGCAAGTAGTAATTTGTCATCTTCTGTTGGAGAGGAAAAAGCAGTAAATCAGTGACAATTCCCATGTAATGGCATCAATGTTATAGTGTCATCTTCTAGGTAAACCCATTATATCATTGACACCAACAAGTAGGGATAAAATAAATTGCAATTATAACAGACACTTATGTAGCACTTACTGTGTGCCAGGCATTGTCTAAATGTTTTGCCTGTATTCACTCAATATTTACAATAACCATATGAGGTAGGTTTTATAATCATGGTCTATATCAGCTATTTTTAAAGTACTTTTAAAAAATTTAATTGTGGTCAAAGACAGATAACATAAAGTTTAATGTCCTAGCCATTCTTAAGTGTACAATTCAATGGTATTAGGAATATTCACATTGTTGTGCATTGGATCTCCAGAATTTTTTCATCTTGTAAAACCAACACCCTCAACCCATTGAAAAACAACTTCCTCTTTATCCCTTCCTTCAGCCACTGGAAACCATTATTCTACTTTCCGTTTCTATGAATTTGACTGGGAAATTTGAGTTGATCCATGTTCAGGTTCACTGATTCTTTTTTCTGCTTGGTTGATTCTGTTATTGGTGTCCTCTATTAAATTCTTCAGGTCAGTCTATATTCTTCAGGCTAGGATTCTGTTTGTTTTGATGATTTCTATTTCTTTGTTGAACTTCTCATTTTGTTTATACATTGTTTTCCTAATTTCATTTAATTGTCTGTGTGTTCTTCTAGTACACTGACCTTTTTTATTTTAAGATTTTATTTATTTATTTGACAGGCAAAGATCACAAGTAGGCAGAGAGGCAGGCAGAGAGAGAGAGAGAGGTGGAAGCAGGCTCCCTGCTGAGCAGAGAGCCCAATGCGGGGCTTGATCCCAGGACCCTGGGATCATGACCTGAGTTGAAGGCAGAGGCTTTAACCCACTGAGCCACCCAGGTGTCCCTACATTGACCTTCTTTAGGAGGATTATTCTGAAAAAAAAATTTTTTTTTTTTGGTCCATAGATTTCCATTTCTTTATATTCAATTATTGCCACTTTATCCATTTCCTTTGGTAGTGTTATTTTACCTCATTCTTCATGGCCCTTGACTCTTGGAGTGTGTATTTGCATATTTGAGTAAGTGGTGTCTAATTCCAGACTTTGTAGGTTTGCTTCAGCAGGGAAGGACAGCTCAGCTCCGTTGGAATACTGGATTGGTCAGGTGGCAACATTTATGGGTAGGTGGGGCTTCCCACAGGATCTCCAGTTGGGTAAAGCCACTGCTTGTGCTCTGAGATCAGAGGGACTGACCCTGGGTGGGTTCCATGATGGGGCAGGGCTATGGACTAGGATCTGCAATTGCTCACAGTTGAATAAGGTGTCAAGCTGAGCTCCCTGACCAGATGGTGCTACTGGCTAGACTTTGTGTTCATGCAGTGTTGTAGACAGGGCTTTGTGATTAGGTGGGACCTCAGCCTATGCCTTATGATCAGGCAGGACCATAATGTATGCCCCTAAAGTTGGGCTGGGTCACTGTCTGGGCTCCCTCATCCGGTAGGACTGCAGGCTATGCTCCATGACTGACTGGGCTCCCTGACTAGATGGGGCTACGGGCTATGTTTTACAATTGGCATTTCTATAGGCTGAACTCTGCTGTAGGGTGGAACTGAGGCTGGGTTCCCTGATTGGGTGGTACCACAGCTGTGCTTTGAGTCTGTCCAGGGAACTGTTCAGGGCCCCTGGTTTTGTGGGGCCAGAGACTATACTTTAACTATAAGGTGGGGCTGCTGGTTTGGGTCCCTGCATAATAGGGCTGTGGGATGAGCTCTGTGGCTATCTGGGATCTCTGGTTGGTTGGGGTTGGAGGTGATACTCAGCAATTGGGTGGAGCTGTAAATTTTCTTCCCTGACTAGGTGAGATCATAGGATGGGCTCCACAGTAAATACATCTCTTCGGCTGGGTACCCAAATCAGGCAGAACAGCCTACCAAGCTCCCAACCAGACATAACCACTGACTTGGCTCTGCAGGTTGGTAGAACCCCCAGTAGGGAACTCTGCTCCCATGCTTCTGCCAGTAGGAGTGAGGTCCATTAAGATCTGAGTGCTGGTTGGTGTACGCCTTACCTCCTATCTCCATCTCCATCTGATCCTCAGCGGTGGAGCCCTGCAGATTCCCCCAGTGATCCCCATGAGACAGGATCTGAGTAGGGCTCCTGGGAAGTGTCCTGCAATGCTGGAAGAGCTAGATGTCTACCTTGGTTTAGTTCTTTTTTCTCACTGGAGAAACCACAGACCCAAAGGGCCATCTTGGTGAAGCACTATGCCAGCCTTGGGGAGGGGGATGTGGCCAGAATGGAGCTGCTCCTGTTGTCCTTCTAATGTGTCCTTCTCAGTCTCTGTGCTTTAGCTTCAGGCCCTGGTTCTGGGATTTTCACAATGGCGTCCAGTCTGTAGGTGGTTGCTTGTTGGTGTTCTCGTGAGGCAGACTGAAGCAGGGGATGACCTGCATTACCATCTTGATGGCATCACTCTTGAAGTCACTTTTTTTTCAGGGAGCATTTCTGTGGCTTCTACCAGTTTTCTGGGGATACTGCCTACCTGTGACCTCTTTCTCTGTTCCAGAATTTTTTTTGAACTTGAATTGTGAACTTGGTGAATACCATTTATGGGTTAAATTTTCAGGAGAAAATTTTTGTGTTTTCTTTTGAGCTAGTGCCATGGTTCACATAGGCGTTCCCTTTGAGCACAAAGATTTGTTCTTCCTTTTACTTTTCTGAGAATGTTAGATTCCCCATGTGGTCTAATCTTGGGATCAATAATGATGTCATAATAAATAGTGTGTTAGAGTCAATGAGATTTGGTATTATTACCCAAACTCATTTGGTATGGAACCCCACTTTTCCAACCAAAAATGCATAATGTACTTAGAACAGATGTCATACAGAATCCACTTGGGACATTCTGGAATAGATGTCTCTACAGCAACTGTTGCAAAACCTGACATTACCCTGCTTCCAGTGTTTTGGAGTCAGGAAGATGTACGAAGGACAAAAATGATGCTAAAAATATTATCCCCACAGGAATAAGCTATTTATATGTTTCTCCCTTTCAAAAACTTCTGTTTTTTAAATTAACTCTAGTCCAGGGGGGACAAAATAGCCTTCTTTCATACACTGAAGTAGAGAGTTTACATCTAAACGTCTGTAGTCTTTTCCAGTATCCTCAGTTTCTTCTTGATTATAAAAATAATTATGTGTGAATATGTATCACATTTTATATATTGGAGACCATACTATTTGTATCTTTCTTGAGAAACACCTCTGGTTTTACATTCCTTAAAAAAATATTATTTTTCTTAATGGCATTCTGAAACACAGATTTATTATAAATTATTTGACTCTTCCTTTTTTTAAATTTAATTTTTTTTGGTGTTTCAAGATTCATTGTTTACACACCACACCCAGTACTGCATGCAAAATGTGCCCTCCTTAATATCACCACCAAGATATTTCAAAATTTGAGTGGAGGTCTGAAGGTGTGAACTCTCCCTACCCAGCAGGGATTTAGGGGCTGACTTGTATAAAGGTGTGAAACTGCAGAGGAACAGGAGTAAGACCCTCTCCTCCTATCTGAACTCTTTCCAACTGACCTAAAGATTAGCTGAATTTGAAATCTTATTTCAATTTCTATAATTCCATTTAAAACTAACTCATTCAGAACCATATGATCCTCTCATTTGATGCAAAAAAGCATTTGACAAAATACAACATCCATTCCTGATTAAAACTCTTCAGAGTATAGGGATAGAGGGAACATTCCTCAGTATCATAAAAACCATCTATGAAAAGCCCACAGCAAATATCATTATCAATGAGGAAAAGCTGAAAACTTTCCGTTAAGGTCAGGAACATCACCACTGTTGTTCAACATAGTGCTAGAAGTCCTAGCAGTAGCAATCAGACAACAAAAAGAAATAAAAGGCATCCAAATTGGCAAAGAAGTAGTCAAACTCTTCTCTTCGCAGATGACATGATACTTTATGTGGAAAACCCAAAAGACTCCACCCCCAAATTACTAGAACTCATACAGCAATTTAGCAATATGGCAGGATAAAAAATCAATGCACAGAAATCAGTTGCTTTTCTATACACTAACAATGTAACTGTAGAAAGTGAAATTAAGGAATCAATTCCATTTACGATAGCACCAAAAATCATAAGATACCTAGGAATAAACCTAACCAAAGAGGTAAAGGATCTATACTCTAGAAACTACAGAACACTTATGAAAGAAATTGAGGAAGATACAAAAAGGTGGCAGAATATTCCATGGTCAGGGATTGGAAGAATAAGCATTGTTAAAATGTCTACCCTAGCCAGAGCAAGCTATATTTTTGGTGCCATCCTTATTAAAATACCACTGGCATTTTTCAGGGAGCTAGAACAAACAATCCTAAAACTTCTATGAAACCAGAAGACCTCAAATTGTGAAGGGAATATTGAAGAAGAAAAACAAGCTGGGAGCATCACGTTGCCTGACTTCAAGCTATATTACAAAGCTGTGATCACTAAGACAGCATGGTATAGGGACAAAAACAGACACATAGACCAGTGGAACAGAATAGAGACTCCAGAAATGGACCTTCAACTCTGTGGTCAACTAATCTTTGACAAAGCAGGAAAAAATACCGAATGGGGAAAAAAAAAAAAAAAAAAACCAGTCCCTTCAATAAGGGGTGCTGGGAAAATGGGACAGCTACATATAGAAGAATGAAACTGGACCATTCTCTCACAGCATGCACAAAGATAAACTCAAAATGGATGAAAGACCTCAGTGTGAAGACAGGAATCCATCAAAATTCTAGAGGAGAACATAGGCAGTAACCTCTTCAATATCGGCCACAGCCTCTTCTTTCAAGACATGTCTCCAAAGGCAAAGGAAGTAAAAACAGAAATGAAGTATTGGAACTTCATCAGGATAGAAAACTTCTGCACAGCAAAGGAAACAGTCAACAAAACTAAGAGGCAACCCACAGAATGGGAGAAGATATTTGCAAATGACATTACAAATAAAGGGCTGGTATCCAAGATCTATAAAGAACTCAAACTCACCTCAAAAAACAAATAACCCAGTCAAAAAATGGGCAGAAGACATGAACAGACACTTCTCCAAAGAAGACATACAAATGGCTAACAGACACATGAAAAATGCTCAACATCACTAGCTACCAGGGAAATACAGTTCAAAACCACAATGAGATAACCACCTTACACCAATCAGAATGCAAAAATTAAAATAGGAAAGAACAGATGTTGGTAAGCATGTAGAGAAATGGGAACTCTCTTACAGTGTTGGTGAGAATGCACTCTGGTACAGCCACTCTGAAAAATGGTATGGAAGTTCCTCAAGATGTTAGAAATAGAGCTACCCTGTGACCCAGCAACTACACTGCTAGGTATTTATCCCAAAGATACAGATGTAGTGAATGAAAAGGGGAACATGCACCCCGATGTCCATAGCAGCAGTACCCACAATAGCCAAACTGTGGAAGGAGCCGAGATGCCCTTCAACAGATGAATGGATAAAGAAGGTGTGTTCCATATATACAGTGGAATATTCCTCAGCCATCAGAAAGGATGAATACCCATCATTTGCATCGACATGGATGGAACTGGAGGGGATTATGCTAAGTGAGTAAGTCAAGCAGAGAAAGTCATTTATATGGTTTCACTAATATATGGAACATAAACAATAGCACGGAGGACCACAGTGGAAGGGAGGGAAAACTGAAGGGGAAGAAATCAGAGAGGGAGATGAACCATGAGAGATTATGGACCCCAGAAACCAAACTAAGGATTTCAAAGGGGGGGGGGGTGGGGGACGGGGTAACAGGGTGATGGGTACTAAGGAGGGGCATGTGTCGTGATGAGTACTGGGTGTTATACACAACTAATGAATCATTGAACACTACATCAAAAACTAATGCTGTACTATACAGTGGCTAACTGAACATAAAAGAAAATAAATAAAACCATCTCATTCAGAAACCCTTTTAAAAAGCTGTGTGACATTGGCAGTGGGGAGGTCTTACTTAACAGTATTGTGGACAGCAAGATGTCTTAGAGAACATGTGTTATACCACTCTGAGGATGGAAACTCTGGTGTCTCCCCGCCCCACCCATATGTGAATGCTCCAGTGGATTAGCAGTCCAGGGACTGGCTGTGAGGGTAACATGGATGTGGAACTGGGAATGGTAGGGATTGTTGTCTCTTTTCTATTCATCTTTAGCTAGAAGGTCTTGATTAGTAACAAGTGTAACTGAAAAATCCTTTGGCTTTTTTTTTTAGCTCTGTTTTTCCCAAGACAATATGCTATAAACAAGGCAGCTGAAAAGAAAACAGCGTATTTTTCTGCATCTTTGTCTACAGATTATGAGAATTTTTGAATACGGGACATTTTTGCAGTAATGCTTTTTCTTCCCCCCCACCCTGCACTGAAATTATTTAGCTGGCTTTGGCCTTCAAAGCAATGTGTTGGGTGACAAGGCTTTCCTAGCTCTTAAAGCCCATTAGATAACCACTTAGTTCCAGTCTGTTAGCGAAAGTAGGCCATCTGAGGTCTTTCTACCCCTGACATCCCTCCCCCTAAGTTGCTTCAGTGGAACTGAAAGCTCCATGGGGAAATGCAGCCAGTAGTAATAAAAACCCTAGAGCCTAGCAGATTCAGGAATAGCAAGCATGTGTTTAGAGGCCCTTTCCTGGCAGGTTTCATCCCCAATCACTTGTCTGTCTAAACCTGACAGGGGTGAGACACACACACACCCGCTGACACACAACCTGGAGTCTTTGAATTCTCGGTCATTTAACAAGAATAAAGTGAGGGCCAGTTCAGAGCCAAGGGCTCTCCAAGGACACCAGAATGAACCAGACTGATGTAGTTCCTGCCTTCAGGGAGCTTACAGTCTGGAAACGATTTTATTTTCACAAATGTGAAACTGATGTTGAATAGTGACCTTTGGTAGAAAATAAGGATTTTTCCACCAAGAATTTTTTTTGAATTAAGTTTGTCATGAATGAGTCATGTCTTGGGGCCAATCCTGTCTAATCCCAGCATGATTCATAGTACCCTGGTACTTCTTTCCTGCACCTCTCAACAGATTGCTTTGAAGTAATCCACTCTGCAGCTGAAAACATCTGATCAGATGGAAACAGGTTATGCTTTCTTAGACAAAATGTTGACTTTTAAAAACATCAGTTTAATTTGTTAATGAAGTGGCATGTGCTATTTCTTTACTACCTTGGCCTGTCTCTGGAGGCCTTGTGAATTTTATGCAGACTCTTATTTTCTGATGATAGCTCCAGGAGATTCCCACCAATGTCCCATCCTGGTAGGTGGGCTGGGGCAGATGTGGAAGCCAATCCAGCTGTGGTGTATGAGGCTCCAAGGGTCTGGGGGATGGAACCATTCACTGCCTGTCAGATGGTAGTGACCTTGGACATCTCAAATGATGTAACCCAGGCTGGGTTGTACTTTGCTTGTGGACCTTCTGGTTAATTTCAAGACCCTAGCTCTGTTATTGTTGCTTTGGGACCGACCCATGGGGAAAAAATCTGCTTGGGAGGGACCATACCCCTTTTGCTTGCTTTGCTGGATGGACTTTCTTTGGAGAAACCTCTGGGACACAGAAAAAAAAAATGTATGTTTTGTTGAAATCTAGAATCTTTGCTTTATTAGGGAACATCAGAGATACTGAGTCCAGCCCCCCTCTTATAGATGGGGAGCCTGAGTCCTGAAAGACCTGAGGGTCAGTGGTGTGCAAGGCTAGGCCTGGAATCACGTTTTCTGACTCTCTCTTCAGTGCTTCCTCTACTCTGCTTGATAAGTGGCCATGGCAATTGTCACAGATTGGAAGAGAGAATGGCTATATCTTCTTAAACAGTTTTCACCCCACCCCTCATCAGGCAAGTGTTTGCTTTATTTGGTATCTAAAGGAGAAACATTCCACAACACTCAGTATAATAGGACTATGAGGAGAAAATCAGCTCTTACTGAGCGCTAATGTCATGGTTGTGTGTGGGTGGGTGGGTGGGTGGGGGTTCTCACAGATTAGGCACTTAGAAAGGGCAGACTGCCTCCTGGAATCATCTAGAAGCTTGAAGCCCCCTCCTCCCCCTTCCAGCAAACACTCCTACCAAACTGCCACTGAGCAAGAATTTAAATATAAACTGTCCTGGTGAGATTTCCAAGATTTCTGGACCTGAGGGGTTTGGATGAAGGTCAGAGAAGTCTCTGAACTGAATCATGGACCCTTTTTAAGGACATGCCTTCTCCCAAGCTGTTATAAAGCCTGCATGATTTTCATGGAATGTAGTGTGGGCTTGTGTGCAGTACTTATATGAGTAATTTACTTTAAAAGTAACCTATAAGCTCAGAATTTTTTTTAAAAGATTATTTATTTGTTTATTTAACAAAGAGAGACAGCAAGAGAGGGAACATAAGCAGGGGAAGTGGGAGAGGGAGAAGCAGGCTTCCACTGAGCAGGGAGCCCCACGCCAGCCTGGATCCCAGGACCCTGGGGTCATGACCCGAGCTGAATACAGATGCTTAATGACTGAGCCACCCAGGCACCCCTAACCTCGGGATTTTTAATAAATATGAACTGTTCCCAATGAGGGACAGAAACAAACAAACAAAACCCAACACAATCCACCATTGGTTGAAGCCCTATTTAAGAAATTCACATTTGAAACTATGTAACTACTGGCACTGTGTACTTTTGGGGATGATATTATCTGATGACAATTTATCATTGTCAGTGAGATACAGGACTGTGTATTTTTTTTTCAAACTCTGTTGTGATATGGAAACAATTATCTTGTCAAGTCCAGAAAAACTTTAGTTCTGTCAAACAATATAAGAAAACTCACAATGAAAAATTTGGAAAGTGACGTGAAAGAGTGCGACTAATCTCCAGGCTTTGATGACTTCATGGATGTGGGTACCTGTGAGTCCTTCTCAACCTGGCATGGCAGTTCCTCTCCCCCTTGCCTTCCAGATGTGCTCTATGGAAACCGAGGGAGGGGTGGGTGCTCAGGCTGGGGCCATTCCTCCTGGCTCCTGCTAGTGGGTTTCTGTTAATTACACAAATCAGGAACAGATGTGCTGAGACTGAGCACCTCATATTTATTCCACAATGTGTTTTCTTTAAATGACAAATGTTTTTTAAGGCCAAAAGGAAATATCACTATATAATTTTTTTGCTACAACACTCAGCAAAAGGGGTGGTGTATGTGTCTCCAAAGAGGTAGTCCATTCTGTCATTTGAACAAGCAGCTAAGCCAACAGTCTCGGAGTAGAAAGCCCTTTGTAATTGTTTAAGAGTCTTAAGATCTATTTAAACGTGGCATTCTATAAATCATAGATTGTGTGTTCCTCAAGCTGTTGGATTGTAATTTGTAACTGGAGTATTTTTACTCTATCTAAAATGGTTGATAAGGTTGATAAATTACTCCCACAGAGAAGTGAGCGAGGAGGAGCTTTCCTTAAATGGTAAAACAGTAAAGTTGGAAAAATGGAGAACTCTTCCTTTTTTTTCTCATCTGTGAAGAGACACTTATACAGTTCCAAACAGACTAGTGGTATGTTGCAGGAACATGGCTTTTCTCTCTGATTCAGAATATTGGAGATGGGAAAAGAAAATTTGGAAGTGGGGGAGCAGGTATGGCTGCTCCTAGGAGTACAAGGGCTGTAGACAAATACTTTTTTGCAGAGCTTTTGTTTATATACACCATTTGAGTTACCCAAAGTCAGAGTGCTGCCACCATTTGACTGGTCTGGTCTAGTCTCAAGCCAGAATGCTTTCTACAGCAGAGGCTCCAGAGGGATCATTTTCCCATCTAGTCTCTTTGAGGCATCTGGTCAACCAACATGTAAGTGCATGTGTGTTTGAGATGGAGGTGGTGGAGGTAGGTGGTAGACAGCTTGAGCATACCAGGAAGGGGATAAACCAGGACAGGTTCCTTGTGGGTCATCATCTGGCCTAGTGTGCCCCTCCCAGCTGGTCCTGGTCACCAGAGGGGACCTTAAAAAAGTCAATTATCATAGGTTTCACTTATTTGTGGAGTATAACAAATAGCATGGAGGACAAGGGGAGATGGAAAGGACAAGGGAGTTGAGGGAAATTGGAAGGGGAGGTGAACCATGAGAGACTATGGACTCTGAAAAACAATCTGAGGGTTTTGAAGGGGTGGGGGGTAGGAGGTTGGGGGATCCAGGTGGTGGGTATTGTAGAGGGCACGGATTGCATGGAGCACTGGGTGTAGTGCAAAAATAATGAATACTCTTATGCTGAAAAATAAATTAAAAAAACAAAAACAAAAACAAAAAAACCTTCTGAGGGTATATAAAAGCCTTAAGGAGAAGTGGGATAACTATTTGAGTAGTTAGAAACCTCTTACAAGGGGAGGAAGAAGTCTGTTGTAGAAGAAATACTGCCTGTAACTTTAATTTTTGTGGAAGCCCCCAAACCTCTAAACTACATTAAACCAATGCACATAACCCAGGAATGTGGTTTTTTTTTTTTTTTTTTCTTAAGGTGAGTGACTCAGGTTAACACATTTTGGTACAATGTGAGGCAAAACTAGAGCTAAGGAGTGATTAAGTTTATAAGAGGAAGATGCTTGACTAAATCAAGATATTTAGTTTTCTTTAAATCTTGTTCTCTAATTTTGTACTTATTTCATTAACATAGTATCTTATTATAAAAATAAATAGTTATAGCAGTAAAGAATTGTATTTTCCATAAAAATTATCATTAGTGGATAAATACACCTTTTTCTTTATCCATTAAACCTACCACTTGAAGCTTGGATCCTTGCATGCTCCTTCCTCCCAACTTCCCTCCTGTTTCCCTGCCTCTTCCTTCCTCTCTCCCTCCTTCCCTGCCTTCTGTACACAAGAAAGGTGTTCACTAACTGAGCACTGTTTGTCAGATGCTGCTGTACTGGCATTTATTCATTTCATTGAACACTAAAGGCCTCCCTCAAATCCCCACTTTATAACCCAGGAACCCAAGACTCAGAGAGATAGAGTATCTTACACAGTTCTGTCTTCTGATTCCAGTGCCCTTATGCTTAGGACCCCAGCATCCTTGTGTGGAATGCTTGCTATGTGTCAGGCACTGAGGTAGATCCTTGGGCTCCAATAGATGGATAATCCTATAACATGCTCCCAAGGGGCTCCCATCCTAATGGGATGGGGCTAGAAACCAGCACATAAATAATTGCAAGCTGATAATTATGAAGCGGTGAGGTGTGAACGTCATGGGACCACCAAGGAGTGGCCTAGAACCCAAGCCTAGAGGGTAGGAGTGGGCAGGGCTCAGAAAGTCTTCCTAGAAGCTCTGTCCCTGGGTTGACCTTTCAAGGATCAATCATAGTGAAGCAGTTAAGAAATAAGAAGATCGGCCTCCTGGCAGGGAAGACATCAGGAGGAGTCACGGAGGTAAAAATGGCCTGGGCAGAAACAGAAACTACCGTGCATGGTTATTGCGATGCCATTTGGAGATTAATTTGATGTGGGGTGTTGGAGAGAGGGAGAAATACCAGATTTCTGGCATGGGTTCTATGGTAAGTGTAGCAGTCAGAAACTGATATAGGGAACATAGGAAAAGGGCCTGGTTAAAGGAGCATGAGAAAGAGTTCGGATCTGGACATACTGAGTTTGAGGAATGGTGGCACATCCTGAAGACAGCATCTTGTAGCAAGTTAAATATGTAATAGTTACAAAGAGTTGTGTAAAATAATTAAATATTTATAGAGCACCTACTATTGGCTGACACTGCTCTAGGCACTGGAGTTACAGATGTGAGTAAGTCTCTGTTTCATGGAGATTATATCCTAGTGGGATAAAGGCAGATAATAAAGAAGTAAATAAGTAAGATAATTTCAGAATTGTTATTAAGAAAGAATGGGCCTCAAAAAATGGCTCCTTGAGGAGGTAACATGGGAGCTGTGAGCTGATTGTTCAGAGGAAACTTTCATATGGTTAAAATACTCCAGGTGAAGGGCATAGTAAGTGCAAATCTCCTGAGGTAGGAATGAGCCTGGACCTAGAGAAAGATAATCAGTGAAGCAAAGGGAGGAAGGGAGGACAGTGAGTGAAGCTGAAGAGGTGGGCAGGTGTGGGATCAAGAAATGCTATAGGCTGTGGTAGAGTGTGGATTTCATCCCATGTCCATTGGAGGCTTTGGGCCTGGGTCAGTGTTAATGGTATCATTTTAAATCAAATGTCCAGCATACAAATTGTATATATTGTATACTCTCAACTATATAAAGTGATGTGAGAAAACAGCCTTTAAGGAAACTTGCCAAGTGATATCACTGATTGAGAGAGCCAGTTTCAGGTTGCTGGAGGTGGGTATAAGGGATGGGGTGGCTGGGTGATGGACACTGGGGAGGGTATGTGCTATAATGAGTGCTGTGAATTGTGTAAGACTGAGGAATCACAGACCTGTAACCCTGGAATAAATAATACCTTAAGTGTTAATAATTTAAAAAGATGAAGTTTCATGCAGTGGTCAGTGTTATGAATGCTGATGTCAGGGTACCAGGCTGGAACGTGGTCCTGATACTTGCTTAGCCAGCGCTTCTCAAACTTTTATGACCTTAGGACCCTATCTACCAATATTTTTCATATAAAAAATTAAAATGGAGAAAACACTGAAATATTTCCTTCATTAATTCTTTAGAAAATAATGAACCCATGACATATTTACCTAAACGGCACTTTTTAATGAGAAGAAAATTGTATTTTCCAAAACGAAAACTAAGTGAGAAGAGTAACATTTTTTAAAAAGATTTTATTTATTTATTTATTTAGCAGAGAGAGAGAGAATGAGCAGTGGAGAGGGGCACAGGGAGAGAGATTGAGGCAGACCCCTCAGTGAGCAGAGTGCCTGATGTTGCTCTATCCCAGGATCTGGAGATTATGACCTGGGCTGTAGATGCTTAACCGCCTGAGCCACCCAGGCACCCCCAAGGGTGGCACTTTTTTATACTTAATCTCTTACTATTTGGCACAGTAGGAGACAGCTGGGTTCTGATATCTGCTTCTGTATCCAGCTGGTTATGACATCACAAGTCATAGACACTCATGGGAGAACGAGAGTAGAAAGGGAATATAAATAACTGTTTAGTATCATTGTGAAAGTAGTCTTGATGTGCAGATCCCCTGAGAGTTCCTCAGGCCACACTTCAAAAATCTTTGTGTTATAGGTATGACATTGGACAATCTCCGACCAGGTCAGATGGGCATCAGTTTCCCCATCTTTATATTGAGGGCTGCTAGTAGTACCAACCCCAGAAGGCTCTTGTGAGGGTTTAAGGAGTCAGTATATGTTAAGCCATTAAAATGGTGCCTGGTACATAGTAGGTGCTCAGTAAGGGTCAGCTAGTGTTCTTTTTGTTATTGTGATTCTGAGTGGCAGTAAAAACTCTTCCAAGGAATTGCAAAAACTTGTTTAAACTTTATTTTCACTAACTTTTCCCTTCCTGTCCTCTCTTGTTCCAGCTGTGAAATGAGGTTTCAGATCTGAGCAACTTGCAGATGCTGCTGCCAAAGAGCTGTGGGTTTTAATGCTGATTTGTTTGTGATGATGATGGCACTTCATGCCAGACCATTAGCACCTCATGTCATAGTTTCCCAGATTCTTTCTTTCTTCCTAATCCCTGAAATCATCTCTTCTCCATAAGTGGCCCCTGAATGGTGGAGGAGATGGAAGAAGAAGTGATTTGATAGCTTCAGGTTTTGCTTGGAGCTACAAGACTTCAGTTGGATGGCTTCTCCCTTAGAAAATTTTCCAAACTGTAATTGTGACATGAATTGATATATTGGAGGAATGAAAGTCAGATGCCATCATCAAATTCTTGAACATTTGTGTCAGCTTTTTTTTTTTTTCTTTTTCTTTTTGGATAGGGGCAAGTGAAATTGTTGATCTTGGCTTCATAGCAGAATTACCTGAAAAAAAAATTTAAACTATCAATACCTTGATCATCCCAATCCCAAAAGATACTAACTGGCCTGGGGTGTGATATGGGCTCAGGATTTTAAAAATCCTTCCAGTGTCCTAAGTCTCACCAGGCAATGACTAAAACAGAAGGCCACATATTTCCCTTTTTTTAATTATAAAATATAATGAATCTACAGAGTACAAAATACATAAATGTCAGCTTAACAAATTGTTATAAAATGAGCACCTATGTAGCCATAATTGACTGCAAGAAACAGATAATTGCCAGACCCCTAAAGCTCTTCTTACGTTTTCTCAGTCATGCTCTTTTTCCAATGGTGTAGCGGTAACCATCACCCTGAAATTTTACAATCACTCTGTGGCTTTGTTTTATAATTTTTCCATATAAGCTTGAATCCCTAAACAACACAGATCAGTCTGACACATTTTAAAATTTTACTAATATGGAATCTTCCTTCTTTGTCTGGCTTTTTTTGCTCAACCTTATGTATTTTTTTTAATTCACGTGTGGTTTTATAATTCCTTGCTTTTCATTATTCTGTTGTATTCTATTATATCAATATACTACAGTGTCTTTCTCCATTCCACTCCTGATGGATGTTTTTGGTTGTTTCTGGTTTGGGACTCTTACAACCAGAGCTGCTGTGAGCATTTTCTTATGTCTCCTGGTGCACGAAGGCAGATATTCTGAACATACATTGAGATATGGAACTGTTGCTTGTCCAGAGAAAAGAGAGTCCAAGCTGCAGTTTTGGTGGACTCTTGGGGTAGACAGGAGTTGGTGTCTGGGACCCTGTTATCATTCCTACTCTGGGTTGGGAGCCTGGAAGTTTATACTGCTCTGAGCCACAGGCCTTGGGACTGTTGATGGTCTATAGGAGGCAATAGAGAAGGCTGTAATCATCTGCTTTTGGTCATTTCCCAGGACTAGAGGGACAAGTTTCAACACCCATCAAGGGTAGAGATCCTGATGGAACATTCCACTCTGGGCTGAGACCCAAGGGAAGCCTCTTGACAATAGGGCGGACTGTGCTATGGCAGGACAGCTGGCTGGCCCCCAAATCATCAGGCCTTCATTCCATTCTCAGCAGCTGGTAAAGGAAGTAAACAGTTTCTGGAGAAAGATAACATTATCCTAGGCCTTGAAGTAGTTCTTAAGTTCCAGTTCTCTCTCTAATCTTAACAGGCAAATTTCCACTGGATTGTTAGTTCATTGATGCTTTTTAAAAAGAAAAAATTTTTTTATTAACATATAATGTATTATTAGCCCCAGGGGTACTGGTCTGTGAATCACCAGGTTTACACACTTCATAGCACGCACCATAACACATACCCTCACCAATGTCCATAACCCCACCACCCTCGCCCTACCCCACCCCAGCAACCCTCAGTTCAGTTTATTTTGTGACATTAAGAGTCTCTTATGGTTTGTCTCCCTCCCGATCCCATCTTGTTTCATTTATTCTTTTCCTACCTTCCAAACCCTCCACGTTGCATCTCCACTTCCTCATATCAGGGAGATCATATGATGGTTGTCTTTCTCCGATTGACTTATTTCACTAAGCATAATATCCTCTAGTTCCATCCATGTCATCATAAATGGCAAGATTTCATTTCTTTTGATGGCTGCATAGTATTCCATTGTATATATATACACCACATCTTCTTTATCCATTCATCTGTTGATGGACATCTAGGTTCTTTCCATAGTTTGGCTATTGTGGACATTGCTTCTATAAACATTCAGGTGCATGTGCCCTTTCGGATCACTACATTTGTATCCTTAGGGTAAATACCCAGTAGTGCAATTCCTGGGTCGTAGGGTAGCTCTATTTTCAACTTTTTGAGGAACCTCCATGCTGTTTTCAAGAGTGGCTGCACCAGCTTGCATTCCCACCAACAGTGTAGGAGGGTTCCCCTTTCTGCACATCCTCGTCAGCATCTGTCATTTCCTGACTTGTTAATTTTAGCCATTCTGACTGGTGTGAGGTGGTATCTCATTGTGGTTTTGATTTGTATTTCGCTGATGCCAAGTGATGTGGAGCACTTTTTCATGTGTCTGTTGGCCATCTGGATGTCTTCTTTGCAGAAATGTGTGTTCATGTCCTCTGCCCATTTCTTGATTGGATTACTTGTTCTTTGGGTGTTGAGTTTGATAAGTTCTTTATAGATTTTGGATACTAGCCCTTAATCTGATATGTCGTTTGCAAATACCTTCTCCCATTCTGTCAGTTGTCTTTTGGTTTTGTTAACTGTTTCCTTTGCTGTGCAAAAGCTTTTGATCTTGATGAAGTCCCAATAGTTCATTTTTGCCCTTGCTTCCTTGCCTATGGCGATGTTCCTAGGAAGAAGTTGCTGTGGCTGAGGTCGAAGAGGTTGCTGCCTGTGTTCTCCTCAAGGATTTTGATGGATTCCTTTCTCACATTGAGATCCTTCATCCATTTTGAGTCTATTTTCATGTGTGGTGTAAGGAAATGGTCCAGTTTCATTTTTCTGCATGTGGCTGTCCAATTTTCCCAACACCATTTGTTGAAGAGACTGTCTTTTTTCCATTGGACATTCTTTCCTGCTTTGTTGAAGATTAGTTGACCATAGAGTTGAGGGTCTATTTCTGGGCTTTCTATTCTGTTCCATTGATCTATGTGTCTGTTTTTGTGCCAGTGCCATACTGTCTTAATGATGACCACTTTGTAATAGAGCTTGAAGTCTGGAATTGTGATGCCACCCACTTTGGCTTTCTTTTTCAATATTCCTTTGGCTATTTGAGGTCTTTTCTGGTTCCATATAAGTTTTAGGATTATTTGTTCCACTTCTTTGAAAAGACTGGATGGGATTTTGCTAGGGATTGCATTAAATGTGTAGATTGCTTTAGGTAGCATAGACATTTTCACAATATTTGTTCTTCCAATCCAGGAGCATGGAATATTTTTCCATTTCTTTGTGTCTTCCTCAATTTCTTTCATGAGTACTTTATAGTTTTCTGAGTATAGATTTTTTGCCTCTTTGGTTAGGTTTATTCCTAGGTATCTTATGGTTTTGGGTGCAACTGTAAATGGGATTGACTCTTTATCTTTCTTCTGTCTTGGTGGTGTAGAGAAATGCAACTGATTTCTGTGCATTGATTTTATATCCTGACACTTTACTGAATTCCTGTACAAGTTCTATCTAGCATATTTGGAGTGGAGTTTTTTGGGGTTTCCACATATAGTATCATATCATTTGCAAAGAGTGATAGTTTGACTTCTTTGCCGATTTGGATGCCTTTAATTTCTTTTTGTTGTCTGATTGCCGAGGCTAGGACTTCTAGTACTATGTTGAATAGCAGTGGTGATAATGGACATTCCTGCCATGTTCCTGACTTTAGTGGAAAAGCGCTCAGTTTTTCCCCATCAAGAATGATATTCGCGGTGGGTTTTTCATAGATGGCTTTGGTGATATTGAGGTATGTGCCCTCTATCCCTACACTTTGAAGAGTTTTGATCAAGAAAGGATGCTGTACTTTGTGAAATGCTTTTTCAGCATCTTTTGAGAGTAGTTCACCGATGCTTTGATGAAGATGTGCTCTGCTTTGTTTTTTTCCTCAACTTTTTTTCTTCAGTGGGAAGTTGGTATGAATCAATTGGCACATGCCCCATCCTATATGAATACCATAAATGCAGGCTTGTTTCATATACTTCTGCTAAAATTACCCTGGGGGTTCCCAAGGAATGATGACAGACCCTTCTAGTCTCTCTTCATGGTTGCCTGACATTCTAGGACACTACTCTGCCCTTCTGCAGGTTCTCTCTCGCCATGTTAAATCTGTGATTCTTCAGGTGGATGTGGCTGTTTTCTATTACTTTGCACCAATCATGGACATAGGCTGTGGTGTGTTAGAGCTGGCCCATACTGGTTCATAAGAGTTGACTGTTTGATTTTGAGAAATATTATGGAACCAGTATTTAAACACAACCATTATTAAAAATTGAATTATATTGGGGCACCTGGATGGCTCAGTGGGTTAAAGCCTCTGCCTTCGGTTCGGGTCATGGTCCCAGGGTCCTGGGATTAAGCCCCGCGTCGGGCTCTCTGCTCAGCAGAGAGCCTGCTTCCTCCTCTCTCTCTCTGCCTGCCTCTCTGCCTACTTGTGATCTCTGTCTGTCAAATAAATAAATAAAATCTTTAAAAAATTTTGAATTATATCAACTTACAATTTAAATAAATTACATTAGAAACTGAGTTTATAAATACTCAACACATATCACTTCCTAATTATTTTACCATGTTTTACTCTTTATGCACTTGAGATTATTTGATCTATTAAATATACATGGTAGAAGTACTCTGTAATGGTGTACTGTAGCACATCTCTTCTTAACTCCACATTTAGTGATATCACTGCATAAACAGGTTTGGGAGAAATATTTACACCATGGAAATTGGCAAATGCTACATACAGGGGCTTTTTAAAAAAAAAATCCAGTTGTTGAATACCTAACATATCACTGGATGTAGGATACCTTTTCAAACCCTTACAGCAGAGTTCAAATGGACTCCAAGAATACAGTTTAATAGGACTCAAAGAATTATAAAGGGAATTATCAATTAGAGAACTTTAAAACTGATTATTAGAAGTGGTTATTTTTAGTTGTAAGCCCACTCCTCTTGACAGTATGGTCCCTAATGATGCTGCCTTGTCTAAATCCTAGTTTGGCTATTTATTGGTGGTAGAATTAAACTTTTTTGCTTTGCTTTGACCTACCCTCAAAGAGAATGATGTTGAGCCGATCTTTCTTATGTGGATTGCAGACCTCAGTTCTGAGACACACAAAAGAGAAAACAATTTCCCTATCTCATCTACCCCATTCTTCCTTTTCCCCTTTCTGTTCTCATTTTTTTCCCTGCCCTAAGATTGAACTCCCCCCATGATGATTGACAGCAGGAATGTCCTTACTTCCTTACTTCTTGCCATTGGGCTGACTTTGCTCAGAATACAGTAATCAGTGTATTTCACAGTGCCTGGTCTATTCAGTGTTGAATAAAGCCACCTGTGAAACTTCAACAGAACAGTCCAGGTTGAGATTTGGCATTAGAAAACTGGCCTTCGTTTCCCTTTTCCTTGAACAAACATACACCCATTTTAAGAATAAACAATGAAGTGAAGACAGGGTAATCCAAATCAAGATTTAGCAATAAAGACACCAAAATATTTTCTCTTTGATATAACCGACATGCACAGGACATAATTTAATGGATTACCTTAATTATATAACTATATGGAATCTACCTTTAGTTTCTATTTGGAACATTTGCATTTAAGGTTCCTCATTGCTTTCAGAACCTTTCTAAGAATAATATGTCCTTCCAAATATATTCAGAATTCAGCACACCTGCCCGCTGGTCACTTGACCCAGCCACCTCTCTCTTCCATCTGGCTACTGTGTTAGCCTCCTAATTGGTTTCTCAGCTTCCATCATGGCCCCTCTTCTGTTTGTTCTCAGTGCAAGAATCCAGGGTGATTCTGCTAAAATATAAATCAGGTTGTTCCTTTGCTCAAAATTCTCTAGAGTCTTCTCATTTCACTTAGGGAATAAACCATGGTTACCTACATAGGATCCAATTCCTTATTCCTTTGACATAGCCAGTTGGGCTGCCCTGCTGTCCTCTGAACAGATGCTTTCTTTCCTCAGGATTTTCTCTTGGGATCTACTTGCAGTATGGAGTGCTTCTGTCCCAGAAAGCTGCATAATTTGATAATTTGTTCCCTTATATCCTGTAGATCTTTTCCAAATGTCACTTCTTGGTGAGCTTTTTCTCCAGTCACCTTATTAAAATTACAGTCCTCCAACATTTCCTATCCACATTTCCTCCCTAGTATTTATTATCTACTTACTTACTCATATAAATATAAATATATAAATATTTATTATTAATTGCTTATTTTTTTCCACCAACAGAATGCAAATTTTATGAAGAGTTTGTACGTGATTATAGCATGTTGAATTACCATTGCCTAAAACCTAGTACCTGGCACATCACAGATGTTTGACAAATACTGAATGAATAGATGGATGAATGGATGACAGAATGGTAGACCAGACTGTCGGTTAGGAGCTAGAGACCTAGGGTTTAGTTTTTGCCTTTGAATATCATAAGCTCTCTAATATTTATTACATTTTGTTTTACATCTGTATGTGCTTACCAACAAAATGGGGATATAACAACTGTTTCATATGCCTCATTGGCTTTTAGTGAGGCTCATGCAAGGAAGTACTCTAAATAAGTGTTAGGGGATATTTTAATTGTCTAACTTGTTTATAACCAGTGTATTGAGCAACTAGCTCCATGCCCACTTTCCTTTAAATCAATTCCCCCCTCAAAAAAACTCTCCATTTGAACACAGGGTTGGGCTGACAGGTTCATTTCTGCATCTCCCTCTGAAGATTTTAGTGGATCCTTTGTTTGTCACTTAGGTCAGATCATTGGATTAACTATATAAGCCATTGAAGACCTGAAGAATTAAATACCCCACCACGGGATTTTAGGCCTTCCATGTGTCTAGTGTCATGTTGGGTGTTCTGCATATGTGGTCTCCTTTCATCCCACTACAACTGGAGAGTATGGCTTTATTTTAGAGATGAAGAATTTGAAGTTTAGAGGATCTGGTATTCCAATGAGACAGCAGAGCTGATAAGAGAGAGAGCCTAGGGGAGAACTCGTGTTTGTCTCTAATATCAAACTCTCCCCAATCTCAGGAAATTGAGATATTTAACCCAAAAACCTAAAAAAGGAATATTCTTCCGTGGATGATGTTTCTCACTGATATATTGTTTCTTTTCAGACTGTTTATGACCAGTGGTTTATTACCCTTTTTAACATTGTCTACACATCATTGCCTGTTTTAGCCATGGGCATTTTTGACCAGGTATGTATATATTTTTTCTGTTTTTTTAACTTATTTTGCTCTCTGGATGCTTTTTAGTTGCTTTTAGCTTCTAAGGAGAAAGCACAAATCATGGAAAGAGTCCTAGAAGTTCAGTTGTTTTAACAGGTATTGCATGGATCTAAAACCCTTCCAGATCCTTCTCCCACCAAATGGTTCTCTGATCAAAGTTAGGCTACCCTCTTCTTTGAGATTCACACCCTACATTATTTACCTAAGGCCTCTGAGATATCCTACATGAAATGGTCTCTAATTTAATTTTAGTCTAGCATTTCCCAGGCTTATATGACTATACTTCTATTTATGTATTTTTTATATAACACCTATTAATAATGCCTCAGAACTAGTGCCTTGTCGTTGAAACACTGGGAAATGATGCACTAGCCCCTGAATACAGAGAACCATGCAGTGATAGATAGAAAATGATGGAACTCATCATTGGAAGGCAGAGGGCCCGCATTTGTGGTGAAATATCCTTGGCCAGCACAGCTTAGAATGGGAACTAGAGGCCAATAGAATACCCTGCCAATGGCAGAGGAAGATATGAAGCCCCACAGTGATGGAGAGAAGGGCACAGTCTTTTTTCTAGCTCAGAATTCTTGGGAAGAGAGAGGGGAGGCGATCAGTTACAAAAATGGTGGATCCTTGGCATACTTATTGCCTTGGAAGGTACTTCCTGGAAGGGGGAAGATGTCTGGCATCCTGTGGGGAAGTGGAAGGATAGCCAGAGGAGTTTCCATGGCACAGTTTGAGTGTATTATTTAAAAAAAAAAAGTTTTTTGAAAGTATATTTGAGGAGACCAGATTTTCTCCAGGCTGGTGTTAGACCTGTTATCTAGGCCTCATTTTTCTGGCCCAAAGTTAGCTGTCTTTTGCAAAATATAAATCTTCACGTTATGAGCTCATTCCACTCTCCCATTCTGTGCCTCTGTTAGTTAGTTGTCTCACTTCTTATATGTAAAAAGGGCAGCTTGTGAACAACATATTTTGTGGAATTCTGTAAAAAAGTAATGAACTCTTGAAAACCGTAGATGTAAAGGATTAAGCATATTCATTTCCAAGTGCCCATGTTTATAAGTGTTTCTTTTCTTGGTGCTTCCTAACTGCCCAGAATGTGAAATAGAGTAATAAAAATAAGACTGTTTCTGGGAGAAGATGCTTATTGTGCAATTCAAAAAAATATATATAATAAGGCCCCTTTTTGCCATCTAGTTGAGTGTCTGCCTCTGTCCTTTTCCACTTTGTCAACTTTGGCCCCTAAACTGATCACACGGTCATGGAATGTGATGCTGCAAGGCCTCCATGACTGTCTAGGATCCACTCATTTTATAAAGAGGAAACCAAGGCTCAAGTCATTGCTGTAAAGCCAGACAGCCAGTGTGTGACAGAATTCAGCCTAGTACCAGGCCACGTGACTCTGAGATTGCTCTGCTGTTACCACTATTATTATTTACTATCATCATCATCATCAATTTATGTATTATTATTTATAGAAGCATCTGTTATTTATTACTTATGGAGTGGCAAGAACTCTCCTGAATATATGAACTTAATCATGACAGTGGTCCTATGAGAGAGGGGCTGTTGTTTGCATGTCTGGAGATAAGGAAACTGAGGTTCAGACAGGTTACATAACCGGTTTAAAACCATATACCTGCTAAGCAGCAGAACTGCGGTTTGAACTCAGGGTATGTCATGTTCTTCATGGGACCCCATTCAACAAGACCACGGCCATTCCACAAGCAGGAAGTGGACCTTGGTCTGTCCCCAGAGTTGATACCTGTGTTGCTCCTTGTTTAGCTGCTTCCCCTCTACTTCCGGTCCTCTGATGTCCTCAGTGGTCAGGCCTTGCCTCCTTTTGGTTTGGGCATTTGGCTTTGATGCTCAAAGCATTATTTGGGATCTGGTTGGAAATGCTGAGTTTCAGACCCTAACCCCAACCTTTGAATCATCATTTTCTCCCCAAGTGGTTTGTATACACATTAAGTTTGAGAAGCACTGTTTAAGTTTCTCCCAGGACCCTGTTTGGGGCCAAACTTTCCTTCTCATTGTTTCAGTTTTTATGTCTTCAACAGCTGGTATCAGAATTCTCACTGGGTAGAACACTCAGCTCTTCAGGTTCAGCTTCCTTCCCCCTGGAATCCCACTTCCAATTTTCTCCTTTCCCTGTTCTCCTTCCCCTCCTCCCTCCTCTCACAGGAACTCAGACTGGCCAAGTCCAACTCTGCAGCTCTCTGCTGCCATCTCCTGGCCACTACCCTCCCTGTCTTGGCAATTAATCCCTGGACCCCATTGGGTGCATATGATGTATTGGATCCTGGGAGCATGAGTGCAGCTGCAAG
This sequence comes from Lontra canadensis, assembly GCF_010015895.1. Lineage (NCBI taxonomy): Eukaryota > Metazoa > Chordata > Mammalia > Carnivora > Mustelidae > Lontra > Lontra canadensis. The sequence goes on from NW_022631006.1 coordinate 11,679,670, forward strand.
AGAGGATAGGAAAGAAGCTTCATTCTGAAGCCAACGATCTGGGTGCAAATTCTGGTTCTGTTGTAAAAGCTATATGCTCTCTCCTGAGTATCACTTGGCGACTCAAGTTCCTCTTCAATAAAATTGGGATCATTTGATTATCTTCTGGGTTATCATGGGAATGAAAACAAGCTAATGAATCATGTTTATAAGGTATGCTTAGAAATGCACTTGCTGTTTCCTGAGATGGGGAATTCAGGGCCTTTCCAACTTCTCCTCAAACCTCTTCCACTGAAGTAACTCTGTTGATAGGATGTGAGTGACCAGAACAGCATGGACTATCCCCAGCTCTACAAACCTGGACAACTGAACCTACTGTTTAACAAGCATCAGTTTTTCATCTGCATGGCACATGGCATCTACACCTCGCTGGCCCTTTTCTTCATCCCCTATGGAGCCTTTTACAATGCGGCTGGAGAGGATGGGCAGCACATAGCCGACTACCAGTCTTTTGCAGTTACCATGGCTACATCTTTGGTCATTGTGGTCAGTGTGCAGGTAATCCTGTTGCTGAAAATGTCTTAACCTGATGGCTTTACAACTTTTAAAATTCGTTTTCTTTGTTGACTGATTTTGTCTACTTGTTGAGGCAAAAAATAATAACCCTAAAGGAATTTTGGAGTTTTCTAACTACACATTTTGAGATAAAAACAGAAAGCTTTAATGTAAATGACCAGATGTGGTAAATTAGCATTTAGCATATAACCTCTCTGTTAGTAGAAACCTCACAATTAATTACTTCTTGGGACGGAGTGTAGTATATAAAGAGAAATGATTACACTACTGCTTCTTTCTTGGGTTTGGAAAAGAGAAGTTTTCCAACAATAGCAGAGAGAAACTTTCCCATGATTTCTATCACTTAATAATTTCCAGGCATTAAAGTGAGAGTTAAAATTTATTTGGTAATACATATCTGTGAAATTATTCAAGAAGTTCAGTGTTATATTTTGACATATCTGAACCTTACATTCAGAGAAGCTCTACTGCTAGGGATGTTTTTGATGAGCCATTGACCTCACTGGGCTTTTTTGAGTGTTTCTATTTCCTTCTTAATGAAAATGGTAGGCAAAACCATTCAATATTGAGTTAGAGTTCACAAAAGCTTTCTTATTCATTAAAATTTGTATCTCTGGGTGGATACAGTAGGCAATATGACCTGTTTTTTTCTTTTTTTCTTTTTTTTGAAGGAGCAAATATCAGTCAAGGACTTCATTTTTAGAGTTTAAATTGCCTTTGGTCAGTCCTTTTTCTATCCTTTAAACAATCTGTTTTTTTACAAGTATTAGCTGGTCATTTCCAAAAAAGAATCTCATTAAACCCCAGACTTTCTCTTCATGACTCAAAAATAAACATTGCATTAAATGCCACCAATGTAAACATACTGCTTTTAAAGGACATTTCTGCTATTCCTTGGTCCATCTAAGTGAGTGTTATTAAATCTATACCAAAGCTATCTAACACTTGACATCTTGGAAGTTCATAATTCAGAATCAGACAGGTAGCATCCAAAAACAGAACCAGATTTCTCCGCTCAGAAAGTTCTGTTTGTCTCTCTTATAACTAAATAAAGCATGCTGTTGCTTTGCAAACCCTCCATGTCTAGTTCCCCTATGTTAATTCTCTGGCAGAGAGGGAAATAATGGAGTAACTTGAAAGCATCTTGTATCGCTAAGACACTCATTCTGATAGTCTATTACTGGGACAGGGTGAATATCACCTCACAAGAAGCTATTGTTCCATTGTTTCTTATAGTTCTTACTGTTATACTAGACACTCCAACGTGTTTTATTTTTTGCCTTTTGATCACTGAGCAGACTGTGTATACTGTTATATTTCTGGCCTAGAGAATTAGGTGATCTACTCCTCGCCATGAAGGCACATTTCCTGTTCTCTGGATTCTCCTCCTGATGGGGAGGACTGCTTTGGGACATCTCTTTAGTGGTAACAGCTTATTCACCAGGATAGGCTTCTTACTTGGTACTCCAAGAGATCATTTGGAAGGCAGTAACTGAGATAAAAAACCCAATATCTGGGGCGCCTGGGTGGCTCAGTGGGTTAAGCCGCTGCCTTCGGCTCAGGTCATGATCTCAGGGTCCTGGGATCGAGCCCCGCGTCGGGCTCTCTGCTCAGCGGGGAGCCTGCTTCCTCCTCTCTCTCTGCTTGCCTCTCTGCCTGCTTGTGATCTCTCTCTGTCAAATAAATGAATAAAATCTTTAAAAAAAAAAAAAAACAAAACAACCCCAATATCTGAAGTAAGAAACAAATGGGAAATATTCTTCAAACTGTCATTAACATCATCTGCTATATAAGTAAGGATAAAAAATTAGCTGGAAAGGATATGAGGGACATTCATGCTTAGAGAAACTTTTTCATAATTAATTCTACAATTTTTGGTTAACATTATCTTTTTAATTAAAAAAAACCTTGTTGATATTCCGATGTATCTTTTTCTCTTTTTCTTTGTCCATAATTTATTTTCTTATATGCTGTCATAGCAAGGCCAGTCCTGTGTTTTTATACTGATTTTAGATTTAGAAGCTCTTTCCCCATAAAGTACACAGTTGCTGTTGGATGTCATAGTTCCGTTTCTCCTTTTTCACAAATTGAGAGAGCACAGAAACAATCTAATTTAAAAACATTGTTTATTCACAAAAGGAGACATAGCATTGGTACAATACTATTAACTGAACTACAGACTTAATTCACATTTCCTCACTTTCTCCATTACTGACCGTTAGTCTGTTCCAGGGTCCTACATTGCATTTAGCTGTAATGCCTCCTTAGTCTCCTGCAGTTGACTTTCTACAGTCTTTCCTTGTCTTTCATGGCCTTGACACTTTTGAATAACAGTGGTCAGGTATTCTATAGAATGTTTCTGGCTTTGTCCAATGTTTTCTTAGGAATAGATTGAGATTGGGGATTTGGGGGAAGAATCACAAAGAGGTGATATACCTTCTTGTCACATCCTGTCAGGGATCATGTGATATCAGCATGACTTATTACTGGTGACAGTGACCTTGATTACTTGTTAAGATGATGATTTTCAGGTTTCTCCATTATAAACCACGTTTCCCTTTTGTACTCTATTCATTAGAAGTGAGCCACTAAATCTAGCCCACTCCATTCAAGGAGAGAATTAAGCTCCATTTCTTAGCAGAATTTCAAAGAATTGGCTCTCATATGTTAAAACCATAGCAGTATAATATAAAGTTCATATATCAGACTGGGGCCCAAGATTTGCCCAAGATCACATGGTGACTGCATTGCAAGTTTAGGACAAGGACCCAGTAGTCTTATTTTCTGTCAGTGATTTTTAATAAAGGCATTTGTGAGTGTTCCATGAAAAACGTGGGGCAAGCATTTCCTACAACACAATTATTATGGGCTACGGGTTAGTTAGGCACACTTGGGAAGCAGTAATGCACACACAGAATTGTACTCATAAAGATGAGATGCTGGGTCTCACCAATGGGTGGCTGTTCCCTCTTCGCCATGTACAAATTGATGTCCTCTAGATCTTATCCACATACTCCTGTCCCAGAGATTTCTACTCCACCTGATTTCTCCCTTCCCTCACCCATACACTCCGCAATTAATTCTGACTGCTGGAGGGTCCTGAATCAGCTGGGAGATGGAGGACATTTTTGGCAAGAGGACAATGTAGGAGAGATCCAGGCTGGAGATGGAGGTCTGGAGCAGAGTAGGTATGAGTGAGAATGGACACCAATTTCCAAGTTGTGGCATGCTTTGTTTACTGCTGTACTCTAACTTAAACTGCAGTGTCAGACACAAATCAGTTTTTGTTGAATGGATGTAAGGGCAGAAAGATATGAAGAGAGAGATGAAAGTTGAAGAAAGGAAGTGAGAAGAATTTGGTTGAGGTACATAACTATCTCTCCTGTCTTAATTACATGCCCATCTTATCCCTTACCAAAGCAGGCCTGTCCTTGATGGGAGCCTTCAGAAACCTGTGTCATCATCACTACTATGAACGATACCATGAATTATACTTAATCCTCTCAGTGTCACTGTTCAGTAGGTATTATTGTCCCCTTTTACAGATGAAGGTCAGAGAGGGTAAGTGACTCGCCTGAGGTCACAAAGTGAGTCCCTGATCCTGGGTTGGAACCCAGACCTCTCTTACTCCAATGTGGTCTGGGGCAAAGTCTTTTACTCTACAGTAAGACTGGTTAAAATGCAAATTTTAGGACGTATGAGAATAAAGATTAGACTGAACATAAAGGAAGATATCAGATACTTTCTTGTCTGTATAGAAGGAGGAGGAGGAAGGGGGATGGAGGAAGGAAGGAAGAGAAAGAAAGAGAAAAGAAAGAAAGAAAAGCAAGCAGTCCTAAAGCTAGAAGCACTGGGGTTTGGGGAAAAGAGAGTCTTTGGGAGAATAAAGAAGAGAGCTCAGAGTTACTGAAAGCAAACTTGGCCTACTTGCCTCTGTCAGGGCTTCTGATTTTCAGAGTAACAACAGCTCCCATTAATTGCATATTTACTATACAAATGAATTATTTCTCAGATAATCCCATTATTTCATTTAATCCTCTTCCCAGTCCTCTGAAACATAAATACTATTACTATAGATAAGAAAATAGACTCGTTAGAGTTCAAATCACACCGACAGTGGCAGGCCAGCATTTGAACACAGATCTGATCTCAGGTCCCCAACTCCAAGTCTGTGTGAACCTCCTTTCTTTATAGGGAGAAGTGGGATGCTACAGGGAACTCATGGTCCACCTCTGTCTTCCACGAGGGGACACCTACACACAGGTCTTCTTTCAATGTGAAAACTTCAACTTGAGGAATGTAGATTCCCAGTTAGTGTCATTTTAGTCTCCCACTTATATTTTTCAGAAGCCCTGAAAATGTCTGCTTTACCATAGAATTCTTAGACCTGAGCTCATAAATGTTTATAGCCATGAAAACTCTGCAATTTTGGCTTCAAGCAGAAACTTCTGTCTTTAATATATAGGATAATAAGTTTCAGGAGTTTGTGAATAAGCTCACTTTGACAGCAGCATTAATATCCTTTCCTCGCTGTCTAAGCTTGACTTGTCATTGGGGTAACAACCCCCATAAAATTTCCATGGTCTATAATTACAGTTATAAATCTTATGTGTCCTGCTGATGCCATAGGCCAAACTTTAGCAGTCTCTATTTAAAAAAAAAATCAGGTTTTTTTTTTGTTGTTGTTGTTATTTGAATCATATAATGCTCCTTTTAACATTTCAAACACTATAGAAGTGTTTAAAATAAAATGAACCACCTTCCTTTTCTTCCCCATGTTCCCCTGGTTAACTACTATTATGATTACTATAGCTTAACTCTTTCCATATTTTTTCTTTGCTTTGGGACACACACATATGTATTCAAGAAAAAGGCAGCATAGCTAGCATATTATTCTATAATATGCTTTTCTTACTTAGCAAGATACTCTGAACAGCTTTCCAAACCAACACATTCAGAGCTATCTTACTCTTTTTAAGAGCTGCACAGAATTTCACAATATGGGTATATAATAATTTATTCATCAGCCCTCTATTGATAGACATCCAGGGTGTTTCTTTTGTTGTTGCTGTTATTGAAACAGTGCTACAAGGCATATACTAGAATATACATTTTATGTACTGACATAAATTCCTAGAAATGAAATTTCTGGAGTCAGAACTAACTTTTACTGAGATGATGGATGAAGAATGGTATTTTGTTTTTTTTATTGCTAGGTCCGAGAATACGTATATTTTAAGTTTCATTAATATTGCTATATTACTTTCCAAAAAGAATTATAGTTGCAGAAGCTCCAGAATCTTCAGGAGGACAAATGAACCAGGGAGAACCACAGCCAAGCATAGCACCTCTGGGAGCAACACCCAGCCATATGGTTGCATTTTTGTAGTGAAAACATGATTACTACCTCTTAACAGCTTGGCTCTGATCACACTGAGGACTGGATGCCAGGTTAGCCACAGATTTTCAGAGAACCACCATGCTTGTCAGATACTGAGAGAAGTGTATTAACTTTTTTCCTTGTGCTTACGATTCTTACCAAGTTCTTGTACTTTAAGAGATTTTATTTAATTTGAGGCTATGTTATTTGCAATGCGATGTTCTGGATTGTTATTTGTAGTATTTATAGTTTTAATCTTTTTTATGATAAAATGTTAATTAAATTTCATTTTTTAATATTAGTTTTACTTCTGTTGCTTTTCTTAGCCTGCATATACCTGATGTAATCTAGACCCATCCTTTCATTTTCATTGCTTTCTTATCTCATTCTTTTGGGTTTTCTCCTTTGATAAGGCAGTTAAACTACTCATTTTTATTGTAGTAACATATATTTTATCTTGCTCCTTTCATGTTATTTTATGATTACTTTAAATTCTTTATTTCCATTTTTTTCCTTTTCATACTCAATGCATCATGATTTTTAAATATCTCATTTGTCATAAATAATTTACGAGTTTTATTATTTACATTCCCATTTTACTAGTGATTACTCCCATTTTCATAGTCTCTTAAATCTCTATTTCGATAGTGATATACCAAAATTAAATAATAACTATATCTTTCACCAAATGTTTCAGCAAATTGCATCTTGTTCACACCTTCCCTTGTCCACTTCCAAGTTAAATAGTTTTGGAGATGTATCTACTTATTTCTTCCTCCCTGCTCCTATTCCCCTCTTGTATGTTAATCATCTAGAATTGTAGTTCCATTGTATTATTAAATGTTCCTTTAACATATGTTTTGACCATTGCAGATTTTTTGGTAAGTTAATACTCTAGCTCATCTTCACATTATTACTCATTTAGAGCCAACCACAAATTTTAAGAATCATTGCTCACCATCACTTTTATGCTCTTCATCTTCCATGCTTTTGAAGTCTTAGTCCTAATTGAATTTTTATTTGCAGCAGTTTCCTTGAGTAATTTCTTCAGAAAGGGTGTCTAAATGTTATACTTTTGAGTATACTTTTGAGCTCAAAGCTTTTTTTTTCCTTTCCATTTAAATGATACATTGCGTAGGCATGAGCTTCTCCAGTTAGAGACTTTTGCTTTAGGTGTTTTGTAAATGTTGTTCTGCTTATACTCAGTTTCGTTGTAGCGGTTTGATCTTAGCTTGATCCTTTTTCCTTTCTAAATAATATATTTTCTCTCTGGAAGTCTGTGTTCTTTGTCTTGGGGCTTCACAAATGTAACTAGAATGTAACTTCTTTCTTCAATTTTCCTAGGATTTAGAGTGCCCTCTCCATCTGAAAATCTTGCTATTTCTTCACGATAGCAGAGCAGTTTTCTTCTGTCATTTCTTTGATTGTTACTTCTTTCTTTCTTTTGCTCTAAGATGCCATTATTTATATGTTAGGCCCATGGATTTGTAATCTATGGATTTGCCATCCATGTCTCATATCTTTTTGCACATGGTTTCCATTTCTTCAAGGTTTTTGCTCTGTGTTGTGAGATATTATTTCCATTTGTTTTTTTCCAGAATATTAATTCAGTTCTCATCAGTGACTATTTTTATTTGGTTTCTCTATTGAATTTTTAAATTCAGAAATAATGCTTTTTTATTCCAGCATTTTATTTTTCTGTGATCTAATTGTATCCCCTTAAGAGTTCCCATTATTATTATTATTATTATTATTATTTTGGTTATATTGCTTCTCTGTCTTTTCCATTAGTTCTGCCTCAATAGGAGTCACCTTCCCCCCCGCCCTTTTTCTTCTCTCTCTCTCTCTTTTTTCCAGTTGAATCCTGTTTAATTGGTTGTGATTTTTGTACTCATACCCATACAGGTCACGCTGTTGGTATCTCTTGCTGATGATCAATTGACAGGTGGTGGAAGGTACAGTTGAAGATTTTGGCCTAATGTCTTGGCAGCCAAATGAACTGGAACTCCAGCATCTCTTTGCTGAGGATAGATGGCAGGGCTGTCTGTTTTCAGGCCTCATGAGAGAAAAAAGCTGTCCTTTTATAACCCCTGCAGTTTATATCCAAGGCTGCCAACATTTTTTTAATAGGACAAGATTTTAAAAAACACTTAACTTCAAGTGGGAAGTGGAAGTGTGTCTCCCTATGCAGAGAAAGGTCTATTTACTGTGTAAGTCAGACCCCCTCAGGCAGGTGAGAAATCTGTGGTCTTGAAGAAGGCTCTGCTAGAAGTGCAAACCTTCACTTGGACCACTTGGGCCCCAGAGATGCAAATATTGTTTCCAGAACCTAGTTGTTTTTCTCTGAAAACTCAGGGTTCATATTTGCCAGTGGCACCCTTGATTCCCTGGTAGCAGGCCCTTTTTAGTGTGTTGCCACAAGTTATTGGAAGAGAGAAGAGCTTGTGAACAAGCTCCCAGGTCACCATGAATCCTTGCTTCTGAATTCTATGACAAAAGAGGATTAAGGATTTTTTTTTGTTATTAAATAATTTAAGAATAAACATCAGCAAAATGAGTTAGAATATTGATGTAAAACAGAATATGCCCATGTAAAATAGTCATGTGAAAACTTACGTACAGATTATAAATGTTGCACTTGCTCACTACTGAAGATTTTTTTTTTCCCCAACAGAAATGCTTTAAGAGCAACCTGGAAAGTCCTGGAAGTTTATAGGTTTCTAGGAAAGGAACTTTGAAAGTAGAAGTCATTCTGTTTTCTTATTTCTCACGTAAAAGGTTAACATTTTATCCCCTGATTCTGATTCGACCTTGGTAACTATAATGGCTTGAAGATGTAATTTTTAAAGTCAGTTGTCTACCAGAAATGTCAGGTCAGTTCCCAGTGCAGTGCAGGAAGTAAGAGTACCTGTGGTTGGCTGGTAGATATGTGCAACCATCTCTTCACAGAGCAGTTCCGGGAGCGTATCACTCCATAAAATGGTTTTCTTCTAATCCTCAAAGATCTCCCCCTTTGCATTTGACTTCATTCACAGATAGCCTTGGATACCAGTTACTGGACTGTCATTAATCATGTCTTCATCTGGGGCAGTGTTGCCACTTATTTCTCCATTTTATTTATGATGCACAGTAATGGCATCTTTGGCATCTTCCCAAACCAGTTTCCATTTGTTGGTAAGTTGCATCCTATTACCTATGGGGACTGGTATCATGCTGTTATTTATTTTTCTGTGTATTTTCTGTGTTGGGTGGGACTAGGGATGAATAATAATCTTTTCTCTAGGAATGGACAGAGCCAGGCATCTGAAGTTTTTCAGGCTTGAGAAGAGCTCCAAAAGATTAGTTTCTGCTGTTCCTGTCAGATGTAGAAGAATCACTGTGATAGCTGCTTATAGGCTCCCAACAGCCCAGATGTAATAGATCGTCCCTTTGCAAACACGAGACATAGCACATAGATCAGGGCTACCTGAAGGCCTGTAAAAAAGAGTTCATGTATAACAGAAGGAAGAGAAAGAAACCTTGGGTTCTTCCTTTGATCCCACATTATCACAACTATCACTGCCAAAGTTCACCTGTAGAAGTTACTTGCATTTAGATAGGAAAGAAATTACGTATAATTTTGAGCACTCTAAGAATTGCTGGACATTAGTTCATAAGGGGCACAAAGAGGAGCCTTTGTAGTTAGACAGCCAGGGCTCAGATGTCAGCTCTGCCACTTAAGTGCTGGGTGACCTTGGGCAGATTTCTTTTTCATGTCTTGATGTCTAAATTCTAAACTGGAGATATTAATAGAAAATAGTTTCTATTTTCAGAGGAAATGTGAGGGTTACATGAGACAATGCATATAAAATGCTTAGCATGTAGCCTGGTACATCGTACTTTTTCAGTAAATGGTAACCATAATGATGTTGATGATGATGATGATGATTCAAGCAACTGTGTCTTGATTACTGGTTGGTAACACTGCAGACTGATTTGAACAGCAGATGGGGAGCACAGGAACTCCAAAAATAACTTAAAACCCCGAGATTCTATAATACAACAAAGAATGTACATCTGGTCTATCTATGGAGTATACCATCATTGTATTCCACATTTCAAAATGATTCCCAGAGGGCCACTGAGCTTTACCACACAATGAGGCTATTAATATACTTTCTCAGAAGTTTTGAAATCTCTAATGTGTGTGAGATAAGTTGGTAACAGTGGCATTTCTCAGTTCATCCCAGCAAACTGGACAAGAGAGATGCACATTATAACCTTCTTGATCTTTATCAGGTGAGACTGAGATTTGCATCCACTAGTTAAGGAATTTAGTCTAAGAAATCCAGAAAAATAATTCTTAGACAACTGACTTATGTAGAAGGCAAAATAAGAGCAACTACAAGGTTATATATTTCCACTGATGCAAAGACACCGGAAATTGTAATTCCAATTAAATGTATACATATACCTGATAATGTTGTTCTTCATCTTTTGCCTTGCTTTGAATGTACATGGAAATCTTTAAATTGCACCATTCTTACTTAATATGTAACATTAATACTTTATTTGCCAAAAGATTGCAGCCATGTAGAAACTTGATGGTTATGAATAAGAATAAGCATACTACAAAAGAATGACCTTTAACTATTTCTAGGGGTTTTTTTCCTTCCTTTTTTCTTTTTATTTTCTTCCTTTTTTGTTTTTTTTTTCTTTTGGTTTCCAAATCTGAAAGTTCAGTGCATTGGCCAGAAGACTTCTAGTCCTAAGAGATCATTTTAACATGCATAATGAGCCTGGAATGCCTCAACTGGAGAAAGTAGTTTGTGTGGGGACCACTCTCTCCAGCTAAGCACATGCCATTCCAGGAATTAATTACTGAACTCCAATGAGAATTCTCAAAAGTTAGATCAACATTGGGGTTTAAGAAAAAAAAAATTTTTTTCCTTAGTAGCCAGCAGCAAGCAGGAGTGTGGTTTTAAAGTGAAGCTTGTTTTCCCAGCCATGCCTAGGGGTACTAAGCTTCAAGGAGCTCAAAGAGACATTTAATTTATTGAGTCAAGTTTGTTTCTGCCCAGGCAACTGTAATCTACTGCTCTTGGTGGGCAAATTCTATCTTCCAAAGCTAGAAAATGCAGACATACCAATCAGTAGCCAAGCCTTCATACCCAAAACACATTTAAATGGTGTTAACACTTCAGCTTTGGGAGAGGGGACCTAGATAATTGGAGGTATTGTGGCAAATCCCTAGAAAACCAACAGGGACAAAAGTTTATTTGGGGCATATAAACAGGGTTGGCATGTTCCTGTAGAATTTGTCTGTGTGCTTAACTGACCATCATTGTTTTGTTTAAACAAACATCTCAGTATATGAGGTGTGAATATAAAGTAAGAAAACTGGCTTCAGACTTGGGAAGGAGTTTCACTACAGTATTGCACTAGCATGTTGGATGGCTGCATTTGCAGTCTGCCAGTGAGAGGAATGCTCTTTTCACAAACTCAAGAGCATCTCTGAGCTCCATGGAATCTTGAGTTCCTCAGAACCAAGTGAGTGTCAGAGAGATCAGCAAGTCCTTTGAGGCAGGTTTTCTGCGGCTGCTGCCTGAATTATTAAGGTTGGCCCATTTTAGGTAAAGCTCTCCCGTCACCAGAGGTATTAAGATTGTGCTTGCACCCCACACATATATTGTGTAGTTTTGATATGGCAGTTTTATTCAAGAATCTCTAAGAGCAAATGTACTTTTCAAAAATAAGGGCTGCTTTGTAGTTGAGGAATCTTGAGTCCCCATGAGAGAATCTACTTCATGAGCGAAGCTGGACTGAGTCTGGATTGGAGAATACTTGGCTCTGATCGGCTCTCTCCAAGTGATTGTGCCATGAAGCAGTTCCCAAGGGTGGTGATCATACCACTCTTGCCTTCTCATTACCTCTGAACATACTACATTCTGGGGAAGACACCTAGTGGTTCTCCCTAGGTAGCCCAACCCTCACCATTTCAAAAAAGACCTTATGGGAATAGACAAGGAGCCTATCTATTCAAGAACTCAGTATGTTTTGTATAATTATGTCTATTTTTTCTTAATAATAGGAAATGTACGACATTCTTTGACTCAGAAGTGCATCTGGCTTGTTATTCTCTTAACAACAGTGGCTTCAGTTGTGCCTGTGGTGATAGTCAGATTTTTGAAGATGGATTTATGCCCAACCCTGAGTGACCAGGTATGTTGCAGTGCTCGTAAGTACTTGAGGGGCTGATTCTTGGGTCTTGGAATCATATCCTTCTCTGCTTGATTTGGAAGCCCAGGAAAGTATTAGTGAACTTCCCAGTGGAAACACCCACAGGAATATACAGCATCACTTATCAGTAGATGGAACCGCCCATATAGTATATATATGAATATAGTAGCTTTATGAATGTTAATGAAGGTAAATGTCTAGACTAAATGTGGGTGGGGAGTCATGAATTACAAGTTAAGTTGAACATTTCTCAAACTTGACTTTAAAAAAAGCTGGTAGTGGGCTGCCTGGGTGGCTCAGTGGGTTAAGCCTCTGCCTTCAGCTCAGGTCATGATCTCAGGGTCCTGGGATCGAGTCCTGCATCAGGCTCTCTGCTAGGCAGGGAGCCTGCTTCCTCCCCCCCGCCCCCTCTCTGCTTGCCCCTCTGCCTACTTGTGATCTCTCTCTGTCAAATAAATAAAATCTTAAAAAAAAAAAAAGCTGGTAGCATTTTGGACAGCTATTCTAAGGTAAAGGCAAAATATAAGGAAAGTTATTGAGATGGGGCAAGTAAAGGATAGAGTAAAAGAGAGACAAGGTATGGGTGAAGGACTCAGTTTTTATAGAAGTGTGGTAGCAGATTTAGAAACATAAGGAGATGCTACCTTCTGAACAGAATCTAAGGGAACAGCAATATGATGACTGGATTGAAAAATACAAAGTCGAAAGGAAAACAGAACAGATTGTAGAAATTCTTAAGCCAAGGGATTAATAATACATATCCCATGAGAGGAGTAGTAGAAGCAAGATAATGTCAAGTTAGGTCAGGACCCAGATAGAGAAAAGGAGAAAGAAAGGGGAGATGCACAGTTGTGGTTGTATCATAAGAAGGGGCAAACACTGGTGGGGTGAGTGACCAGGCCAATGATACTGAGAGGGACTGAGGCAGAACTTCCCTTACCAGAATATCTCCCACATTCTGAGGCCAGAGCATGTGAAGATTCCTTCTGAAATGATTCACAGATCCCCTGTTAGGTCTGTCCTTTCCTTTTGGCTCCATGAGCTCATTCTGATGTAAACCCAGAAAATGATGGATGAGCTGAAGGAAGGAAGATGATGCTCATTTCTTCCAGATCATGATCTTCTGCTTTTAATGGCTTTCTCCAGACATGAAAGTCAGATTCTAAGAGATCAGCCAAATCAGAGAACAAGGCGGCTTGCACCAAACCTTGGATATTTTTCTCTTCATTCTTTACAAGGAAATGAAAGAAATATTGGAAACCCACCCACATGATGTTAAGTTCTTCAAAGGGCTACAAAAAAAATCCAAAAGATATCAAAACTCTGAAAATATCATGATATACTGACCTATCACAAGAGTTGAGAATTCATGTCTCTCATTATCTAAATCTTCTCTTAGTCTTTTTGGATCTTGAGAATTTCCCTTGAGAGGGAAAAGGCCTATTTTGGGAGAATGGGACTATAGATTGTTATACTGACTGTGTTTGGATGCTGCATATTAGAAAAGCCTTCTGTACAAAAATATGTTCCTATTAATTTAAGATGGATGCATAAAAAGAACACAGTAATGAAACTTGTCTTAACACTTCTTTCTTATTTAATAGTCTCCTGGTAGTATAAAAACTGACCAGGCTCAGTGTAATTTTTTGAGTGGAAATTTTTTTTTTCTGTGAAATGCTTCTTTTTACAATGAAGGTGAGTATTTTGTTATTGTTGATGCTTCTACTGAAAGAGCTTTCTCTTCAAAAAGTACCCCAGGCCCTATAATGTGTCATTTGGATGTATCATCTCACTCTGTGTCTCCTTTCTCTCCAGATCCGTCAGAGGCAAAAAGCTCAAAAGAAGACAAGGCCCTTACGTAGCCGAAGGCCTCAGACTCGCAGGTCAAGCTCAAGAAGATCTGGATATGCTTTTGCTCACCAAGAGGGCTACGGAGAGCTTATCACATCTGGAAAAAATATGCGAGCTAAAAATCCACCCCTGACATCAGGGTTGGAAAAGACACTGTATAATAGCACTAGCTGGATTGAAAATTTCTGTAAGAAAACCACAGACACAGTGAGCTGCTTTAGCCAGGATAAAACAGTGAAACTGTGAGTCAAGATGGATTTGAACCACATAGTGACTTTTCACTTCAGTTGAAGCTGAAATTCATCTGGCTCCAGAGTTTGGGGTCAGGAGCTGGGGTGGGACAGATTGCCTCACTTTATTTAAATCTGAGGCAGACAGCTGTCAGTACCCATGAAATAGGGGTACACTTTATGGGAAACCAGGCCATATGGTCACTAAGTCGTGATTTGCTGTGCAAAGACATCACAATACAGAAATTTTCATCAGCCTAGGTACCAACTGACCTAAACTTTAGGATCTTATTTACGGAGAAAAACTTGTAAATCTGCACATATATTGAATGGATCTTCAAGTGGATAAAAAGGGTATATATTTATTAGAAGGTATTTAGAAGGTATACATCCCAGCTGTGAACAGCATGCCTCTTGATGGAGTAAACAAATGTAAGATCAACCTTTCCCAAGATACATTTTTAAGATGTACAACGTATAGTATGGTGCTTTCAGACTAAGAGCAGCTTGTGACTCTCTAGTCTTGGTATCTACATACCTGTGTGTTTACCCAGGACAACACTTCACCTTCATGGTCTGAAGAATAGAAAAACATGTTGGTGTTCCTCATTTTTTTCAGTGGCCTATGGACAAAGTAGATTGGAGCATCTTAACAGTGGGATAAGCTGGGAATTTAGTGACATGTATTCACAAAGCTCTCAGGGACATGTTCAGAAATGTCCAAGAGAGGCTCTCTATTAAGTATTCCAAACACTTATCAATGGTTTTTATGACAACCTCAGGAGTAACTTACCCTGCATCACACAGAACTGTTAATGAAACCAGCATAGCATTGGAATTTCACATTTTAATGATAATATTCCAAATATTTTATGGGTAAATATTTTCAATATTTCCAATTTTAAAAAGCTTAGATTTGAAACCTAACAAATTAATAAACAACCTTTTCAATTACTATTTAAATACTCAGACTTAGGTCTTTCCTAGTTAGTTGCTTTTGATACTTAGCTGTCATGTTTATAATTCAAACATAAACACATGTAGATAAGGTTAGTTTCTGGAGATGCTCCACTGCAGATTTTCAGTTCACATGTGAGTCACCAGTTTAGCTCCTGTAAAAGAATTCAGGCAGATTTGTGTTCAGACTCTAGCTCTATTACTTCTTACCTCTATAACCTTGGGCAGGTAATGTGCCTCCTCTGAGACTCCTTTCTTCCTCTGTAAATGAGGATATACTACCTACCTCATGTGGTTGTTTTGAGGATTATCAAAGCATAAATTCTTAAATCATTGAAAATATAATTCTCATATGAATGGAGTTCCACTTAACTCATCATCAGAATAACAGCAATTTGAAGAGAATGTGAAGAATGGGAATTTGATCAGTAGGAAAGACCTTGATAAAATGAGATTGCAAAGTAAGATATTAAAACTGGTTAGCATCCTACAGAGAAATAAAACTATCACCCTGGAGGTAAATTTCTCTATCAGAAAATACAAATAAAACGTCATCATGCTTTATCAATTTTCTGTAAGTCAACCTCCAACTTCACCCTAATCTGGTCTCTGTTGAATTATTACTCAAGTTATCTTTCCCAAGAGAGTCAGATGGCCCTTGGGTGAGTTTGATGGATAACAGGCTAGCATGATGACACAATCTGTTTTTTCTTTTTGTTGTTCTTGTTTTGTTTTGTTAGGGTTTTTTGGGTCATACTTTCTTAGTCTAGGATAATTTTTTCCTGAATGGGATCAAATAAGATATATGTAAAAGACCCTAATACAGTGTTCTAATCATAGTAAATACTCAGATGTTCCCTTTCCCCACATGCCTGCATGGACTTACCCAGATATTAGTTTTCAGTGTCCAGCTTGTCATTAGTTTCACTGTTTGCTTGCTTTTTGTAACATTTTTGAAAGATCTGAACAAATTCATAAATGTTTTGCATTATTGGTGTTTGATGTTGTGTATGTTCTTTATTGGGAACTCATGGGGGAGATTTTTTGTCACATTGGTCAACTGATTTTTTTTTTCCCTCTCCTTTACATGCCTGAGGAAAATGCATATCATTCTTAGGATCAGGGTCAAGAATCAAATGAACTGATTGGACCTCTGAGTTAGGAATGGGAAAGATTAGGAATGGTCCAAGTTTGCAAGTTCAGTTCAAATTAAATAAGGCTGTTTAAAAACAGATAATGTGGATGATTGTGAGAAAAACACATAATCAGTTTACTTTGGCCCCATGAGGTCCAAATAAACTGCCACACCCATTACGAGATCATTCAATTCCAAGTGCCAGGGATTACTTAGAACCTGAAGATAAAGAGCCTGAGGAGTGGGAGATGATGGTGATATACTGGGGAATAATAAAAATTTAATTTTACATAGATGTTTTCAGATTATCTGGGAAAAAACAAACTTTCTGGATTCAGGACTGAAGTTGATAACCTTGTGTTTTAAAGTCTCAGTCCCAAGTTTTGAGCTCTCATAGGCCCTTGAAAATCATACTTCCTTGACTTAAATCTGCTATCATTGTCTCTCTCCTCTGCCTACAGGTATACATACCTATGAAGGAAAGAAGAGAGAGGGTTGAAGAAAACAAGAGCCATAAAGCAAGAGAGGAAGAAAGGAGTGAAGGGAAGGAGGAAGGAAGGGAGAACAGGGTTTCCAGTTATTTCCCTCTTAAGGTGATATGACTTTCTGAAAAATTAATTTCTTAGAGAATAAAATTAGATTGTATTTGAGATTGAGAAGTGAATACTAAAACCTCCTTCATAGTTGGTGTGAGACTAAGAAAATTTTATCTGAAAGGGGGCCAAGAACTCTGGCTTTTCCTCACAGTAACACCACGGATTTGTGTGAAGTGGGGCTTCCCCCTGACTCCACCTGACTTGTCCAGGCCTTAGTGTCCCAATCCATCAAGGGACGAAGGGGGCAGTATGGTCACCCACTATATGAGCTGTTCTTACCTGTATTTTTTTTTTTAATCTTTTTTTTTTTTTTTAAAGATTTTATTTATTTGACAGACAGAGATCACAAGCAGGCAGAGAGAGGGGTTGGTGGGAAGCAGGCTCCCTGCTGAGCAGAGAGCCCGGTGCGGGGCTCCATCCCAGGACCCTGGGATCATGACCTGAGCTGAAGGCAGAGGCTTTAACCCACTGAGCCACCCAGGCGCCCCTGTTCTTACCTGTATTGCCTACAATGTATTTGCAAATGTTTTTAATTGGAAAGAGGAGAGAGAGAGAGATTAAAGATTAGGCTAGATGCTCTCTTGCACTCTCTTGAGTGCAAGGCTTGGGTCTTGTACTGGTTCGTGTTTCTCTAGAACAGCCCTAGGAGTCCTAATGTCTTCAGGTCTCTGTCAGTTCACCACAGGGGTGCTAAACACTATAGTTGTGTTTTGCGTGGGTCAGTTGAACACACTCAGTTTCTTACTAAGGATTCACTAAGATCTTATAACCACACTCACTTTTCCTCTCTGCCACTTTAAATATCAAAAGTATACAGAAACATGGTAAACTACTCATGCCCAGTAAGAAGGGGGCCATTTGAAAGTCCCCTCTACCTTGTTCCTAGGCTTAAAGGGGATTCTTTGGGACTCTGCTTCCTTACGATTTAAGGTAAAACAACAGAGCTGGAGTACATTCCTTCATAGTTATGTAGAACTTTTAAGTTTATGCACCAGCTGAAATGTTTCACTTTATATACCAGTCTGTATACTTACACAAATTGGATTTTTTGAGCCTTACAACCCTGTGAAGTGGTCAGGATATTCATGGTTCTTTTGTTTGTTTGTTTTGTTTTCCTTATTACTTTAATTGTAGTATACTTAACACTCAGTGTTATATTAGTTTCAGGTGTACAATATAGTAATTCAACAATTCTGTACATTACTCAGTGCTCATCAACCTAAGTGTGCTCTTAACCCCCATCACCTATTTCACCCATTCTCCCTCCCTGCCACCCCCACTCTGGTAACCATCAATTTGTTTCTATAGTTGAGTTGTTTTATGGTTTGTCTTTTTTTTTTTTTTTTTTAGTTTCATGCATTCCACATATTAGTAAAATCATATGGTGTTTTGTCTTTGACTTATTTGACTTGACATTTTACCCTCTAGCTCCATCCATGGTGTTGAAAATGGCAAGATTTCATTCTTTTTTATGGCTGAATAAGATTCTTTTGTGTGTGTGTATATACACACACCTCTCTATTCATTTATCAATATACATGTGGGCTGATTCCATAGTTTGGTTATTGTAAGTAATGTAATAATAATGTAAAGAAACATAGGGGTGCATGTATCTTCTCAGATTAGTTTTTCATATACTTTGGGTAAATACCCAGTGGTGGAATTACTGGGTTATATGGTAATTCTATTTATTTTTATTAATTTTTATTTTAATTCCAGTATAGTTAGCATACAGCACTATATTAGTTTCAAGCATATAATGTGATTAGCAATTTCATGCAATACCTGGTGCTCATCACAAGCGCATTCCTTCATCCCCATCACCTATTTGACCCATTCCCCTCCTAACTCCCCTCCTTTAGCCATTGGTTTGTTCACTATAGTTAAGTTTATTTCTTCCTCTCTTTTTATCCCTTTGCTAGCTGGTTTTCTTAAATTCTACGTATGTGTGAAATCATATGGTATTTGTCTTCCTCTGACTTATCACCCTTAGCATTACACTCTAGCTCTATCCATACTATTGCAAATGACAAGATTTCTTTTTATAGGTGAGTAATATTTATAGGTGAGTAGGGGTGTGTGTGTGTGTGTGTGTGTACCACGTCTTCTTTATCCATTCATGTACTAATGGATACTTGGGCTGCTTCTTTCATTTGGCTATTCTAGATAAGACTGGTATAAACATAGGTGTGTATGTCCCTTTGAATTAGTGTTTTTATATTTTTCATTTATTTATACCCAGTAGGGAAATTATTGGATTGCAGGGTAGTTTTATTTTTAAATATTTGAGGAAACTCCCTACTGTTTTCCACAGTGGCTATACCAATTTACATTCCCCCAACCGTGGAAGAGGGTTGCTTTTTCTCCACATCCTCACCAACACTTGTTTCTTGGGTTTTTGGTTTTAGCCATTCTGACACGTATGAGGTGCTATCTTACTGAAGTTTTGTTTTGCATTTCCCTGATGATAAGTGATGTTGAGCATGTTTTCATGTGTCTGCTGGACATCTATATGTCTTCTTTGGAGAAATGTCTCTGTATGTCTTCTGCCCATTTTTAAACTGGGTTATTTATTTTTGCGTGTTGAGTTTTTTAAGTTCTTTATGTATTTTGGATAGTAACCCTTTATCCAATATGTCATTTGTAGATACCTTCTCCCTTTCAGTAGGCGATCTTTTAGTTTTCTTGTTTCCTTTGTTGTTCAGAAGCTTTTTATTTTAATATAGTTCCATTAGTTTTATTTTGCTTTTGTTGCAATTATTTCAGTAGACCTATCAAGAAAAATGTTGCTACAGCTGATGTCAGAGAAATTACTGCTTGTGCCCTCGTCTAGGATTTTTATTGTTTCAGGTCTCACATTTAGGTCCTTGATCCATTTTGAGTTTATTTTTATGTATGGTGTGAGAAAATGGCCCAGTTTCATTCTTTTGCATGTGACTGTCCAGTTTTCCCAAAGTCATTTGTTGAAGAGACTGTACTTCCCACATTGTATAATCTTGCTTCCTTTGTTGATTTATTGACCATATAATCATAGGTTTATTTCTGGGTCCTCTATTCTGTTTCATTGATCTGTGGGTCTATATTTGTGCCAGAACCATCTGTTTTTATTACTACAGATTTGCGGTATATCTTGAAATCTGAGATTATCATACCTCCCATTTTGTTTTTCAAGATTGCTCTGGGTATTTGGCGTCTTTTGTGATTCCATACAAATTTTAGGATTGTTCTAGTTCTGTGAAAAATGCAGCTGTGTTTTGGTAGAGATTGTATAAAATCTGTATGTTGCTTTGGGTAGTGTGGACATTATAACATTATTTGTTCTTCCAACACATGAACATGGAATGTCTTTTCATTTCTTTGGATTTTCTTTAATGTCTTTTCATCAGCATTTTATAGTTTTCAGAGTACAGATCTTTGACCTCTTTGGTTAAGTTTATTCCTAGGTACTTTATTATTTCTCGTGCAATTGTAAATAGGACTGTTAATTTCTCTTTCTGTTGCTTAATTTTTAGTACATACCAATGCAACAGATTTCTATACATTGATTATTTTTATCCTATGACTTAGTGAATTTATCAGTTCTAATAGGTTTTTTGGCAGAATCTTTTGGGTTTTCTATATATAGCATGATGTTAAAGTTTTACTTCCTCTTTACCATTGGAAGCCTTTTCTTTTTTGTTTTCTGGCTGCTGTGGCTAGGACTTACATTACTGTGTTGAAAAAAAATGTGAGAGTAGACATTTTTGTCTTGTTCCTGATCTTAGGGCAAAAGCTCTCAGTTTTTCACCATGGAGTATGATGTTAGTTGTGAATTTTTTATAGATGTCCTTTATTAAGTTGACGTATGTTCCTTTTAAACCTACTTTGTTTTTTTTTTTAAATCATGTATGGATATTGTGCTTTGCTGATTGCTTTTTCTTCCTCTATTAAAATGATAACATGGTTTTCATCCTTTCTCTTGTGATGCAATGCATCACATTGATTTGTGAATACTGAACCACCCTTGCATCCCAGAAATAAATCCCACTTGATCAATTATTTTTTAAATGCATTTTTAGATTTGGTTTGCTAATATTTTGAGGATTTTTACACCTCTGCTCATCAGAGATAGTGTTGTGTAGTTATCTTTTTTTAGTAGTGTCTTTATCTGGTTTCAGTATCAGGGTAATGCTGGCCTCATAGAATAAATTTGAAAGTTTGCCTTTCCTATTTTTTGGAATAGTTTGAGAAGAGCAGGTATTAATATTTCTTTAAATGTTTGATAGAATTCATCTGGGAAGCTGTCTGGTCCTGAACTTTTGTATTATTTTGGAGTTTTTTCATTACTGATTTAATTTCATTGCTAGAAATCAGTCTGTCCAAATTTTCTATTTCTTCCTGATTCAGGTTTGGGAGGTTATATGTTTCTAGGAATTTATCCATACCTTCTAGGTTGTCTAATTTGTTGGCATATAATTTTTCATGATATTCTTTTATGTGTGGTGTCCATTTCTCCTCTCTCATTTCTGATTTTATTTAAATTCTGTTTTTGAGACTGGCTAAAGGTTTATCGATTCTGTTGATCTTTTCAAGGAACCACCTCCTGGTTCACTCATCTATTGATTTGTTTTTTAGTTTCTATTTCATTTCTTTTTTTTTTTTTAAGATTTTACTTATTTATTTGAGAGGTCAAGAGCAAGAGCAGGGGAGAGTCAGAGAGAGAGGGACAAGAAGACTTCCTGTAGAACAGGGAGCCCAACATGGGGCTTGATTGGGGGCGCCATCCCAGACCTCAGGAACCTTACCTAAGCCAAAGGCAGACGCTTAACGGACTGAGCCACCCAGGTGCCCCATCTATTTATTTTTTGCTTTAATATTTATTGTTTCCTGCCTTTTACTGGTTTTGGGTTTTATTTGCTCTACTTTTACTCGCTCCCTTAGGTTTAAGTTTAGGTTGTATGAGATCTTTCTTGCTTCTTGAGGTGGGTATACTTACCTCTTAAGACTGCTTTTGCTAAATCTGATTTTGGACCACTGTGTTTTCATTTTCACTTATCTCCATGTTTTTTTTTTTTTAAATTTCCTCTTTGATTTCTTGGTTGACTTATTGTTTAGTAGCATGTTATTTAACCTCCTTTTGTAGTTTTTTTTTCCCCTAGACTTTTTATCGTGGTTGATTTCTAGTTTCATAGTGTGCAGTCAGTAAAGTTTCATGGCATGACTTTGATATTTCTTAGTTTGCTGAGACTTATTTTGTGGCCTAATACGTGATCTGTTTTGGAGAATGTTCCATGAGCACTTGAGAACAATGTGTCTCCTGCTGTTTTAGGATGCAATGTTCTGAATATATCTGTTATCTCTATCTGGTCCAATGTGTCATTCAAAGTCACTGTTTCCTCATTGATTTTGTTTGGATGTTTTCCCATTGATGTAAGTGGGATGTTTAAGTCCCCTACTATTACTTATTACTATCAATTACTTCCTCTATTTGCTATTAGTGGCTTTAGGTATTTGGGTGCTCCTTTGTTGGGCACATAAATATTTACAATTGTTTTCTCTTCTTGTTGGATTGTTCCTTTTGTGGTTATAGAGTGTCCCTTGTCTCTTGTTGCTATCTTTTTTTTTTGAGATAATGTGTGGGTTTTTTATTTGTATGTTTAATATTTTAATTTTACAGTGAATACATATATTTATAGTTAGAAAAATAATAATTTTTAGTTAGCCCCAAAACATTTTCTTTTTAATTTAGCTTCATGAAAAATAAATAAATAAAAATTTTCTCAACACAGCTCTACATGCTTATATCTAATAGGGGAGAAAATGTTAGTAGTCCTCAAAATGAAGCCATGAAGTCATCATATCTACTGTTATAACTAATCAAATCAAATAGTTAACAAATGACAAATAATCTGGCTCAAAATTATACTTTTTAAAAATAATTACTGTAAACTAAGGATCCCTGTATGGGTTTCTCTTCAAGCATATTTGAATCATCAAAGCAATTCACAATCATTGCTGTTCTTTCCTCCAAAGTAAGTCAAGCATAAAACAAATCTACCCTGATTCACATACGTACAAGAGCAGTTTCATGATATCCAAATCATTAGGCACAAAGCTATCTTTGTTTTTAATGTCTATTTTGTCCAATAGAAGTCTTCCTACCCCAGATTCCATTCTGCATGTGTTTTTAGGTCTGAAATGGGTCTCTTGTAGGCAGCATATAGGTGGATCTTGCTTTTTTTTAAAAATCCATTCCATCACCCTGTGTCTTTACACTGGAGTACTTAGTCCCTTTACATTCAAAGTACTTGTTGATAGGTATATACTACTGCTGTTTTGTTACTTGTTTTATGATGGTTTTGTAGTTCTTCTGTTTCTTTTCTTGCTGTCTTCTCTCACAGTTGGCTGGTTTTCTTTAGTGATATAATTGGATTCCTTTCTCTTTATTGTTTGCATATTATTGGTTTTTGATTTTTGGTTAACCATTTAGTTTATATATGGCATCTTATTCATAGCGGTTGGTATTAGGTTGATGGTCACTTAAGTTTAAATCCATTCTTTACTCCTCTCATCCTCACTTTTAGGTATATGGTGTCACATTTTACATCCTTTATGAATGCCTTAGCTTATTTTTATAGATACAATTAAGTTTACTGCTCTTGTGTTTCCCACTTTTCTTAGTCCTACTTATGGTTTTCCTGCCTACTCACCTGTCCCCTTTAACATTTCTGGAAGGCTGGGTTGGTGGTGACAAACTCCTTTAACTTCAGTTTGTGCAGGAAACTCTCTCTCCTTCCACCTTTTTTTTTTTTCCCCTCTGATAGCTTTTTATTTTTCAATGATAGCCTTGATGGATAGAGTATTCTTGGTTGTATGTTTTTCCTTTCAGCATTTTGAATATATCATTTTGCTCCCTTCTAGCCTTCAAAGTTTCCACTGAAAAATTAGTGGGAAGTTAATGAAATTTCCCTTGTATATAATGGTTTTCATTTGTTGCTTTTAAAATTCTTTGCCATTTTAATTATTGTGTATCTTGGTATGGACCTCCTTGGATTGATACTGTTGCCAGTTCTTTGTCCCTCCTGGATCTATATTTCTATTTCCTTCCCCAGGTTCAGGAATTTTCAGCTGTTATTTATTCAAACAAATTTTCTCTCTTATCATTCTAGGATTCCTCTAGCGTGAATGTCACTGTGCTTGATGGTGGTGTGAGTTCCCTAAGTCTACTCATTATTATTGCTTTCCGTTATTCTATCCTCCAGATCATGATCCAGTCTTCTGCCTGTGCTTCCTGAAGTCTACTGGCCATTCCATCTACTGTGTTTTTAATTTCATTTACTGAGTTCTTCATCTCTCTTTTTTTTTTTCTGTTTGTTATGGGTCTCACAGAGGTTGTCCACTCTTTTCTCAAGTCTCAGGAGTATCCATATGACCATTACTTTAAATTCTCTACTGGATATATTATCTTCATTTTGGTTATGACTCTTGCTCTGATTTTGTCCTTTCATTTGGCATATATCCTCTGTCTCCTCATTTTGTCTAACTCTGTTTCTGTGGGTTAGGAAAGTCAGCTACATTTCCTGTACTTGAAAGTAGTGGCCTTATGAAGAAGAGGTCCCAAAATGCCCTACAGTGCAATGTCTCCTCTTCATAAGAACCTGGAGCTCCAGGGGTATCTCCTATATGTATTGTGTGTACCTTAATCTGGCCTTCAGTCCACATTCACCTGTTGTGGTCAGGGTTTGGTTCTTGGTGCCACCTTGACTTGTTTACCAAAGGTACAGTAGCATTGAACTGCAGGGCATTTTCCCTGTTGTCCCCTGAGAAGCTGTTATTGGTGTGTGGGGCCTGCAGTCAAATGAAGTATTTTTCCCCAGTCCACCCTGGGGCCCCAGTTGGATGGGTGTGTTTTGCTATCTTCCCCTCTCGCTGGGGTAGGAGTTACTTTGGAGTGGTGCTGGTCCCTGCAAGGGCTGCTTGCACATTGCAAGTCTTGTAGCACTGCTCTAGGATCCCCAGAAAAGGGGATATTGGAGGGGGAAAGTCTATAGGAGAGTGTCAGGGTGGAACATGCAGTTTTAGCAAGGTATGGAGAGGTCTTCTGTGGGAGGGGACCTGGAGACAAGGCCTGGATGGAGGCAGTGTGTCTGCAGCATACTGTAGGGATAGAATGTTTCTGGCAAGTTAGGTAGCATGTGTTGGTGTAGTCTTGGTTTCTGCAGGTGTGGGTGTGTCTAGGTCGGGGGACAGAGGAGAGGAATGGTACTTGCCAGCTCCTTGGTTCCTGGAGAAGTCTCCCAAGGATCCCTGTCCCTCCAGTACATGCTCTGAGGTTAGTAAACAAATCTCATTCCCTATTTCCCAGATAGTTTTCAAACTGCTGCTTCTATACTCTATCTCCACAGGGCTATTCATTGTGTTCTTTCTTTAATGGTGGGATCTCATTTTCCTTTTGCCCTCCCAGCTCTCCTAAAGCTGCTCCTGCTAATTCTAAAGTTTGGGGTGTTAAGCTCTGCTCATTATAAGAACTGGTAAAATTTGGCCCCTCTGGTTTTCAAAGCCCAATGTCATAGGGATTTGTCTTCCTGTACCTAGGGTTGGGGGTCTTTTTCTTTACCCTCTTTGTGCCCACAGGATTCCTTTCCTTCAACACAGTCTTTTGGGTCTGTTTACCTCCTGACTGCATCTCCATCTTTCCTATCCTCTTTGATGTGTCCTCTTCTCTACATTTATCTGTGAAGAGTCTTGTTCTGCTAGCATTGAAGTCATTTTCTGGGTCATTTACACTGATGTGGGCATTATCTAGTTGTATGCATTGGATGAGGGGGGCTTTGAATCCACCTACTCCAGTCTCCCCCTGAAATCCTCCAGAATGTTCATGTTAAATCTATTTTTAAGAAGAGGAAATTGATGCACAGAGAGGTTAAGTGCTTTATCCAATAGCACACAGAAAATAGAATCCACTCAGAAAAGCCACTAAATCCAGAGTTATTTAGCTTTAACTCCTCATTCCCAGGATCTCCTCATAGACAAGGGATTTATAAATAGTCCAGCCTCCTTCTAAAGTAGTAATTCAATTTCTCAAAGTGTACAGATTCAGGGAAGAAGGGAAAACAAAGGTCAACATATTTTGAAAGGTATATTTCAGGTGTTATCTTTTCTCTCAGTGCAAATAAGCAAGGTTTCCTCCCCTGTTTTCTTTCCCCTTTCATGAAGTTAAATGGGTGTGGAGTGCAGACAGGGGAAATAATCATGCCTCAAACTATTTTTAAAAATTTCTGGGAAGTACCACAAATCAGAAAGGTTGTAATTCTGAATTTTATGGTAAGGAGTTGTATTATTCTGTTAGTGTGTACACAGAATGCCTCAATGTTAATATGACCAAATTATATCCATTAAATCCTCAATTATTTTACATTAAAAAATTAAATACAAAGTTTAATAGTAGAAGAAACCAGAAATGATGATGGCTTCCAGACTGTGATGGGCTTTAGTAGGTCAGGGGTCAGAAAATCATGTGGGGCCATAATTTTTCAATTTTTACATTAACATCTGGTATTAAATGTCTGAAGTTTGCTTTACTGCGTCACATTTCATTCCTTGGTGAGAAATCATAAACTTTTGCAATTCTCCAGACTAAGCATTTCGCCAAACTGCCTGGAAACCAGAACTAAATGACCCATGTGTTTCAAAATGCTCATTGCAAAATATTTGGAGGAGCTGGCTGGGTTAATCTGTACGTGTGGAGCTATGACTTAACCAAGAAAGGGGCCTATCTGTTCTCGTGTTTCAAAACTTCCTGGCACATCTATTCCTGTAACTGGTGCAGAATGCAAATCAGTTTGGAGCTGCGTAAGTAAATGTCCAGAGTTCAAGAAATAATAACGATGATTTGGCCAGAATCTCTGGCTATCTCAGTTTGGATTCCCGTAAGATTTAGAAGGGCAAGTTTAAATTTTTTAATAAACTGCAGCCCTGGGCTTATACAGAAAAAATTTTATTGAACCAGGATACATGGAGAGATGATTGTTAACTTAATTTGAAAGTAATGATTAAGGAGAAATCTAGTCATTTCATTCTTGTTGCAAATTTTTCTATACTCCCTGTCTTCTTCTATGTAAATATGAGCAGTGAGTAGGATACTTCTTTAATGGTTGATGACTTTACTTCTCAGTGTACAGCACTACGGAGATCTATAAATACAGCTGATGTACAGAGATTAGATAAGAATTTCTCTGACTCCAGCACATCCTCAGAAAAATGTTTGAATAAAACTCCTGTTATTTTCTTGAGATGATGTCACTTTCATTAAGTGATGATTGAAGAAGAATTAGTTTGGGATAATTAGGTGATTGGGGAGATATTAAAATTATTAATCAGTTCATAAGGGACATTGACAATAAGAATGGACGTGGGCCATTAATAACTGTTGCTGCCTCACCGCTAATGGTGGCTGGCACTCATTCCAAGTAGCATATGGAAACAATTCCTATCTTTCTTTATAAGGTGCCTACTTGGTCTGAACCAGATAAAAACAAGATTTGTAAGCCAAGAAATCTATAGATACTATAGGGAAGGTCCAAATATTTTCTTGGTATTGCTTTATACCAGCTAATAGTTTGTTTTCTAATAGCTGTAAGGTGGGTCTTGAACAACAGGAATAGCTTCTACCTGCACAACGTTAATGACCAAATATCCTTTAGTATTGCAAATAGTTTCTTATCTATATGAATTACTGATATTATTGATCAAATAGTTTTATAAGTAAAACATTTATAAATTATCGTTTGGGAGTTTAAATTTTTGATGAAGGAAAAGATTACTGGAAATATCTTTTTGATTGGCAGGGTTTTGTTTTACGGTTCTGTTTCTTCCTCAGGGTTCTCACAATGTGAGGTTTATATATTGCCTACTTCCAGTAATTTCATCATCTCAGATGAAATGTGCTAAAACACTCATCACCACTGGGCTAATAAGCATAGAGTGTGGGGAGAGGAGCAGATAAGATACACGAGGAGGAGAAACAGTTTCTCTTTCCTGCTCTTGGAGATGTTCTAATCTTGAATTTTTCTGCTGTCCTTTACATCTACCATAGTTCATTAAATTCAAGATGCTTTCATTTCAAAGATGCACTATTAATTTGTATATTGCTTGAAAACAAAAACAATATTGCCCATTATTTTTGTAAAGCTGCTATTGCTTGTATTCCTAATTTAAGAGCTATCAAAATACAAAATATGGTAATTGTTGCATTGGAGCAACTGAGAAATGGCTGGTGAGAAACTATAGTGTATGGTACCTATTATTCTAAGATATTTTAAGGGGTTATTAGTTTCACTAGTTATTCAGGATAGGAAAAGTTTTATCTTTTAGGAAAAAGAAACGCACAATGAAAAGGGAGAGCCTGGTGAGGCAGGAGCAAGAGGGCATTCTCCCAAGGGAAACTAACAGATGGCCTTGACACAGAGCACTGGCGATGCCTAGAACAAGGAGAGAACTACTACAACTGACCGCCCCCCTCCTCACTCTCTCCCAGCATCATAGGATAAATAACCTATGTGGCAGCTTCACAGGAACTATGGGCTTTGCCCAGTGCTGAGAGAACATCATTTCCTTCTTAGAACCTGCTGTGTAGTCTCTGAAGTCTCTAGGATTTAATCGGTATCATTTAGGCAAGTTAATCTGACTAATTTACTTATATCTTATTTTTTTGCTAGAGCATCCTCACAAGAAGAATGAGAAAAGGAGATCTGCTTATTAATTTTAGAGAGGAAGGCAGGTGGTGTGGCGATTGGGAGTCTGGGATCTGGAATGAGTAGCTCAGATTTAGCTCCACTCTAGGCGAGTGCCTTCACTATCACTTCAGGCTTAGTTTCACTTACATATATGACTGGAATAGTAATCTTCCCTACCCATATAGCTCCTGTGAGGATCAGATAAGACCATGCTTATTGCAAAACACACTTGTCATAGTGCCTAGCTCACACAAAAAGCTAAATAAATAACTACAAGCTGTCCACTTTGCCAGAAAGAGCAATTGGGGGTCTGTACTCCAGAGAGCTGCATTTCACATGCCCAGAGATTTAACATAACTTTGTTTTGAAATTTGGGGCTTATAGAAGCTAGAGAGGGGTAGATTGTTGAAGAGAAGGAGGGACTCTAGGGGTTGAGGAGAAGCCTCAGTGAATGAATGCTGGAAAGATGTGGAATTCTTAAACCTGGGAGATGAAGGGATAGTGTATTCTTTTGAGTAGTAGAGACCCTAATCCCAATGCCTTGCAGAGACCCAAGAGATGGCAAGTAAAATAACACCTCTGTGCCTGGGGTATAGTCACTAAGACATTCAGAGCAATGACCTCTGTCCTCTACAGCTTAGTCTGGGCCCAGTATGGAGCTGGGAGCATGGCTATGCCCAGATATGCAGAGCCAGACATTAGCATAGTGACACATGGGCCTTGGAAATAAAGGTTGCTGGAACCAGGTAAGACCTGAAATTTTTCTAAGAGACAATGAGATGGAGTAGGGAGACTGGAGATTCAGAGCTAGTCTAATTGGATATAGAAAGGTAAAAGAATATGACACTTTTTATATCGTTCTTCTATGGAGCAAACCTATACCCATTAAATAATTCTTTGATTCACTATTTTATATAATAGTTATCATTATCAGCTTATTCAGAGAAGGAGTCTAATGAAGTATGTGTGTCTATACAAGCTGCTTGTAGGGCTCTTGTGCTGTCCTTTTACCCACACCGTGGTAGTGTTCCTACTAGACTTCAGTCTAGTCTACCCACTAGACTGAAATCAAGGTTATCAGGTCTAAGCTCCCAAAGGCTATTTCCAATTGGATATTCACTCTTAATAACTGCCATTTACCCTTGACATGGGTTTTCTACCTGATCTTCTAGCAAATGGCCTGGAGACTTCCTCTAAAATAGGACTTCTGGGGGAGATGGTGGAGTAGGAGGATCCTAAGTTCACCTCTTCCCAGGAATACAACTACATAACACCAATATCAATGTAAATAACACAGAAAACAATGCAAAGAATGGCAGAACAGAATTTACACAGCTAAATGTAGAGAAGAGGCCATGTCCGAGAGGGTAGGAAGGGCTAAGACACTATTGGGAGCTAAATAAACCCAGGGAACTGTCTGCAGTAGGGAGGGACTCAGCAAGCACAGAGAAGGGTAAAGACAGATCCTTATACCAGAAACTCCAGGCACAGGGAAGACGAATCCCCATAACATTTGTCTTTGAAAACCAGAGAGGCATAATTTCATGAGTTCCTACAAGGAGTGGGGCTTAACACCTAGAACTTAAAATCAGTAGGCTCAGCTCTGGAAGAGCCTGGAAGGCAAGAGGACACAGTCCCTGCCCTCAAAGAGCAAAATGAACAGCGCCGTGGAGATACAGCAGAGAAGCAGCAGTTTGAAAAATACCTAGTCAATTGTGGGGAAGGGGTTTATATGCTAACCTCAGAGCATGTATTGGGAGACTTCCTGGGAGACTTCTCCAGGAACAAAGGAGCTGGCAAGTGTCATTTCCCTTACTACCTAACAGCACGCCCTGCCACTGCATTCTACTACAGACATACCCCTTCCAGCCAGGCCTTGGCTCCTGGTCTCCCACTGGAGGCCTGTCCAAACCTTGTTAACACTGCAGCCCCACCCATGTGGACCCTGTGGACATGGCTCCTCCATCTAGGCCTTTGGTCCAGATCATTTCCTACAGGAGATCTGCATAAACCTTGCTAACACCAAGCACTCCACACGTGAGTTCTTCTGTGGACAACCCCCGCCCCCCCCCAGCTGCCCCCAATAGTCCTTGGCAGGAGCACACCCGATATATTTGTACAAGTCTGGCAGTACACATGCAGCCCCTTCAGGGACTGGCGCCACTCCAAAGTCAGGGCACCTCTGCCCTAGGGAGGGGAAGATAATCACACACATAGATCAATCCAACTGCAGCCCCAGCATTGAGGTGGGGGCAGACATCAGGTCTGGTAGCAGGCCCTGTCCACCAAGGTTCCTGAGGGGGACAACACAGGGGAAGCACCCTGTAGTTCAGGGCTACTACATCTTTGGCAAACACTTGGTTGCCTCAATTCAAGCCCAGAGCAGCTCCAGATTGGCCCAATAACACAGGGACTAAACTCTGCCCACAATAGGCAAAAAGCCATTGCAAATGACTGGTCTGGAGGCATACACAGCTCAGCCACAACAGTAGGACACATACAACACACATAGGAGACCCCATAAAGCACAAGGTTTTGGCCAACAGAGAACACTGAACTCTAGGGCACTACAGGACCTCTTCTTCATAAGGACACTACTTTAAAGAACAAGAGATTTAGATGACTTTGCTAACACAGAGAAACAGGCAAAATGAGGATTCAGAGCAATACATGCCAAATGAAAGAAAATGACAAAGATCGTAGCAAAAGTGCTAAACAAAATAGAGATAATATGCCTGATAGAGAATATAAAGTGGGTCATACTCAATGGACTTGAGAAGAGTGGAGGAACACAATGAGAGCTTCAACTGAGATAGAAAATGTAAAAAGAACTAATAAGAGATGAAGAGCGCAATAACCAAAATTAAAAACACACTAGGTGGAATAAATAGTAGACTAGAGGAAGTGGAAGAATGGATCAGTAACCTGGAGGACAGAGTAATGCAAAGCAATCAAGCTGAACAGGAGAGAGAAAAAAAATTAGAATAAACTAAGTGAACTCAGCAATATCATCAAGCATAATAACATTTGCATTATAGGGATCCCAGAGGGAGAAGAGAGTGAAAGGGGAGCAGAAAACTTATTTGAAGAAATAACAGCTGGAAACTTCCTGAATCTGGGGAAGGAAACAGAAATCCAGATTCAGGAGGCATTGACAGGTTAGGATGGCCACACTAAGAGACATAGTAATTAAAATGGCAAAACATAGTGACAGACGATTTTAAAAGCAACAAGAGAAAAGAAAACAGGTACATACAAGGGAAATCCCACAAGCCTATCTGCTTTTTCAGCAAAAGTTTTGCAGACTAGAAGGGAGAAGTATGATATATAAAGAAAAAAACGTGGGGCGCCTGGGTGGCTCAGTGAGTTAAGCTCTCCCTTCAGCTCAGGTTATGATCTCTGGGTCAAGGAATTGAGTCAGCATCTGGCTTTCTGCTCAGCAGGGAGCCTGCTTCCCTCTCTCTCTGTCTGCCTCTCTGCCTACTTGTGATTTCTGTCAAATAAATAAAATCTCAAAAAAAAGAAAAAAGATCTACAACCAAGAAGACTCTATTCAGCAAGGCTATCATTGAGAGTGGAAGGAGAATAAAGTGTTTCCCAAACAAAAGTTAATCACCACTAAACCAGCCCTAGAAGAATTGTTAAAAGGATTACTTTGAGTGGAAAGGAAAGACCATAAGTAGGAATATGACAAGGAGGAATCATGAAAGTGGTAAAATTAAGTCTCTATAAAAATGAAGGAATTTGGGGTGCCTGGATGGCTCAGTGGGTTAAAGCCTCTGCCTTGGCTCAGGTCATGATCCCAGGACCCTGGGATCAAGCCCCGCATCGGGCTGTCTGCTCAGCAGGGAGCCTGCTTCCCTTCCTCTCTCTGCCTGCCTCTCTGCCTACTTGTGATCTCTGTCTGTCAAATAATAAATAAAATCTTTAAAAAAAAAATGAAGGAATTTACAAAATACAAGGATATAAAATGTGAAACCCAAAAAGTGGGGTGGGGGGAGGAGAGGAGTAAAGAACGGGTTTAAACTTAAGTGACCAGGGGCGCCTGGGTGGCTCAGTGGGTTAAAGCCTCTGCCTTCGGCTTATGTCGTGATCCCCAGAGTCCTGGGATCAAGCCCCGAATTGGACTCTCTGCTCAGCAGGGAGTCTGCTTCCTCCTCTCTCTCTGCCTGCTTCTCTGCCTACTTGTGATCTGTCAAATAAATAAAATCTTAAAAAAAAACCCAAAACTTAAGTGACCATCAACTTAACTGCTATAAGCATGTCATATATAAACCTAATGGTAACAACTAGTAACTGGTAATAGACATGCAAATAGTAGAGAGAAAGGATTCCAGGTATGTCACTAAAGAAACCAAGCCCACTGTGAGAGAAGAGAACGACAAAAATTACCCTAAGTAACAAAATGGCAATAAGTATATACCATCAATAGTTACTTTGAATGTAAAGGGAGTAAATGCTCCAATCAAAAGACTAAACCTGGCGATTCACAGACCTGTACCCCTGGGGCTAATAATACATTATATGTTAATAAAAAATAAACATTTAAAAAAATAGACTTTAAAAACAAAGACTGTAACAAGAGAAAAGGATACTATATAATCTTAAAGGGAATAATCCAACAAGAAGGTATAGTTATAAATATTTATGTACCCAACATGGGAGTACTCTAGTACAAAAAGCAGCTAATAACACATATAAAGCAAGTAATCAGTAGTAGTATAATAATAATAGGGGATTTTAACACTGCACTTACTCATAGGACAGATGATCCAAACATGAAATCAACAAGGAAACAGTAGCTTTGAATGACACATTGGACCAGATGGATCTAACAGACATATTCAGAACATTCCATCCTGAAACAGCAGAATACACAATCTTCTCAAGTGTACATGGAACGTTCTGCAGAACATATCACATAGTAAGACCACAAGTCTCAACAATTTAAAAAGATTGAAGTCATCCCATTCACCTTTTCCAACTACAACACCGTGAAACTAGAAATCAAGCCTGAAAAAACACACAAATACATGGATTTGAAACAACATGCTACTAAACCATGAATGGGCCAACCAAGAAATCAAAAAGGAAATTTAAAAATATGTGGAGATAAGTGAAGATGAAAGTGGTTCAAAATCTTTGGGATTCAGCAAAAGCTATTCTAACAGGGAAGTTTATAGCAATATAGGCCTACCTCAAGAAGCAAGAAAAACCTCAAACAACCTAAACTTACCCCCAAGGGAGCTAGGAAAAGAAGAGCAAAAAAAACCAAAAAACAAAAACAAAAAAAACCCACTCAAACCGGAAGAAGGAAGGAAATAATAAACACTGGGCATAAATAAATGAAATAGAAACTAAAAAACAAACAAAAACAAAACAAAACAAAACAATAGATCAATGAAACCAGGAGCTCGTTCCTTGAAAAGATCCGAATTGACAAACCTCTAGCCATACTCATCAAAAAAAGAAAAAGAGAGAGAGGACTTAAGAAATGAAAGAGGAGAAATAACGGACACCATAGAAATAGGATTGTAAGAGAATATTTTGAAAAATTATATGTCAGCAAATTAGACAACCTAGAAGAAATGGACAAATTCCTAGAAACATATATATTCCCAAACTGGAATCAGGAAGAAGTAGAAAATTTGAAAAGGCCAGTTAGCAGCAATGAAATTGAATCAGTAAACTCCCTTTCTTGTTTCTGCCTTTGGAGAAGAGACTGAGTAAGTCTGTCCTCATGACAGCCCCCTGACTGTTAGAAAACAGGGGTTCTTCCCTCTGTCCTCCATTCTACTCTATCACATCACATCTTCCATTGACTGCCTGTAATCCTAAAGTGGACTGCAGAATGATAGAAGTTGGAATCACCCCAGATCTCTCAAATATTTTCATCTTTCCAGGGCACCTTGTCTATATTTCGGAGGCAGTGCCTTGAGGCTGACAAAATATGAAAAATAGAAAGTAAGGGAAAGGCAATATTTGGAGGCATTTCCAGAGACTGGCAAGCTGATTTCCAAATAGTCACAGGGTTTCACTGGTACTGTTGCTTAGTGTGGGTAGTCCTGTGTGCCCTTGGCATATGATTAGTTGAGGAACAAAAGCCAGCAACAACATGGAAAATGTTCCCCTAGTAAAAGGAGAGATGCAAGGATTGTGGGGGGACTTAGAAGTGGTGGAGTTTCTGGGGAGAAAACCATGGGACAGCATGGTTTAGGAAAGACATGAAAGACCATCTACACTATGTGCAGTCTGGCTTCCTGGGAAAAGGACGAGAGGAGAAATCAGGATATGGCTATGACTTAGAAAGTCCCCTGTGGGACCATTTAGCAAAGACACTTATTGTCCCTATGCTCATGTCCCCACTGGGAAAATGAGGATTACATGAGAGAATGATTATAACATAGCTGGCATTTTTTTAAAGCCTTTATTAAGTACTGGGTATTGTACTAAGCCTCACATTCATTATCTCATCCAATTCTCATAACAACCCAGTGAGGTAGATACCATAATTATCCCTGTTTTCAAGTGAAAGGACTAACTAGACCCCAGAGAGGGTAGGTAACAAACCCAGAGGTATGAAGTCCCTGGAGGAACTGGGAATCAACCCTGGGAGTCTGGTTTACTCATGTGCTCTTAATCCAATGCCATCTCTCACATACACTTAGACCATATGTTCAATCCTTCTCATTCCTGGGTGGCTTACCTTTGGGTCACAAGTGTGCACACTTCTCATTAAGGCTCTTCATTTTTTCTAATTCCTCAGCATATCCTGTATTTGGCATTCCTTAGCTTTTTCTTTTGACATTTTTTTTCCACCCAACTATCAACCTGTGAGTCAATATAAGGAAGAAAAGGGGAAGTTATTTTCCTTAGAAGTTTATCTACTTTTGTTCCTATAATAGAAAGTCAATACCTGCCTTGAGCTAATACCAGGCATGTGTCAATTATGCTATGGAGCCCTGCTCTGAGGGTTCTCCAGACACAAAGACTGGAATCAATCACAGTAAATTCCATATGCAGGTTGCTTTCCCCCATTTAGCTTTGTAAATTGTTCAGCACTCACACGATTTTTTTTTTTTTTTATGGCCATTAAAGTATTCTTTAGCTAGGTCAGCCAGAAGAGGTTGCTCCAAATTTTTGAATCAGCACTAGAGCCCTGAAGGGTTAAAATACTTGGGTCACTTTCGGCTACTGGCTTCTAGTTTTTAGCGCTGATCACTAGCAGGAAAACCTCCAATTTTTCATCTTTCTTGAGTTGTTAGATTTCTGTTTTATATGTGATCATAGGTGTTTTGAATGGATGCATAATTTGCTAGTAAGTTGATTTTTTTTTGCTCTGAAGGTACTTTTACCATATGAAAGATTGCCAAGAACAAAATGTCTATGCCATGCCAAAAAATCAGTCTCACTAATCTGTTTATTATAAAAGAATTGTTTTAGCATTTCTTCACATCTCCCCATTCTGTTCCTGTTGGCCACCATTGCTGCCTTTTCCTTACCATATTTCTCCATACAATCAAGTCACAAGTATGGAGATGTTTAGCAAGATACAAAGGTAAGTCATTTATTCTGTAACCCCCCAATGTTCACTTGAGTAAGGATGGCACCAGAACCTTGATATTCTTCTGACTGGATGAGTGTTGATTAGAAGATAAGATACACTAGCCAACTTCAGTGAAATGGTTGACCACTATACATATCTGCAGGATCACACTTATTATAGTTGTGCTGATTATATATTTTAAGCATGTCTGTTCCTCTAGACAGAGAAGTCCTATAGGAAAGTTTCCATGTCATATTTGCCTTTGAATTTTCAAGTGCATTGCACAGTTCTTGGCAGATAATTTATTGTCACAATATTTGCTAAATGAATGAATGGTCATGATTCAGACTTATTTTTAAAATAAAAATTCTGTTCTGCACAAGGCACTGACGTGGTCTTTTTGGCAACATTAGATTTGGAAAACATATCTCCCACTTAACCACGGAGGCATGAATATTGTGTGTTGACCACATCCTGGGGATAAATTCTATAGTTTCTCTGCTTTAATCATTCTTCTTGGTCAATATCCGGCATAGAGTGAAAGCCCACAGGAGTTACTAAGTCCTTAAAAATACCTCATCAACTGCACCCACACACAGAATATCTATTTCAAATGCACTGCTGTCTTTTGGGCTTTAAGGCAAATGTTTTCTCTCTAATAAAGTATTTTTCCTTTGAACTGAATTTTTATATATACATTTTCCCCAGTCTTGGTTGTCTTTACTTGTTTATATTTTACCATTATTTATTGTATCTATTCATATGGCAAGTCACTTTGAATTCTTTGGAAAATGAGAGGGGATATGACTAAATAAATTTTAAAAATACTGCTATGTCCTAGGTGGGTGAATGGAATTCAAATCAGAGACTTCGGGAGGAGGTAGATGGACCTCTTCCATGGTCCACTCCATGATCCCGGGTAGGTCACTTAATTCACATTACTCTTTGATTCTTCTAGTTGACGTAAATAGTTGAAAAATCGTACCTTCAAAATATTGACTGGAAGGCTTTTTTTTTTTTTTCTTGAAGAACAGTGACTTAGTCATCGTACTAAAAAGAACCTGTCACGCCTCCTCAGCAGTTCTTTCCAGCCCCAAAAGAATTGTGTTTTGTTCTTCAGGTCCTGAGGGACAGAATGCCTCATGAAGACATTCTTCTTACTTCTTGGAAAATCAATTAATAAAGCAATAGACTACGTATCTGGTATCTGTGGGGAATATAGGAACAGTGTGAAACAGCCTAGACCCTCAAGGGACTTCAGGTTGACAAGGAACAGAGCTTGGCACTCAGCACAGGAGAGCAATAGAAATAAATCCGCACTTGGAATCAGAACACCTGGGTTTGGCCGTGCTCTGGGATCTTGAGCCTTTTACTTAATTTTTCAGACTTCAGTCCCTTGCTTGTCAAATAGAGCTAATAGTGCGGCTGCAGTCAGGATTAAATAAGAGAATGAACATCAAAGAAGCTTACCACTTGTACAATAATATCAGGAGTACATGCTACAATGAAGAAATAGTGTTTATATTTAATACAAAGTGATGGGCATTGAAGAGAACTTTGGAGGTATACAGACCTGGATTCATACGTCTTTACTAGTTGTCTGGTTTCAGGCAAGGTACTTGACACCTATGATTCTCAGTTTCTTAATCTGTATAACAGGTATAGATGGAGCATGGTAGAGCTCCTAGGAAAATTGGTGGCAAAGGACAGAAAGCATGAAGTAGAGTAGCTGGCACAAAGTATGCACTGAATAAGTAAAAGATTTCACTTTGTGATTAATATGGCTTAACAACAGAAACTGTATATAACTTGGTGCTAAATTTTGTTTGCTTATAGCCTGTGGGTAGTATACGAATTCAGAGAAGAGGAATATGAACTATATTTGGGGTCTTGTTAAAAAGACTTCATGGAAGAAGGGTGATTTGAGATAGACCTGGAAAAATGAGTAGCTTTGCTTAGGTGGAATAAACAGTATCGTTTACCCAAACTGGTTCTCTGGGTGTAGACAGCATAGTTATGATCACACTTGAATTTTTCCTGGTCATTGTATAGCACCTAGCACAGGAGCTTGGAAATTATTTATATACATCTGTCACTCTGTGGATTGCTGGAAGAAAGGAAACACATTGTTTTAATCTTTCTGTTCCTTAGTAGTGGCTTTCAATCCTGATGGCTCTCAACTCCATGAATATCACCTAGAGAGCTTTTAAAACTACCCATGCTGAGGCCACATGCCAGTCTCATTACACAGGACTCTCAGGGTATTAGCCTGGGTATAATGGTGTTTTTGCAAAGCCTCCCAGGCATTTATTACATAAATCCAGGTTGAGACCCATTTCCCTAGAGCATTAACTACACATGAATAGATGGTGTTCTATTGTTGAGGTGGTTGTACGGAATGCAATATGCTGGAAAACACACTGGACTGGGATTAAGAGTTGCAGGTTCTACCTATAGCTCTATCCTGATTGCTGGTGGTCTTTGGCATCCCTAGGTTCTGTGTCCTCATCTGCTAAATAGGGAGGCTGGACTCTTTCTTTCCTCTACAAGCCCTGATGTCTGTGATATAGCCAGCAGGCATCATCCCCGTGGTCCCCATCTGGGGAGCCAGGCTAAGTGGTGGAATTGTGGGGGTGCTCCTCTAGCTTTCCCCATAAATATACTTCTTTCCTTCCCCTACCAGCCCTACCCACAGGCACATGAGAGGAGCTCAACAGGGACATCTGAAAACCGTTTTCCTCTTTTCCCAAGAAATGCCATAACATCATCAATCTGTGTTTGTTTTATTTCTATTGAGGGAAATATGCCCTTCTTATTGGAAACACCTTGTGGAAAGAGGCAAGAGCCTCTCACTGCAGCCTGGCAGCTGAGAGCAGAGCTGCCGGCTGCACCCCACCTGTCCCCATAGCCGAGATTGACACAGCCCCAAATACTTTCCATACGTAAACCTTTGTGAAGTTTCCTATGCACACAGTGCAGACTAGGCCCCAGTTGCTGTTTCTGGCCAAGGTAACATAAACCACATGCCTGGAGAGGAGTCAAGGAGAATATAGTTACCCCAGAGGCAAAACACAAGTGGCACCTTCTTGTCTTAGTCATGACCCCTCCTTCCATGGACCAGGCACTGGTCAAACCTGTAGAGTAATTGCAAACATCAGAGCTGAAAATCACTGTGAACTTGGCCTAGGCCCCCTAATCCTCCTTAGAAGGCAGCTATGCATTTTTACTCTTAATAAACAGCAGAGGCGGCTGGAAATTAGAAGGAAAGTAGTATATACCTGGGGGATTTCATTTGGCATCTTAGCTTCTTATTATGGATTTACTGGATAGGAGCTGGAGTGCAGATGGCCTGTGCCCTGGTCCTTGAGCTCTTTCCTAGGTCCTGGAGGCATGTTGGGTAGAGCTGGGAGCCAGGCTGGCTTGTCTGCCATGCTGGTGAGAGTTTTGAGGAGGGGCCTCTCCTCTGGCAGGTCAATGGGTGGTAGCAGCAGCCAATCTGAGAATAGGGCATCCTGCAAGGATGAAAGTAACAGCCCTGGAATCATCTAGAGAATAATCCCTGGATTTCTGGTGATTTGTAAACAATATTTCTTGTTAGAGACTCCATTTGAGCTTCAGTTAAACACAGTGCCACAGAAGGAGCTCAGGCTCTGGAAGCAGAACAAATTCTTCCTATCTAGTCCATTGCTTCATATCTAACCCCATCATTTCATGTACTCAGAACCTCAGCCTCCTCGTCTATGAGAAGAATGGTATAGCAACTGCAGAGACAAGGATTATCTTATAAATGAGTGGGCTCTGACGCCACTCTGCCTGGGTTTGAACCCTTCTCTACCACATTGCAGCTCTGTTGGGTAAGATGGTTCTTCTTCCTCTGCTTCAC
The DNA here is from genome assembly GCF_010015895.1 of Lontra canadensis. Taxonomy (NCBI): domain Eukaryota; kingdom Metazoa; phylum Chordata; class Mammalia; order Carnivora; family Mustelidae; genus Lontra; species Lontra canadensis. Next base: position 11,719,736 of record NW_022631006.1, read on the forward strand.
TTTTCTGATCTGTAAAATAAGATTAGTAGGGTCTACCTCATAGGGCTATTGTGAGGATTAAATGAGTTAATACTTGTAAAGCTCCTAGAATAGTGACTGTACAGAGTAAGTACTCAGTAAAAGGAAGAACATTAATTGTGCATTACAGCCCTTCACACAGTGGCTGGCGTGACGTACATGGCCAGAGACTGCCAGTTATTATGACTACTAGAACTATTCACCCAGCTGGTGAAGGAACATGTGTCCTCGCCTCTCATTTCCTCCCTCAGACTTCCTTTTGTGATTCAGATATGAGTCTACTGAGGTATCATCCTGGCCCTGAGGGAACAGAAGGAAGAGTTTTGGGACCAAGCCAATAGAGCAGTGACGTCAGACTAGCAGCTCTGGCCCCATGGGAGAGCCCAGGCCCAGGAATGGCTGACCTTTCCACAGAAAGGAGAAACCACAGCAGCCCTCACTTTCCCTGGGCTCTCACTGAGTCATGCTAAGTCATTCTTGGGTCTCACCCCATGGAGAAAGGTGTTTCTACAGAAGAGAGAGAATTTGGGCCTAGGTCCCCAGGCTCTGTGCTCAGAATAGGATGTTCTGATAGAGGCCTGGGGGAGGAATGGAGTGGGGTCGAGGGGTTCAAGCTTTCTGGAGGCTTCAAAGGCCCTCTGGTAGCTATGGATGAGGCTGGGTATCAGTTTAAAAAAGAAAGTTCTCTTCTGGGGTCAGAAGAGGAGGACATTATGCTATAGAGCCAACTCTGGTTGGCTCTATAGCATAATTGCTATTCTTTTCTCTAAAATTAGTCCATGCCTTATTCCTAGAGAAAGGACTTAATTTACCTTTATATTAGAGGGGCAGTATATGTCAGGCACAGTGCTAGGGAATGACCTCAAAAGAGAATTTCATGAAATTTTAAGTAATTAATAGACAGTATTTTCAGTTTATAATATAAGTGGGTTCAAAGTCCAATGGGACATAGTGGATGGGGAGATCACACAAGGCTTCAAGGAGGAGATGATGTTGGTTTGCAGAGACAGACCCATGTAAGTTAAAATTCCACCTCTGCTACTTTGTGATCTTGGAGAAGTTATTTTAACCGGTCTGAGCCTTGGTTTCTCCACTTGTAAAATGAAGACAATGGCACCATCTTTAAAGATTTTGTATGTGGACTGAGATAAACTGTTCCAGGAACACTGTAATTAACAAATGGCAGCCATTTTTAATCAGTGAAAACCTGCATATGCCTAAAAATTCCAGGGGGAATTTTTTGAAAAATTATGGCATAATTACTATTCATGTTTTTATTTTATTGACAGTTGAATCTGAGTCTATAACCCTGCAGTAAGGATCATTGAAGACTGTTAGGTTTGCCCAAGATCCACTGAAATTCCAAGTATTCAGGAGTGAGTTCAGGTGGTGGGTCCCTGTGCACATATGGCCAGAGTTCATGAGCCAAACTTCCACATATGCATTCACATACCACTTCTATCCATGGCAGAAGGCTGCTGCAGTAGCCTAGCCTTATAGGAGGTCTTGTGGGGTCATCCACACAGTCTGGCTGCATCCTGAAGTTAGATGGAGAGGAGAAAGAGATAGGATGTCTCAGCAAGGCTCCAGGACATTCAGTTCATAAACCATGTGATTCTGTCTGTGGAAACCTCTGTCTCCATAGTGAATGAAGGGTCTCCTGTATAATGAATGACCCTTCCCCAAACTATCCAACTAGTATCTACAGAGCATCAACTTGTGTCAGGCCTGTGAGTTACATGTGGTTGCCACCTCTATGATTTCTGTATAAAATGAGAATAGCAGTAGCATTCTTGAGAATAGTTGCTTTAAGCCATTCAGCAACAAACTCCCTATAAGTATTCTTGGTTCCTTCTGCTTTTGCCATTTTCCACCAGTTTTATGGAACCTGGTCTCCATTTTTATTTTTTGAGATCTCTTCCTCTCCTCTCGTGATCCAGACTGTGCTGTATCTTGAAGAGACTTGATACTCATTTAGCCAAATGAGGAGCTAAATACTCCTTATTTAGCCAAAAAAAAAACTTGAAAATGGGCTTGGGTGTATCCAAGACTAAATGGGGTTCACTCCTCACTCATCTCCCCTTTCCATGTACCTAGGTTATTTAATTGTGAGTTCTCTTATGGCAGTTAGGGATTAATTTATGTGTACTGTACAGTTGTGACTCAGAGATTGTTGTGTTTTCAATGAGCAATCTCCAGCTAGAATACACACTCTTTGTGGTCAGGCACCATGTCTTTTCATTCTTTTATGGTCCTGATTTCTTTTAAGGGTATCGTTAAAACAAGTCTCAAAAACAACTTCCTAAAATAGGGCCAAAGAATAGTTGACCCCTGCTTGGCTATAATGCCACTGAGATAATGCAGTAGTTATAGGAACTTTCTGGATATTCCTAAAAAGCTGGCTTAGAATATGATAGGATCAGGTCTGGTCCTCACCTACCTCTCCATTCATCTCACATCGTACCCCTCCTCACTCTTTAATCTCAAGACTTACTGGCTCTCTTGAAGTACTTCACAGATGCTACTTTGTACACATTTTTCCCTTTGTCTGGAAGGAGCTTTCTCCCACCCTTCACTCCTCCCACACATACCCTGCTCACTTTTGCCAAATTAACTCCCACTCACTTTTGAGAATTTACCTCAGTTACCACTTTTTCAATGAGCCTTTCCTGATTTTCCTCCCTACAGAAAAATCCTTTTATTTCTCATATTCTTGCTGCACATTTATTTACTGTTCCTTTAGGGAACTTAATACCTAACACATTTGCTATGTAATTGCCCAGCGTCAATATCAGACTTCCTCTCTAGAGAGTAAACTCCATGAGGGCAGGGCTTATGTCTATTATTCATTCACTACTTCTTCCTTAGTACCTAGCATGTATTAGAAACTCAATAAATCTTTTTAGTGAATTATTTGAAATGAATGTTGACATTTATATCAGTACATAATTATTTAATGAGAATCTAGTATGGGAGAATGTGCTGAGGTTAACAGAGGATAAGGAGAAAGAAAAATGTTATGAGCTATTAAGGTGATAACAGCAGAAATTATATTGGGTGATGGCAGAGTAGACAAAGGAGCAGGTCAAGCAAACATGGAAACTGAATACTGTTAGAAAGCAAGGTATACAGAATGGAATAGGCTTAACTCATGAGGGTGAGGAAAGGCAGGTAGAGGTGATGATAGAACTGATGTTTTAGAATGTCAACTAGTGGCCCAATTGAGTAAAAGATTATTTATTACTTTTCAATTACTGCATAACAAATTACTCAAAACTTAGTGGCTTAAAACAACACTTATTGTCTTGCAGTTTTGGTGGGCATGGTTTAGTTGGGTCCTCTGCTCTGAGTCCTCAAAAGGCTGGAGTTAAAATCTCATCTGAAGGCGTGACTGGAGAAGTGTCCACTTCCAATTTCACTTACATGGTTGTTGGCAGGATTTGGTTCCTTATGAGCTACTGGACTGAGGGCCTCAGTTCCACACTGGCTAGTAGCCAGGGACCCCCTTTAGTTCCTTGCCTTGAAGGCTTCTTCACAGGGTAGTTCACAAGGTAGCTGGCTTCATCAAAGTGAGCAACTGAGAGGGCAAGGAGAGTACAACTAAAGGAGAAAGAGCAAGACAGGAATCACAGCCTCCTGTAACCTCATCTTGGAAGTAACATCTTATAATTTTTGTGGTATTCCATGAGTTAGAAGCAAGTTACTAGATCCAGACCACACTCAAATTGAGAGAATTCCAAAGAAGTCATAGATAGTGGGGAGGGGACTATATTTCAGACACTGCCTAACACAGTCTATGATGGCTGGTGCCAGTTAGAACTGGAAAGAAGAATAAAATTATTATGTTTACATTTCAAGGGTTAGTTGTGTTAAGGCTAATTAGTAGGCATAAGAGACAAGGTAAACAAGAACATGGCTCAGAGTCCTGCACATGGTATAAATTCAAGTGGAAATACTGTGATAAAGCATTACTTTCTGCTTCAGTCCTGTCTTGGGAACTACCATCAAGACAGAGAGAGAAAACTGTGATAAAGATAGGAAGAGATACAAAGGAGATAGGCGGAATTTTGACATAGGTACACTTACCAAACTCATGCTCTGAGAGCAGGCATAAGCACTGAGAAGTCCATTGTTCCTGGATCTCACAAGATTCCTGCCATACTCCACTACTTACCACCTCTGTGGTCTTTTCTCCAGCCTCCCCCCACCTTTTAAAAAAAATACTTTGTTTATTTGAGAGAGAGACAGAGAGCACTAGAGAAAGAAAGCAAGCACCAGCGAGGCAGAGGGAGAAGGAGAAGCAGGCTCCCAACTGAGTGGGGAGCCCTGTATGGAGCTCAATCCCAGGACCCTGGGATCACGACCTGAGCTGAAGACAGTCACTTAACAGATTGAACCACCCAGGCTCCCTATCCTCACCTTTTTAAAGTTTTATTCATATTTAGAGAGAAATTGAGAGAGGGAGAGAGAAAGAAAGAGAGAGAGAAAAAAGAGTGGGGGGAGGGGCAGAGGGAGAGGAAGAGAATCCCAAGCAGACTCCTTGCTGAGTACAAATCCCAAAGTGGGGCTCAATCCCATGACCCTGAGATCACCACCTGAGCAGAAATAACGAGTGGGACACTCAAACAACTGAACCACCCAGGAGCCCAGGCCAGCCACGTTTGAAAGTCAAGAGAAGTGCAGGTCACATAAGGGATCACAAGGGTATTTTGTTGCTACCCCAATATGGTATTCCTATTGTCATTAGGGACTATTTGTTTTGTTAACTCTCTTCTGAACATGTGCTGATAAGACTGTGACCAAAATAAGAACAAGATTACCTCACACAGACTGCAGAAAGCTTTTGCAAAGAAGCACCATTATTTTGACGACAATCTTTTCTACCACAATTTCTTCTTATGGGTGAAAAGAATTATGTATATAAATCTTTCTCCCCAGGCAACATTGTAGCTTCCCAGGGTTATCAGAGCTAGATTTGATTCAGATGAAATTGTATGCACTGCAGCATGTGGAGAGAATTGTAACTGGACATCAAAGGAGAAATTCAGAATGGATATAGGAAAATTCTGCTTCCTCTGGTTGTCTGCCAATTAATACATTGGCCCTGTCAAAAGGACATGGATTAAACTCTGGAAGATGAGCTTGGAGATGGGAGGTTGCTCTCTGGGTTCTGTGACAATTGGATAGCCTGCAGGTTTTGAGAAGAGGTGAAGTGAAACCAAATTTACGGTTCACTTTGCAAATAGTAGAGGCTTGCCTAGATCAAAGAGAAATAATCTGGAGGAGTATGCTTCCTCATTTTGGCACCAGAAAGAATTCCATTTGTATTTTTACAAGGATTGGAACAATTCAGAACCTGACTACTGGTCTATGCCATAAAGGGAGACTCTATGGGTAGAGTCTCTCTCTACCCTCTCTGGGTAGAACATACCAAATGCCTGCATTCTTTAGATTCTCTGGATTCATTTAGATCTCATGCCTTTCGATTCCCTTACTGTATGTAGTCCCCAAGGATAAAGGTTTAGTGTGGAGGAGGGTGGAGGAGCTCTGGGATCTAATTTCAGCTCTGCATTGATTCAAATGGTAATCCTGAGCAAGTGATTTAACTACTTCCATGAGCCTTGGATTTCTCACTTGGTAAAATGGGAAAAGTAATATCCACAGTTCTCACTGCTCACAGAGTTACCATGGAGATTATTATTATAGGTAAAAGTTACTTTATAAAATATAATATGTGAACCCACCCTTTCCCCATGGTCATCTTCATTTCACTGATTTCTTATTTACCCGCTTATTTGTCCAACCGTTTATTCCAACCAAAATAATCTCATTTTCCCTCTTATTGGCCTTAATTGTTTTTATTCCTTTTCCCTCTCACATTCATCCTTGCTTTTGTCCTTTTATTCTGTTCCTTAAGTATTTCCCTTACTCATTAATCTTTTGTTCTCTTTACCTCTCCATCTTTTCCATTGTCTGTCTTGACTTCTTGGTCAGTTCCTGCCCTCCATTCCCTTACTCTGTCCTGTGTCCATTTCACTCTTCCCAATACCATATTCCATCTCGAGTTGCCCCAAAGAATTGCTCCACCTCCCATCTCACTGCTGGGCTGATCTTTGCATTCGGAAGCATCACTGAAGAGCTCTGCCCCCAGAACCACGATGATGAGCTGTGTGATCTGAGAAATGAGTATACTCACTAACAAACTATGATACTATGACGTTATATCTCCCTTTTGCTGATGAAAAGACCTATCTTATCTATATTTGTCAAAATTATGAACTTAACAAATAGTAATAGATAAAAACTATGGACTACTTATAATATGTAAACACTATTTAATTAATTTAGTTATATGACATAGTATTATTTGAGGGTGAAATGCAATAAATAACATTTCCAGGGCAATATGGCCAGAATTAAAATCCAGGTCTGTGCTCTATGCCCTCCATCCTACTGACTTCTGAAAATTGTTATTTTTGTGATGGACCAGAAATCATCTGACAAAAGAAGGCACAGCAGATGCATAGATAAAACAATGTCCTTAAGAGAACAATGGAATGCAAGAGGACTTGGTCAAGAGGACTGATATTTTTTTTTTTAAGGTTTTACTTATTTATTTGAGAGAGAGTGAGAGAGAGCACACAAGCAGGGGGCAAGGGCAAAGGGCGGGAGACAAGCAGACTCCCCATTGAGCCATGAACCTAATGTGGGGCTCAATTGTAGGACCCTGAAAACAAGACCTGAGCCAAAGTCAGATGCTTAATTGACTAAGCCACCCAGACACCCCTTAACTGATCTAAGAACCTAAATGGGCAACAAAGATATGCCAAGATTAGGGAATTATCTTCCTCAGGACTAGGATTACCAGATTTATAAAAATACAAATCACCCAGTAAATTTGAATTTTAGCTCAAACAACAAATAATTTTTAGTGTAAGTATATCCCATGCAATATTTGGGACATACTTATACCTAAAAAAAAAAAAATCATTGTTTATCTGAAATTCAAGTTTAACTAGCCAAACTCTATTTTATTTGGCAACTCTTAGAGCCCCCAAATACTTTGCCTTTTCTGCCATGACAGACCTTGTTTTCCTTTGTGATATATCTAGTTTTTAGCATATTTCCATAGCCCTTAAAATCACATAGTAAAACTTAAGCTTTCTAACTATGATTAAAAATTCTGATGCAATCCAAGAAAAGATATATTTGACTATACAAAAATCAAAATGTTTTAAATGGCAAAAAATACCACCATAAACCAAGTAAAAGACAAATGACAAATTGGGAGGAAATACTGTGAAATATCACAGATAATGGACTAATATACCTAATATTTAAATAACTTTTATCAGTTCTGATAGGTTTTTTTGGTGGAATCTGTAGGGTTTTCTATAATAGTGTCATGTTTTCTGCACATAGAGCTTTACTTCTTCCTTACCAGTCTGATACCTTTTATTTCTTTATGCTGTGTAATTGCTATGGCTAGGACTTCCAGTACTACGTTGGATAAAACTGGTACGAGTGGGCATCCTTGTCTTGTTCCTGACATTAAGGGAAAAGCTCTCAGTTTTTCACCATTGTGTATGATGCTGGCTATGGGTTTTTCAAGGATGGCCTTTGTTGTGTTGAGAGATGTTCCCTCTAGACTTTGTTGAGGGTTTTTATCATGAATGAGTGTTGTGTTTTGTCAAATGTTTTGGCATCTATTGAAACGACCGTATGGTTTTTATCCTTTCTCTTATTGATGTGATGTATCATGTTAATTGATTTGTGAATACTGAACCACTCTTGCAATCCAGGAATAAATCTCACTTCATCGTGGTGTATGATTTTTTTAAAAATGTATTGCTGCTTTTGGTTTGCTCATACTTTGTTGATTACTTTTGCATCTATATTCATGAGAGATATTGGCCTGTAGTTCTCTTTATTTATGGTGTCTTTATCTGGTTTTGGTATCAGGGTAATGCTGGCCTCCTAGCACAAATTTGGAAATGTTCCTTCCTCTCCCATTTTTGGGAATAGTTTGAGAAGAATAAGAATTAACCATCTTTAAATGGTGGAATTTGCCTGAGAAACCATCTGATACTGGACTTTTGTAGTTTTGTAGTTTTTTGATTTTTTGATTACTGATTCAATTTCTTTACTAGTAATTGGTCTGTTCACATTTTGTATTTTTTTCTTGATTCAGTCTTAGAAGACTGTATGTTTTTAGGAATGTATCCATTTCTTCTAAGTTGTCCAATTTGTTGGCATATATGTTTTCATAATATTCTGTTGCAAGTGTTTATATTTCTATGGTGTTGGTTGTTATTTCTCCTCTTTCATTACTATTTTGTTTACTTGGGTCTTTTGTTTTCTTTCTTTCTTTCTTTCTTTCTTTCTTTCTTTCTTTCTTTCTTTCTTTCTTTCTTTCATGAGTCTTGCAAGAGGTTTATCAATTTTGTTGATCTTTTCAAAGAACCAGCTCCTGGTTTCATTGATTTGTTCTATTATTTTTTTAGCTTCTATATCATTTATTTCTGCTGTAATTTTTCTTTTCTTTTAAAGATTTTATTTATTTATTTGACAGACAGAGATCACAAGTAGGCAGAGAGGCAGGCTGGGGGTGGGGGCAGGGAAGTAGGCTCCCCACTGAGCAGAGAGCCCAATGTGGGGCTTGATCCCAGGACCCTAGGATCATGACCTGAGCCAAAGGTAGATGCTTTAACCCACTGAGCCACCCAGGTGCCCATTTCTGCTGTAATCTTTATTATTTTCTTCCTTTTGATGGGCTTAGGTTTTGTTTGCTCTTCCTTTTCTAGCTCCTTTAAGTGTAAGAACAATAAAATATTTAGGAACAGACTTAACTAGAGAGGTGAAAGACCTGTACTATGAAAACTATAAAACACTGGTGAAAGAAATTCAAGATGACATAAAGAAATGGAAAGACATTCCATGCTCATGGGTTGGAAGAACAAATATTATTAATATGTCCATTCTACCCAAAGCAATCTACACATTTAATGCAATCCCAATCCAAATACCAATAATATTTTTCACAAAACTAGAACAAACAATCCTAAAATTCATATGGAACCAAAAAAAATCTCCAAATAACCAAAGCAACCTTGAAAAAGAAAAACAAAACTGAAGGTATCACAATCCCAGATTTCAAGTTATATTACAAAGTAGTAGTAATTAAAACAGTATTGTACTGGCATCAAAATAGACACATAGATCAATAGAATAGAACAGAAAGCCCAGAAATAAGCCCACAACTATACAGCCAATTAATCTTTGACAGCAGAGGAATGAATATATAATGGGAAAAGACAGTCTCTTCAACAAATGGTGCTGAGAAAACTGGAGAGCCACATGCAAAAGAATGAAACTGGACCACTTTCTCATACCATACATAAAAGTAAACTCAAAATGGTTTAAAAACCTAAATGTGAGACCTGAAACCATAAAAATCCTAGAAGAGAGCACAGGCAGTAATCTCTCTGACATTGCCTAAAGTAGCATTTCTTTAGATAGGTCTCCTAAGGTAAGAGAAACAAAAGCAAAAAATAAACTATTGGGACTACATCAGAATAAACATCTTCTGTACAGCGAAGGAAATAATCAACAAAACTAAAAAGCAACCTACTGAATTGGAGAAGATATTTGCAAATGACATATCTGATAAAGGGCTAGTATCCAAAATATATACAGAACTAATACAATATCCCCCAAAATAAATAATCTGATTTAAAATTGGGTGGGAGACTTGAAAAAACATTTCTCCAAAGACATCCAGATGGTCAATAAACACATGAAAAGATGCTCAACATCACTATCAGCAGGGAAATGCAAATCAAAACTATAATGATATATCACCTCACACCTGTCAGATTGGCTAAAATCAAAAACACAAGAAACAACTGTGGGTGAAGAAGTGGAGAAAAAGGAACCCTCTTGCACTGTTGCTGTGAATGCAAATTGGTGCAGCTATTGTTGCAAACAGGATGGAGATTCCTCAAAAAATTGAGAATTTTTTTATGACCCAAGAATCATACTATTTGATATTTATCAACAAAACAAAACAAAAAACAAAAACAAAACATACTGATTCAAAGAGATGCATGCACCCTTATGTCTATTGCAGCATTATTTACAATAGCCAAACTATGGAAGCAAATGACGTGTTTAATTGATAAATGGATAAAGAAGATGTGGGGTGTGTGTGTGTGTGTGTGTGTGTGTGTGTGTGTGTGTGTGTGTTGTGTGTTGGAATATTATTCAGCCATAAAAAAGAATGAAGGCTTACCATTTGCAATGCTATAGATAGAGCTAGAGAGTATAATGCCATGTGAAATAAGTCAGAGAAAGACAAATGCCATATGATCTCACTCATATGTGGAATTTAAGAAACAAATGAACAATGGAAAAAAAAAAGAGAGACAAACCAAGAAACAGACTCAATTGCAGAGAAAAACTGATGTTTACCAGAGGGGAGGTGAGTGAGGGGATAGGGGAAATAGGGGATGGGGATTAAAGAGTACACTTATCATGATGAAAAACAATGAAATAAAATGATATTAAAAAATAAAGAACTTTTAACAATTGAGGAAAAACACAAAATGCTATAGGAAAATGGGCAAAATGTATAGGTAATTCACAAAAGGAAAGAAAATGGCCCTTAAACATCCAAAAAGGATGTTCAACTTTAGTCATAATATGTAAAGTGCAAATTAAAATCATATTAATAGGGGCACCTGGGTGGCTCAGTCAGTTAAGTGTCTGCCTTCAGCTCAGGTCATGATTCCAGGGTCCTGGGATCAAGCCACACATTGGGCTCCCTGCTCAGCTGGAAGCCTGCTTCTCCCTTTCCCACTCCCCCTGCTTGTGTTCCCTCTCTTGCTGTATCTCTATCAAAGAAATAAATAAAATACTTTAAAAAAATAGAAAAAATTATACTGATAATCTTACCTATCAGACTAGCAAAAATTCAAAGGCTTGGAAATTGACTCTTTTGGAAATGCTGTGGAGAAACAAGCTCTCTCATACATTGCTGGTAGAATGGAAAACAGTAAATTTTCTCATGAGGAAGAATTTCAAGGCATGTAATAAAACTATATTATGCATTTACCCTTCAACCAGTAATACTAATTCTAATAATTTGCTCTGGACATACATGTACAATAATACAAAAATACATATACACAAAGTTATTCAATGTAGCATTATTACAAAGTATAAAAAACTACATAGATATCTAAGAAGCTTAGTTGAAAGATCCATTTACATATTATAGTAGTATACAGTAGTGTACAGCTATCAACATGAATGAGGATGAACAAATATGATGTAATTTCCAGGTGATAACGTTAAGTAAAAAAAGCAAAGAACATATAAAGTATGTTAATTTTTGCATAGGAAAAAAGTGTTTTGACTTTGTAAAGCATGTGAATGTTCTACGTATTCAAAAATTAAAATGAAATCAATAAGGGAAAGGAAAGAAGAACCTAAACCTGAAAATAGAAAGAAACAAACTGTATTTCAAATAAATATGATAACCACACTGTATGGAGAGGGAAGAAAGGAAGGATGTTATATACATAGAACTATTTCCTAGCTCTGTTGAAAGGACTAAGAATGAAAGATGCCCCAGTAGCAATGATTTTATCTGAAACCCAAATCTTGGTCTCCAACACTGTTAGCCACTAAAAGTAACCAAGGCTGTCTCTGGATAAATTGCTGACTCCAGGAAGGGAGCAGAGTAAGTAAAATATGAGTCTGGAACATGTTTTTATTCAAGAATGTAAAAAAAGCATTTTTTAAAAATCGTGAGGTCTTGTCACAAGAACCAAAGTGCTAGCTAAAAAGAATTACAACTAGCCAAACCTGGGATAATTGGAGCACCAAAATACTTAAATACAATGATGAATTATAAACCATTAAAAAAATTTAAAATCATGATACCGATAATAAATACATAAATGTAAGTAAATTTATGAACACAATTTTTTACTATATATCCATAGTCTTGACCAACATTGAGTATGAAAGGTGAGGCAGTAAGAATTGAGAACAAATTCTCAACTCTTTGGTTCCATTTCAGCAATGATTTAGAGACACTGAATGCTTACTAGGTCCCAAGCTTTGTGTTGCAATATATATTAACAATATCTTCATGATTCTCACAATGAGACACTTTACAGATGAGAAAAGCTTGTCCAGTATCTTATAATAAATGGAGGAGGCATGATTTTACCAAAAATTATGCTTTTTCCATTATGTCATGGCACACCCCAAAAGAAAAGAATGATTTCTGAATAAAAGCATCCCACAGATGGGATTTCTTTTTTCTTGCCTTTCTAAGGGATGTAGTAAAGTGCTAGGGATGATATTAAATTTCTATGGTAAAGACAATAAAATTAAAACAATGATCTAAGCATGAATTTAATTAGGTCTCTTGGGTTTGCAAACCATGGTCCACCAACTTCATATACTCTCTAGTTGGAATTTCCTAACTTTCCCCAGGAGGTGCTAATTGCACAACAGAGAAACCCCTGAAGCCAGAAGGCTGAGTTCCATCCCTGACTGCAGTTTACTGGCTGTAAAAGTGTACTTCATAGGGTTGTTTGAGGGGTTAAATGAGATAATGTACACATAAGTACATACAGATGTAAGTGCAAGTATCACTGCTTCACTCAGGTCTCTATGCTCCCCAATTCTTCCATGGTAAAGCAACCCCTTAACTCACTAAGAACAAAACAACACTTAAAAACCACATCTGTGAAGAAAAAGACCTTAGTGAGATCCAGTGACACCCACTGTTTCCTCCAACACAATGTGCAGAATGTTCCTTTCTCAGCAAGGAGTCAATCAACTGCAATTAGGTCAAGAATTCTAAAGCTCTAGAGAGAATAAAGGGGCAGAACATTGGCAGTGATTTTCTCCAAGGCCCACAGTCCTGAACCAGATGTGGTTAGTCTGCTTCAAGGACTGAAGTCCTCATCTTGGTTCTGTCACCAACATTGCATGATCTTGTCATCACTTCCCCTGCATTGAGCTCAGTCTCATTATCTGTAACTGAAGGCAGGAGCTATACTTCCTGAGACAATGTTAATCATAGTCTTCTTCTCAGATCACCTCTAGCTGAAACAGCTGAACTGCTTGTTAAAACACACATATTTCCCAGATCCCACCCTGTGGCTCCCAAATTCAAAACCCCTGGGTAGGCACCCCTGAATGGCTCAGCTGGTTTAATGACCAACTCTTGATTTCAGCTCAGGTCATGATCTCAGGGTCCTGGTATGAGGTCTTGTGGGCCTCTACGTTCGGGGGAGTCAGTGTGAGGATGCTCTCTCCCTCTCCCTCTGCCCCTCCCCTCCCTGCTCATGCATGCATATGTGCACTCTCCCTCTCAAATCAATAAATTAAAAAAAAAAAAAAAACCTCAAACTTCCCCAAAACCCAACAACCCTGGGCAAAGGATCTGGAATCTGCATTTTTATCCCCTTTCACCAAGTAATTCTAATATAAACAAATTTGAGAACTATTGACCTAAATGCTTTTTCAGATAAAGAACTCTATGGTGTAGGTCAGTACTTTTTAAACTTTTAAATCCCTAAAGTACAGAGGATTTGCTCTGCATTACTAAACTCCCAACTGCTGTTGCTCATGATTTCTGGATCACACTCTAAGTAACAAAGCTTTATGTGATACGACACAGTCATATAGATTGGTTTGCTCTTTGGGATGAAAAGAATATAGATAATGGTAAAGGGTGGGAGATGGCTATAAGCATGGATAGAGACCTCAAAGATTTGCTTGGCTTGAGTGAAGAGAGTTGATTGATGCATCACCTTTGGGTGACTTTGGTCCTTACGAAAGAGAAGTCACAAATTTGTAGAGAGCCAACTTGGCTAAGTCCCCCACTCTGTTACTTCCTAGCTATGTGATCTGCCGAGTGTGATTTAAGTTCTTGGACCCTTAAGTTATGAATCTGCAAAATAGAGACCACAAAATACCTGAAAGTTGCTGTGAACATTAAATGTGATCACATATATAAAATTCCAAGCCCAGTGCAACAATATCTTTCTTCTAGGGTTTTTGGGGACCCTTCCTAAGCCTTTACTTAGTTCCTGTGTGGGACTGCTCATTGACACCTGTCCCTCTCCCATAGATAACCACCACTGGGAGGGTAACCACCTCTCCACCATGAGAAAACTCTTGACTTTCCCAGACTGCTGAGTGATTTATTACACAGCTGCTTTTCTAGACTTGGAAGGCTGATGGCAATGGTGCTGGAGACAGATGGGAGAGCTGGAGTCCAGTTGCTTGTCAGTGATGTTCAGTGGACACATTTATAAGGCTTTCACACTACTCTGGGCATCCTTCATGATTAGCCAGATACCAAAGCCTGCCTACTGCACACCACATGCTGGCAAAGTAAGCTGCATACACACCCATGCTGGCCAGAGCCCGGGGCAGCATAGTCTCTCTCTCCTGCTTTCTTTCATTACTTTCTATGTGGTTGTGGTCAACATGCCACCCGATTTTTCATGTGGAGTCCTTTAAATTTTTTTGACAGGCACTACTGCCCTTTTCTCCCCAGATAACTGGCTAAAAAAGAGTTGCAATAATACCAACTTACTGTGAAGAGTTTTCACCTCTCTTCATAGTCATTTGGAGGAGTTATCAAAAAATATTTCTTTAGCAACTGCAATTTGCTTAGCAGCCTTCCAGGTGCTCGAAGGAACCTATAACCAATTGCTTGGTCAGGCTATATGAAGCAAACCATGAAAGTGGCTTTTTTTCCCACTTATTGTTCCCCCTTGTGTTGTCTTCAAGTTTGACTGTATATTGGAGTCACCTAGAGAATTTCTGAAGAAATACTGATCTCTTCAGGTAATCTTTGTCTTTGTGATAAAACTTTTCTTGTCTATTATTTTGCAGACTATGTATATGCCCTAAAGAGTATAATTTAGTTTCCCTCAGTTTCCAACTTTTATATAAATAAAATTATACTATATGATAAAAAAAATACTGATCTCTGAATTCCATACCACAAATTCTGATTTAATTGATTTGGATGCTGGTTGGACATTGGGAATTTTAAAACCAGACAAGATTGAGGACCACTGTCTTAAGAATTAATAAAACCCACACAATATTCCTGTTTCAATATTTTTCTTGTTTATTTTTTTTCAGTGTTCCAAAATTCATTGCTTATGCACCACACTCAGTGCTCCATGCAATATGTGCCCTTCATAATACCTGTCTCAATTTTTGATAACCATTTGTTGTCAAGATGAACATTTACAAAACTTTTTCACCAAAATAATTTATGTCAAACCTCAAAACAACCCCTTTAAACAGTCTGAATTTGTGTATTATTTGCATATTTGTATGTTAACCTCAGTTTGAATACTTTTGAAAATTAGAGCTCTCAGAGAGGTTAAATAACTTGTCCTGGGATAGACAGCTGGTAAAGGGAAATGATCCTTAAATCCATGAGTTCTGGCTCCCACTATTCTTTCCACCACTTTGTAAGTCCCTTAATTCAGAGTTTGTCACTGGACGGCATTCATTAGACCATAACACATCTCTATCTAGCTTGTATAAACATGCACAACAAAACCCCTCTGATTTCCTTATTGGCAGATAAAAGAAATCTTAATAAAGAAAGAGAAACAGTGTGAATGAGAAGACAGGACTTTCCTGGTTTGGTGGCCAATACATGCCCTTGACATCTGTAATTCAGCATGGCACTAATTGCAGAAGTCAGTGTATGCCAGCCAAAGGCTGGGCACCCAAACTCATCTTCAAGAGCCATAAATCATCTTGGGAGTGAGGCTACAGCTTCTTCCTTCTGTGATGAAAGACATTCTGAGTTCTCTGAAAGGTTACAAAGGTCCTTATCTGAAGACAGAATCATCTGTTGATTCCCATAAGTATAGATATTAGATGAAAGGGTGGCTTCTCTCTCAAGCTGACATAACAATATGTTGATCTGGAGCCTCCATTCCTGAGTTATTCACAGGAAATAACATAAATGATTTTTAAAACTATAACTCCTTGGAGACATGAAGTTACAATTTTATCCACAACTCCTAAACACAACTCTTTGAGTGTTTTATTACCAGGATGGAATAGAGCAGGACTGGCTAATAAAACAGATTCTTGACAATTTCTCTGAACCTTATCAGGGATCCCAAAGTTTAGGAGTCATGCTCTTGTCTCAGGCCAATGCCACAGCTAATGGGAAGCTTATGGTCAAGGGATACCTATTGATCCATGAGTCAGCATGGGACAGAAACTTAATTGACATGGCTTTGGTCCAGTTAGGCTTCCGTGGACATTTGGGCTGCAGAAAGACACCACCTAAGTAAACCACTGTTCATTCTAAAAATAGTTGTTTGAATTAATTCCCCCATACAGTCTGCAAACATTCTATTATTCTAATCAGTTTGTATATATATAGGGTCTCACCCATAAATGAAAGTATGGATACATAATGAAGAAGAGAGAAATGACATAAATGAAGAAGAGAGAAAGCTCACAAATGGAACTGTTAGAATTACTAAAATCACTCTAAAAGCTCAAGAGTTTTGAACATAAAAAAATGACCTGAAAAATGAAAAAAAAAAGACCAAACCTAACAAAATTATCTATTAATTGAATTTTTAAATGCAATCAAAATCATATTTCTCTTCACAGTTTCTCAGTCTCAGAAACCCTGGACACAGGTCTCCAGATGCAGACATGGCAAATTCCCTTTTGAAATGATAACCCTTTGGCAGAGTCAGCTACAAAATTTGTGGGGCCCACTGCAAAATGAAAGTATAGACCCTCTGTTAAAAATTTGTTGAGAATTTAAAGATGGAACTTCCAAGGAAGATGGTAGAGTAGGAAAATCCTAAACTCACCTTGCCACAAAGATACAACAAGATAACAACTGTATCAGTGTACATACCTCAGAAAATGACCTGAAGACTGGCAGAACATACTCATCACAGCTAAACGTAGAGAAGAGGACACATTGAAGAGGGTAGGAAGGGCATAGACACCATTGGGAGCCAAACAAAGGGAGGAAAGCCATGGGTCTGACCCCCATACCAGGCACCCTAGGCATGGAAGACCTGCATGGGGAGACAGATCCCTGTAACACTTGGCTTTGAAAGCCAGAGGGATTCAACAATCAATGGGGCTTAATATCCGGAACATTAAAAATCAGCAGGCTCAGTTCTAGGAAAGCCAGGAGGGCAGAGTCATTGCCTTAAAGAGACAACACAACAAACAGCCCCTCAGGATATAGCATGGAAGCAGCAGTTTGAAAAATCCCTGGGATATATGGGAAGGGGATTTATTTACTAATCTCAGAACCTGTGCTGTAGAGACAGGGATTTTTGGGAGACCTCTCCAAGAATAAAAGAGTAGGGAAGCCCCACTTCCCTCCCTCACACCCTAGCCTACACACATAGACGCCTTTGGGAACCAGTGCAGCTCCAATACTTTCCACCAAGTTTGCTAACAATCTGCTCTGTGCCATTTCTGTAGATCCACCCTCTCCAACTGGGCAAGTCTCAGCACATTTTTTTGCAGGTGACTGAAGGTCCCCTCAACAGTAGACCAAAGTGGATCTTGTTGGCATTGTGCGCACCACCCCTGCACACTCCTACCACTTGCCCCTTCCGATAATCCCTTGGCTGGAGCCCACTCCAAGTGATGCCACAGGACTGGCAGTGTGAAAGCAGCCTCAACAGAGACCAACACCTTTCCAAAGTGACTCCTGCCACCAGGGAGAGGGGTAAAATAACCATCCACACCAGTCCAACTGTGGCGCCAGCATTTGCCCTACAGTTCAGTCCTACTGTTAGGGAAATGTCAAGTCCAGGCAGCCCCCTGACTGGCCAGTAAGACAGGAACCAAACCCTCCTCCTACAGGCAAAGAGAGATATTGCAGATGACTGGACTGAAGGCAAAAGTGGGTCAGCCACAACAGCAGGGTGCCAACAACACACATAGGAGACACCCCTAAAGCACCAGGTTCTGATGAATAGGGGACATTGTACTATAGGGCACTACAGGACCTCTTCTTCATAAGGACACTACTTTCTAGAGCAGGAGACATAGCTGACTTTCCAAAAACACAGAAACACACAAAGTGTTGGATAAAATGAAGAGACAGAGGAAATGCCACAGTGAAAGAATAGAACAAAATCACAGCAAGAGACCAAAATGAAACAGAGATATGTGATAGGCCTCATAGACAATTTAAAGCAATGTTAAAAAAAAAAAAAAAGAAATGGTTATAAAGATACTCAGTGGACTTTATAAAAGAGTGGAGGACCAATGAGATCCTCAAAAAGGACATAGAAAACATTAAAAAAATCAGAGATAAAGAACACAATAACTGAAATTAAAAATATACCAGATGGAATAATTAGTACACTAGAGAATGCATGAGAACAGATTACTGACCTGGAGGACAGAGTAATGGAAAGCAATCAAGCTGAACAAGGAGAGAGAGAGAGAAAAGAATAATAATAAATGGTTATTATGAGAGAAAATAATAATAAATGAGGCTAACTGAAGTCAGAAACACAATTAAGTGTAATAACATTGGGATTATAGGGCTCACAGAAGGAGAAGAGAGAAAAAAGGGTGTAGAAAATTTATTTAAAGAAATAATAGTTGAAAACTTACTGTGTCTGGGGAAGAAAGCAGAAATTCATATCCACAAGGCACAGAGAGTCTCCACAAAACCAACCCAAGAAGGTCCACACCAAGATACATAGTAATTAAAACAGCAAAAAGTAGTGATAAAGAGAGAATTTTAAAAGCAGCAGAGAACCCAAGTATTTATAGCAGCAATGTCCATAATAGCCAAACTACGGAAAGAACTTAGATGTCCATCAACTGACGAATGGATAAAGAAGATGTGGTATATATATATACAATAGAATACTATGCAGCCATCAAAAGAAATGAAATCTTGCCATTTGCGACAACGTGGATGGAACTAGAAGGTATTATGCTTAGCAAAATAAGTCAATTAGAGAAAGACAATTATTGTATGATCTCCCTGATATAAGGAAGTTGAGAGGCAACATGGGGGGATTGGGGGGTAAGAAAAGAATAAATGAAATAATATGGCATCGGGAGAGAGACAAACCATCAGGGACTGAATCTCATCAAACAACTGGGGGTTGCCAGGTGGGGGGGGGGTAGGGAGAGAGAGGTGGGGTTATGGACATTGGGGAAGGTATGTGCTATGGTGAATACTATGAAGTGCATAAACCTGGCGATTCATAGACCTATACCTGTGGGGCTAATAATACATTATGTGTTAATAAAAAAGTAAAAAATTATATAAAAGCAGCAGAGAAAAGCAAATAGTTACATATGAGGGAAACCCAAAAAGGCTACCTGCTGATTTCTCAGCAAAAATTTTCAAGGCCAGAAGAGACTGGCATGATAAATTCAAAGTGCTGAAAGAAAAACCTCTGTAGCCAAGAATACTCTATTCAGCAAAACTATTATTTAGAATAGAGGAGAGAAAAAGGAGTTCCAGGCAAATAACAGTTAAAAGAATTCATGACCAGCCCTACAAGAAATATGGAAGAGTACTCTTTGAGTGGAAAGGAAAAGCCATAAGTAGGAGTAAAAAAAGTAGGAATCTCAAGTAAAATTAAGTATACCTTCAAAAAAATAAATCCCTTGGTTGCAAGAGATTCAAAAAACAAAGGAATTTAAAGTATGCCACCATATGCCTAAGACATGGAAGGACGAGGAATAGAAATTGGGTTCAAACTTAAGTGACCATCAACTTAATATAGACAACTATATGCATAAGACATTTTATATAGACTTACTGATAACCACAAATCAAAAACTCATAATAGATATGCAAAAAAGAGAAAGGAATCCAAGTATTTCTTTACTGATAGTATTTCTTTAGTGAAGCCCACTGTGAGAGAAGAGAACAAGAGAAGAAAGGAACAGAGAAGGACTACAAAAAACACCATAAAACAAGTAACAAAATGATAGTAAGTACATACTGTCAATAGTTATTCTGAATGTAGAGGAACTAAATGCCCCAATCAAAAGACATAGGGTGATGTAATGGATAAAAAGAGCAAGATCTATCCATATGCTATGGACAGGAGACTCATTCCGGACCTAAAAATGCCTCGAAATTCAAAGTGGAAGGATGAAAATGCAATTATCATGCAAATGGAAGTGAAAAGAAAGCTAGGGTAGGAATACTTATATTGGACAAAATAGACTTTAAAACAAAGACTGTAACAAGAGACAAAGAAGGATATTTCATAGTAATAAAAGGAGCAATCGAACAAGAAGTTATAACAATTGTAAATATTTATGCATCCAACATGGGAGCACCCAAATACATAAAGCTACCACTAATAAACATAAAGGAAGTAATTGATAGTAATACCATAATACCATAATAGTAGGGGACATTAACACCCCACTTAGATCAAAGGATAGATCATCCCAAACAGAAAATCAACAAGGAAAGAGTGGCTTTAAATGAAACATCAATTCAGACAGATCTAACAGATACATTCAGAACATTCTATCCTAAAACAATAGAATACACAATCTTCTCAAGTGTAAATGGAACATTCTCCAAAACAGATCGCATATTAGGCCACAAAATAAGACTCAACAATTTAAAAAGATTGAAGTCATACCATGCATCTTTTCCAACTGCAATGCTATGAAACTAGAAATCAACCACAATAAAAAGTCTGGAAAAAAACACAAATACATGGAGGCTAAATAACATGCTACTAAATAATAAATGGGTCAACCAAGAAATCAAAACGGAGATTAAAAAAAGTACATGCAGACAGATGAACATGAAAACACAATGGTCTAAAATCTTTGGGATACAGCAAAGGTTGTTCTAAGAGGAAAATTTATAGCAATACAGGCCTACCTCAAGTAATAAGAAAAAAATCTCAAATAAACAACATAACCTAACCCCCAAAGGAGCTAGAAAAAGAAGAACAAAATCCAAAACCAGAAGAAGGAAGGAAATAATAAAGATTAGAGAAGAAATAAATGAAATAGAAACTAAAAACAGAAACAAAACAAAACAACAACAAAAAACAATAGAACAGATCAATGAAACCAGAAGCCAGGAGCTGGTTCTTTGAAAAGATCAACAAAATTGATAAACCTTTAGCCAGACTCCCCAGAAGAGAGAGAAAGAGAGCAAGGACTCAAGTAAATAAAACAAAAAATGAAAGAGGAGAAACAACCAACACCACAGTTATACAAAGGATTACAAGAGAATATCATGAAAAATTATAGGCCAACAAATTGAACTTAGAAGAAATGGGTGAATTGCTAGAATTATATAACCTCCCAAAACTGAAGCAGGAAGAAATAGGAAATTTGAACAGACCAATTACCAACACTGACATTGAATTAGTCACCAAAAAACTCCCAAGAAACAAAAAATCCAGGACCAGATGGTTTCACAGGTGAATTCTACCAAACACTTAAAGAAGAGTTAATGCCTATTCTTCTCAAATGACTCCAAAAAGGAATCCAAAGAGGAAGGCAAGCTTTCAAATCCATTCTATGAGGCCAGAATTACCTTAACACCAAACCAGATAAAGATACTACAAGTAAAGAGAGCTACAGGCTAATATCTCTGATGACCATAGCTACAAAAATCCTCAACAAAATATTAGCAAACCAAATCCAATAATACAGTGAAAAAAATTAGTCACCACAATCAAATGGGGTTTATTCCTGGAATAAATGCTTCAATGTTTATAATTCAATCAACATGATACATCACATCAATAAGAGAAAGAATAAAAGTCACATGATCATTTCAATAGTGGCAGAAAAAGTAATTGACAAAGTACAATTCATGAAAAAGAAAAAACCATCAACAAAGTAGGTTTAGAGGGAACATACCTTGACAAAATAAATGCCATTTGTGAAAAACCCATAGGTAACATCATACTTAATGGTGAAAAACTAGAGCTTTTGCCCTAAGATCAGGAATAAGAATGTCCATTCTCACCACTTTTATTAAACATAGCAGTAGAAGTCCTAGCCAAAGCAATCAGACAAGAAATAAAAAGCATCCAAATTGGTAAGGGAAGAAGTAAAATTTTCACTCTTTGCAAATAACATGGTACTATAAACAGGAAACCCTAAAGTCTCCACCAAGAAACTCAGAACAGATAGATGGATTCAGTAACATCATAGGATACAAAATCAATATACAGGAATCCATTGCATTTTTATACACTAATAATGAAATAGCAGAAGTAGAAATTAACAAAGCAGTCCCATTTACAATTGCACCAAAAATAATAAAATCTAGAAATAAACTTAATCAAGGAGGTGAAAGACCTATACTCTTAACACTGTAAGACACTGATGAAAGAAATCGGAGCTGACACAAATAAATGGAAAGATATTCCATGCTCATGTGTAAGAAGAATACTGTTAAAATGTCCATACTTCCCAAAGTAATCTACAGATTTAATGCAATCCCTATCAAAAAACCATCAGCATTTTCCACAGGAAAAAAAATCCTCAAGTTTGTATGGAACCACAATAGACCCTGAATAGCCAAAACAATCTTGAAAAAGGAAAACAAAACTGGAGGTATCATAGTTCAAGATACACCACAAAGTTGTAGTAATCAAAACAGTATGGTACTGGCAAAAGAGACACACAGATCATTAGAACAGAATAGAGAGCCCAGAAATAAACCCACAATTATATAGTTAATCAGTATCCCAACAAAGGAAAGAATATGCAATGGGAAAAAGACAGTCTCTTTAACATATGTGTTGGGAAAACTGGATAGTCACATGAAAAAGAATGAAACTAGACCTCTTTCTCATACCATACACAAAAATAAAATCAAAATGGATCAAGAACCTAAATGTGAGACCCATAACCATAAAAGTCCTAGAAGAGGGCACAGGCAGTAATTTTTCTGACATCAGCTATAGCAACATTTTTCTAGGTATGTCTACTGAGGCAAGGGAAACAAAAGCAAAAATAAACTATTGGGACTATACCAAAATAACAGGCTTCTACCCATGAAGGAAGCAATCAATAAAACTAAAGGACAGCCTACTAAATGAGAGAAGATATTTGAAAATGACACATCTGATAGAAGTTTAGTATCTAAAATATATAAAGAACTTATACAACTCAACACCAAAAAACCCCCCACATAATCCAATTAAAAAGTGGGCAGAAGATATAAACAGACACCTCTCCAAAAAAGACATACAGATGACCAACAGATTCATGAAGAGCCTCAATGTCAATCATCAGGGAAGTGCAAATGAAAACCAAAATGAGATATCACCTTATACCTGTCAGACTGGCTAAAACCAAAAACACAAGAAACAACTATTGTTGGCTAGGATATGGAGAAAAAGGAACCCTTGTTCAGTGTTAGTGGGAGCACAAACTGGTGTAGCCATTCTGAAAAACAGTATGGAGATTCCTCAAAAAATTAAAAATAAAAATACGATATGACCCAGTAATTCTACTATTTTTTACCCACAGAATATGAAAAAAAAACTAATTTGAAAAGATACATGCACCCCTATGTTTATGTCAACATTATTTACAATAGTCAAAATATGAAGGCAGCCCACATGTCCATCAACAGATGAATGGGTAAATAAGCAGTACACAGGGGCACTGGCTCGCTCAGTCAGTAGAGCATGCAACCGCTCTCAGGTTGGTAATTTTAGCTGCAAGTTGGGTTTAGAGATTACTTAAAACTAAAATCTTTTTAAAAAGTGATTTTATATGCATATATACAAACACATATGTATATGTATATGTATATATATTACTTAGCCTTGAAAAAGAATGAAATCTTGCCATTTCCAATAGGGATGGATCTAGAGGGTACCATGTTAAGTGAAATAAGTCAGTCAGAGAAGGACCATAACATACGATTTCACTTATATTTGGAATATAAGAAACAAAAAAGATGAACAGAGGAAAAAAAATACAAAAAAACAGATTTCTAACTATAGAAAACTAATGATTCTTGGGGGGTGGGGGTGGGGTGGTGGAAATGGGTGAAACAGGTGAAGGGAACAAGAATACACTTACCATGATGAACCCTGAGTCACTATACTGTACACCTGAAACTAAAATGACACTGTACATTATCTATACTGGAATTAAAATTTAAAAAAGAGGGGCGCCTGGGTGGCTCAGTGGGTTAAAGCCTCTGCCTTCGGCTCAGGTCATGATCCCAGGTCCTGGGATTGAGCCCCGCATCAGGCTCTCTCTGCCTGCCTCTCCGCCTACCTGTGATCTCTCTCTCTGTTAAATAAATAAATAAATAATCTTTAACAAAAAAATTTAAAAAAGAAAAATAATTTAAGGATGATGATAGAAATGCTTTAAACCAAATGCAGTGTCCTATGTGACTGTATAGGTTGCATGTGCATGAAGTTGGCTCTATCCTTAGGGGAGCAAGACCCCAATAGTGCTACTCCAGCTACCCTTTTGTTGAGTCATGGGGAACAAATGAGACTTCCCTACATCCCAAAAATAGTTATGTAGGCAGATGGCCCTGGTTGTCCATGGGATAGCTGCAGGAACGGCAACAGAATAAAAATGTGATGGAGAATGAATGCACTAGGTGTCTCAGAGTAGCCAAGGAAGGACAGAGGATTTGTACAACTTGGAAAAAAAAAGACAGTGGCTACTAGAGACCTAACTGTACCAACAGTGTCCAAGAAAGAGAGATTCTTGGTGTGCCTGGGTGGCTCAGTGGGTTAAAGCCTTTGCCTTCGGTTCAGGTCATGATCCCAGGGTCCTGGGATTGAACCCCACATTGGACTCTCTGCTCAGCAGGGAGCCTGCTTCCTCCTCTCTCTCTGCCTGCCTTTCTGCCTACTTGTGATCTCTGTCAAATAAATAAATGAAATCTTAAAAAAAAAAAAAAAAAGAAAAAGAAAGAAAGAAAGAGAGAGAGATCCTTGGATATTCTCATCCCTAAATGAGATTATGTGGCAGCATAACTTGAGTTATTATTCATATCTACCTATCTAATCTGCATAGATCTGTACTTGATTTTTAGTATTTTTAGCTTCCCACCTCAATTCCAAGTCAACGGTTGTCTCTGTATTCATTATGTCAGGGGAGAGGTCTACCAGCACAAAAACAAGAAACTGTCCTAATAGTCATCTTAGATTTGGGTACACAAGCCTAGAGAGAGAACTGGATTCAGTATTTAAAAGTTGTTTGGCCAGAACCATGAAGACGGGATTTTCCACAACCTAGAAGAGCAGTTCTTCTAGTTTGGGAAGTGAGAGAAGGCTACCATGTCCCTAATCAAGAGGACATATACAGGAATGACTGTGTGGGATGGTCAGTTAGACTATACCAGGGAGCTTTGGCCCTGAGCAGAGGCACACCAGGAATGGCACAGAAGCAGATGCTGGAAAAGATGGAGGATATCTCACTGGCGACTTTGGTGGCCTGATGATGGAGGATCTCATGATGTGCAATGTGACCCAGCCCCACCTCCATGGGCATGGCTTTGCATAAGATTCCAGAAATCACTGAGAGGATGGGAAACAAGAAAATGGCTGGAATTAGATTTCCTGGTAGCTTTGTGGCAGGAAGAAGAGTATATATTTTATAAATTATAAAAAAGAGTCATTCTTCCTATATACCTGTGTTGATAGACTGGGATTCTTTCTAACTGCTCTATGATGACTCTATTTCCAAGCTCATTCAGTTACCTTTGCTTTGACTCTGCTTTCACGGGACAACTTTTTAATCTTTAGTTTGGACTTTTAGTTTAGACTTTAGTTTAGACTTTTCCAGCAAGAAGAACATGCTTGGACTACCATGAAAATTGCATTTCTTTTGGCAATGAAAGCTCTCCATATAAGTGAACAAAATTGATATTGCTCTGGATTATTAGTCAGTCTCTTGTGGGTGTGGTTAACATGGCTCAGTTCCCTGGGCTCTCGCCATATGGATATACTGTCAAGTTGGAGTTTATGAATTTGCCAAAGAGAGGACCACAATGACTCTCAGAGGGTGCAGATACCCTGACCGAAAAGAACCATCAGAGAAAAGGCCCCCTGACCTCTCACTGATATTTCCCATTGTAAAAATATCATGAAATGCTAAAGAAATATTTTTTTAAAAAGCTATATTATGCAGACTATGTTGCAAGTCTGTTCCATCTAGTAAACTGAAAATTATTGCTTAATCAAAAACAAAGTTATGTTAGTGTAATGCAGTAGTTTAGAATGCAGCCTCTGGAACAAGAGTGCCCAGGTTTATCAAGTCTTGGCTTTTCTACTTAAGCAAAATGTGATCTTTAGCAAGTTCAGAGAAATCTACTAGGGACTGTTGTAAGGAATAAAGATATTAATATGTGTAAAACATTTTGTTTAGTGCTTAGCACGTGTTAAGCACTATACAAATGTTAACAACTATTTCTGGTTTTATTGTTATTTTAGGTGTTCCCTTCCAGCCTATGTCCAAATGTATGGATGTCATTTCATGTTGCACATAATTTATATTCCTTTCACTGTAACACTGTGTCATAAATACTCTGTTTCTATGGAGGCGTTACCTCTAATTTTTAATAGTATAATTTAATTCACTTAATAGTTCAGCACTTATTTAAAAATGACTGTCCTATGTGACAGAGATATCAAAATGATGATAAAATGGACAAACTGGCAAAGGTGATAAACAGGAAGCACACCAAAGAGGAAATATAAATGGCCAAAAGAGAGGCTTACCCTAACAAAAAGTCAAGAAATGCAAATTAAAGCAATGTTACTATTTTCACCTAGCAGATTGGCAACAGTAAAAAGTTTGCTAATATCCACTTTAGAGTAAGATGTAGGACAATGAATATTTCCCTCTCTTGCTGGCCAAGTGCAAGCCAGTGCAGGCATTTAACTATTTTTTTTTTTTTTAAAGAATGGCATTCTTTTTTTTTTTTTCTTTAAGATTTTATTAATTTATTTGACAGAAAGAGAGAGAGTGCAAGTGAACATGAGCAGGGGTAAAGGGGGGCAGAGAGAGACTCCTTGCTTAGTAGGAAGCTCGATATGGGGCTTGATCCCAGGACCTTGGGACCATGACCTGAGCCAAACACAGCCACTTAAGTGACTGAGCCACCCAGGTGCCCATAGGCATTTAACTATTAACATTTTAAATGCATAGATCCTCTACACCAACCATTTCACTTTTCCATATCTACTTTCAAGAAACAGCTATTACGTGCTTCAGGAGACAAAACCAAGGATGTGTACTGTAACATTTGTAATCATGCAAATTGAAGAGCACATAAGTGCTCATCAGTATTTGGAAATGTTACATAAATTATGATCTATTTATTCTTAGAAAGAATGTGTTCTATCTTTTGATCAATACTGACATGGAATACTTCCAAGTCTTGTTGCTAAGTAAACAAGCAAACAAAAAGTTGCAGAAAAACAAGTACAGCAAGACAGCATTATCCTCACACACTCTCTGAACGAAATATATAGCTGGATAGTTAAAAAAATATGTAAGTATATATGTGTATATGCATATATCAGAATATATATATATATATATATATATATATATAGTTGGTGTGTTTGTGTGTAAATATGTAAATTGTCTGGGAGAGTCCATACCAACTGTGGCCATCTTTAGATAGGAAACTAATACTGGTCAAGGGGACTTTCAGCATTTCCTCTATTTTTAAATGTTTTTAAGAATTGTTTGTATAAGTAAGGATGAATTTTTAAAAATTAGAAGATGAATCAGATAAGTTTGCTTAATCCCGAAATTCCTATTCCATTGAATTGATGTGTAACAATTTATTTAGGCATTGACCTATATTTGGCAGTTTAGGTTGTTTCTATTCTTTTACATTATAGATCTTTATACACTGCAGCTCCTTTTTCTTGTTGATTTATTTCTCTAGGATAAATTCCAAGAGTGGGATTATTGGATAAAATGGTATAAACATCTTTTTGGCTTGTGATGTATTTTTCCACAGTGCTTTCCAAAAATGTGCTTCTCTTTCCCCATCATTACTACAAAAAAGTGAGTGGGCTCTCCTACTACCTGACACCAATCTACTTTTCTATTACCATCTTCTCATTCTCAGGAATGTGCACTTTTCACTTCAGTTTTCCACCATTGACCCCTTGAGGCTAAAGGACCATCAGCTTATACTCTTCCTCCTATGCCTTGCACGCATGTATATTCCTGAAGGAGAGATAATTAACACTCCCATTTTATAGATGAGAGGACTGAAGCTTACAAAAGTAACTTGCCTAGGGTCCCATAGTTAACATGGGTAGAGTTTCTCCTTGTAATCAAGTGTCTGTACTCTCTGAAGTTCTCTATCCATTTGGAGTGAGCAGAGTTGGTTTGAATCCAAGTACCTGTTGTATACACATAGGGTCCACTTCTGCCATGGCTCTCCTACTTCATCTGGTCTCTTGGCACCAGCCCATGTTTGTGTCCATCCTACCTCTCTGTTTATGTCCCTCTTCCTGGTCTGCTTCTCAGATTGCCAAATTGTGTTTCACATACTGAAACTTCAGTTCTTCTCTACTTCATCTACTTTAACTAAAGGTACTAGACCAGTGACTTTTATCCTTGGGGAACTTAAAATGAACCAAACAAACTGAGGCTTGGGCTCCATCTCTAGAAATCCAGATTCATTGATCTGGGGTATAATCTGGGCCCAGGACTGAGATTTTTTTTTTTTTTAAGTTTCCCTAAAACTTTAGAGTGAAAAACCTCTGTCTTAGATGTGATTTCTTGGTTTCTGCTCCTGAGTTTAGATGGCAACATGGCTGCTCTTTTTTGTTTTGTAATTGCTACCTTGTCTCTCTTAGCTACCATGACCACTAGGATTTACTTGTCTCTCCTGCTGCCATTCTGCTTGTTCTATTCTGTTCCTTTGTGTTCTGCCTTAGCAAATCACCTTGCTGTACCTACCCTCAAGCCTTTGCCCTTCCTACCGCTGCTGCCCACAACCAGTCCCTTTTCCTCTGTCCTAATTCTGTTGAGCTGAAGTTTTGCCTCTTCCACCCAGATCTCTTACATCACAGCCTAGGCAGGTGGCTACTTCTTTTTGAACTTCTGTTTCAGTTCTCACCTGCTTCATTTTGTGATAGCTTTTCATTTAGTGATGGAAGGTGGTAAATAATTTTCATATGTGGACAGGAGGAAGCACTCTTAATGGTTTTAAGAGCACAAGATTGAGAGGAAGACTCATGTCTCAAATTCCAGGCTGCTGCTTACTTAACCCCTCAAAGCCTCAGGTTTCTCATTTATTAATTAAAGATAACAGTGATATACATTTAACTCACAGAGTTTAGCTGAATGCATGGAAAGCATTTAACACAGTACCTGCTTTATGATGAAAGTTTGATACATGTTAACTATTAGAAATAGGATCTATAGTAATAAGATTGATTTCTTTCAGTTAAAGACATGGGAATTAAGAACTTAAGCATCCAAATGAGCAATTTCCCTTGTCATCTGCCCAATAACTATTTGTTATAGAGATGAGTAGAAGACACCCACTTATTCTGATGACGTTACATTGCCCAGATCTTTTTCCAGAAATCTTCTTTTGGAGTCTGTGATAGAGCAAGTTTATGAGTCAGAAAGAGAAAAGGCACTATTAACTCTTTCTCTGCCTTTTTTTTTTCCAAAAAAAAAAAAAGGTAATATTTATTTCCTTGCCCACTTGATTTATCAACTTTGGTGCCAAATAGCCTTTCACTTTTTTTTCTTGTAAGTTGAATTTACCCAAGAGGAAAATGATGCAACTTCTAAAATCATGCACAAAATGTGTTAATAGATTTTTAAGGGACTTTCAGATCAGAAGTTCTCCAAAAACATTCCCCCAAGGTGACTGCAAATGCCTAGAGAACAGGGACCTCACCTACAGGTAGGGTTCATAGCCTGGAGTTAACTGAAGTTGGAGGCACACTTTTATGTGTTTTTCCAGTTTGGGGGTATGTCACTTCATTATTTTCAAAGGTATTTATGACAGAAAGAGGACAAGAATCCTTTTAAAAAATATTTTATAGGTGGGGCGCCTGAATGGCTCAGTTGGTTAAGAGTCTGCCCTTGGCTCAGGTCATGGTCCTGGGGTCCTGGGATTGAGCCCCACAGTTGCTGGGCTCCCTGCTCAGCAGGGAGTCCTCTTCTCCTGCAGCTCTCCACCTCCCCCAACTCATCTCTAGCTCTCTAATAATTAAATTTAAAAAAACATATATTTTATAGGTACCAAGGCTCCTAGAAGAATGCTATAAATTTAATAATAAATTTAAGTATTTAAGAAATAAAAGTGTTTTCATATGCTAAGAGTTGCTATTCATTAATTGTTATAGCACATACTGTGATTTTAATGGTGGGGGATGGGTTTGAATGAACTATAGACATTACCCAACCTCTCCTCCTTGATCTCACTTGTTCAGTGTTCCTGAAACGAACAACTAACTGCTAATGTTCTGGTGTATGGAAAGTGACCTTGGAAAAAGTCTAGTTTTTCTCTTGGAATGAAGAAAACTGGACTGTCAGGATTGATACAATGACTTTTCTGTTTTGTTAGTGACACATTCTAACACACTGAGTTAACTACAGCAAATGGCACTAGCGTTACTACTTGAAAGAATGGAGAAGTTAGCTTTCTATTGCTTATCTTCCAGTTCCCAATGCTATATTTTTAGAAGCATTTATTTTAAATGGGGAGAGTCCAAAGGAGAACACAGCTATCTTGATTAAAAAAAAAAAAAATCTGAATGTGAGAATTGGAAGGAGGATTCTTTTCTCATTGTGCTTTTTTTGTCCAGTGGTATACTGGTAAACTGGCTCTCTAGGGGGAGAAAAACAAATCTTAATTTGCAGTGTTTGCCAATTTCTGTGGTGTAAATATTCCCACTATGGCCAATAACAGGCTACCAATGAGAAGCCACTAAATGCTATTTGGAAGAAATGCACAGAATTTGCTTTTGTGAGCAAACACAAGCTGGCTTCAGTAAACCTAGTTTATAACCCTCATAAACCTGCACAACGGTTTCTAGGGAGGTTCAGTTTTATAGTAGTGCTCTTTGGTACAAGCAGATTTTAACCCACTGAGCCACCCAGGCGCCCCGGTACAAGCAGATTTTAAAAGCAAAAGTAATCAGAAAGAAATTCTGTAAGAGGCTATTGAAGGAGACTGAAATATACAGTTTCAAACAGATTACTCAAACTCTCTGATAAAATTTGTCTTCCTCCCCCTCAAACCACTGTTAAAAAAATAAAACCACAGACTCAAAATGGAATCTCTTGTGCTAGGCCTAAGACTGGGGCTCCATATCTCACCTAATTGCAGTTTCAACCTTCTCCAGGAATGTAATCTTAATCAGTCAGTCTGGAATTTCCTAGTCAGCCCAGGTAAGGAAATACACCTGGTAAGACCCTTTAGTTCCCCCAAAAGAAGGTGACCTTGCCTGAAATGATTTGTTTTGTTTTGTTTATGACTTCTTTGTCCTGCCTTTAAAAACCTTTCCCTTTCTTAGTCCTTTGGAGTGCCTTTCCATTTGCCAGATGGGATGTCCCCTGATTCATGAATCATTGAATAAAGCCACTTGGGTTGTCAAATTTACTCAGTTGAACTTTGTTTTTAGAACCACTAAGACTTTTTCTGCCTTTTCTTCTTCCTCCTCTACCTACACTCAATTTTGTTTCTCTAGATTGACTACTCTCCTTTTGGGGAGCTGATTAGAGGTAGGGTGTGGAGGGTCAGGCTCCTCTTTGATGGACAGGAGAGGAGCGGAGGAGGTCTGGGAATAACAGGACTCAAATAAACTGTGTTCTACCACGTTGTTCTCCCATGTTCAAAGAAAAAGAAAAAAATTGAGGAGTAAAAAGTAAAACTACCTTCTCAAACAAGTCTTTATAAATATTATCCTTTGGAAAAGAAAAAAGCAGTATAAATACAATCCAAGTCTTTATTTTCTTTCCATTTACTTACTGGTACTTCTTAATCTCTATTTACATTTCAAAACTAATTTGATTGATCAAGTCTGAGTTAATAAAAATTTAAAAGCCAAGCCAACTGTTTGTCTTTCTTAGCTGATTTTTATTTTGGCTATCTGGTCAAAATTGCAACGTGACTATGAGCAAGTCCTCTGGCCTTTCCGAACCTGAGTTATATCATCCTACAAACAACAGGATTCAACCAAATTGTCTTTAAATTTCCTTCTAGCCATACAAGTTTGTGACACCTATATTGAATTTAATAAGTGGTTTCATAATTTTTTTAATGAAATAGATCGATAATTTCTACTTTTAAAATGTCATAAACCTGCTAGCTTGAATAAGTAGATATATCTTATCTGAATTGACTTAACCAGAACTCTTCTGCCAATAGAAAAGAAGAACTTATTCTTCAGACTACAGTTGTCTCTGGTGTCCTTCTCAGATTTTGAGACTCATCAAACTTGTCTGGAGGAAGAACCTCTCTCGACTAAGAGGAAGGTTCTCAGTATTCATTAAGAATACTCCTCCAGTGGTCATCAGAAATTCTAGCCCTTGAGGATTCATATCCTCTCAACACACTTGATGTTCTCTGTGTTTCCTTCTATTTCCATCTATTTATGGCCCCCACAGTCTGCCCCCATCTCCAGTACCCTAGTGGTCTAGGAAAAGGATAGAGTGAGTGGGCAATAGGCATGTCTTCCCATCTTCTTTGATTTTGTATCACTTGGCTCTTTCCTATCAAATATCTAACAATTCACTTTGTTTAGGAGACTCTTAAAAAATAATCATGAAAACAATAGCTAATACTTACTGAATGCTTATCATTTTCTTAGGACTCTACAGATTTAATTCCTAAAAACCACATTAATTTTAGCCCCATTCTATCCATAAAGAACCTGCAGCTTCATATGGTTTACCCAAGGCCAAAATGAGTGGCAGGAGCAAACCCAGGATGGCCTAACCTATGTTCCTAACTCTGATTCTTGAGTTGTTGTATCCAGAGCTCCTAAAACAAAACTAGGGGTGAAAATCAGAAGGCCAAATAAAAGCTCTAAGATGGGAACTGCATTGCACAAGTTATGGTATCTGAAGAGTGGACACGGGCTGCTCAGAGGAAGGAGGCCACATATAGCTGTAAGGATCTGCCTCTTTCATTTGCCTTGCTGCCCCATCCTCAGAGTGCCTTACTTAGGGGGCCTCAGGCTCAACCCTGGACTCCAGCCTATCTGATTATCAAACTCAGTATAGGTAGTTAATAGTGACAGGTCATGACTCCCTGTTCCCATTATTCTTATTTCCTCGCCTGGTATGAATTATTCAGGTGTGTGAAGACTTGCTTGTGAATAAACATTGGCAAAAAGTCATCACAAAACTATGGATTTAGGGCCTTTTCTATGTGCAGAAAGTCTGACCCTAGGGATCATGACCTCATTTTCATTCCTTTGAATGAAAAGAATTTTCAATTTGAATTCAAAAGGACTTTGAAACCCCAGTTCTAAGGGAAAGGAAATGATACATTGTAGAAAGTATCCAGTTGTTTGGGAACTACAAAAGCACACATCTTTTTTTTTTTTTTTTTTTTTTTTTGAGAGAGGGAGTGTACATGTGTAAGCTGGCGGTGGGGTGGATTCGTGACAGGTGGAGGGAGGGCAGAGGAAGAGAGAGAGAGAGAATCTTAAGCAGGCTCCATGCCCAGCAGGGAGCCCAATGCAGAGCTCCATCTCATGACCTTGAGATCATGACCTGAGCCAAAAAATCAAGAGTGGATGCTTAACTGACTGAGAAAGCCGACGCCCCATACATCTTCAAATTTTTTAAAAAAATTTTATCGTTTTACAAAGGCAAACATCTTAAATGGCACCTCCCTGCATTCTTCCCTTTGGAAACTGGAGGTACCCTGAGTCATGATGGAAAGCTAAGAGCTGTCCCCCACCCTGACTTAACTCTCTACCTTGAAGATAATGAACTGACAGGATAAACTAAAAGTTTTCAGTTTAAAAGTTTTCAGTCAATAAAATAGGATGATGCATGTAATTATGGAAAGAATTTAGGAAGAAAGAGAAGATGCCTTTAAAAATTTTTTTTGATGAATTGTTTAATGGAGAAACTCAAAGAGAAAGTAAGTTTGATATTTCTTTGATTGTATTTTGATTTTAAATTGAGTAATGGTTAAGAAGTCCAGGGGTGAGAAGAGAACAAGGGCATATCTGAGCATATATGACTAGAAGCATAAATGAATTTTAAATGATTTAGGGGAGCATTTTTAAGAAAAATAATATGAATATGAAATTAGGTCTAGAGCCTTGGAAAAGCTCATGCAAGGGAGAAATCTTGAGATGAAGCTTCACTGGCTTTATAGAAAATCCTTCCCTGGTTGAGACAGTTTACATTTTTTTTTTCCCATCTAACTACTAAATAGACATATAACCCTGAGAGATTCTATGCTGAGAGACTAAATGGTTAGTGAGAGAGAAGTGAAGGGGATATGAAGAGGCCAATAAAACACAGAGGAATTACTGGGAGTTTACTAGGTGGTATTGTGCAATATTCAGAAAGAAGTTCATACGTGTACATGGTCTCAAACACCAGGATACTCTTTAAAAAAAATTCCTAGAAGTGCCCAGGGCCACATGGACTACTTATGTGGTTTTCTTACCCAGAATCTGAAAGGACAGATAAGGATTGTTAACATCCAGACTAAAGCTACATTTTATTCTCCCTTCTGGTTTCTACTAATTATATTTTGTTTTATATGCATCTTTACCATGGGCAATACAAACCATCCAGGATAATTCAACTACCCACCTCTCTTCTTTTTTTATTTTCAACTGATACTTAACTATCAAAACAATGAGATGTCTGAACTTGTGAATTAGGGAACTTTCATGAGACATGTAGAACATTTTAAACTTTGAAAACATTTTAATCTTCATCAGATTTTTTACAACTAGTTTTAAACACCCCAAAATGTAGGATTAAACAAAACTGCAATGTCCCTTTTAAACTCTGTGGCAAAGAAGGGGGGATAAAAGGCCCAAGATGGTGCCAGCTCTGCAGACTGACCAGCACTGTGGAGAATTCTAATTTTATGGAGTGGAGTTGATTTGGATGGTCTTATTACTAGTCAAAAGAATCTTAAACCCATTCAGCAGCTGACAGCCTGTGTTTAAATTGGAAAAGAAAGATTGTCAGAACCTCTAGTGGTGACAGCACAATCCAGCAGCAAATTCCACGAGTTAAATAGAAAAGATGGTACCTTTAGAGGAATTAATGGAATGCATATAAGAGCCACTAAAAAACAAATATCTAAGCTTTAAAATATTTTACCAGAAAATGAGCAACAAAATATATTACAGATCAAATACAGATGGGTAAGAGAGGAGGTTTTAAAAACAGCAGATTGGCAAAAGAGCTTGAGAGACACAGTAATAGGTTCTCTCTGTCCTGAAGGGAAGCCAGTAGTTGGCAGGAAGGCCAATTTCTCTGCAGACTGGCACTCAACTTCTCATAATAACCAATAAAAAAATGTTGGACGCCTAGTCTCTAGTTCTTATGAGACTGTCCAAAGTGCCTTGGGCCAAGACACTAATGCATCAGAAAGGAGCACGAGAAAGGCAAGAAAGCCTCTCAATATGCCTCTATTCAGCCCCCTTTCCACATGGCCCAGAGTGGAGCCCAGACAGAAGGGCATTTTCCAACATAATAGAGATAGGTAGGACACTCTCAGCAAGAGATCCTGGAGCAACATTCATAATTATAGTACAGAAGGAGATTCAGTGACCCTACATTAGTGTGCTTTGTATGTTTGTGGGGGTGAAAGAGGGAGTCTCTATTTCTTCCTTCTGTCCTTCCTTCCTCCCTCCCTCCCTTTCTTCCTTTTCCCCCTTGTATTCCAGGAAATTGTTCAGCTTACACACACTAGAATCATGGTTTTATATAGTATGAGGCTTATCCAGTTTTCTTTCCATCTGATACAATATAGGCAGTAGTCTCCCAAGTCAGAGGAGGTAACGTAATTGTCCTTCCGTCCGTCCATCCATCCGTCAAAACTTTATGGACAGTCTTCCAAGAAAAAGGCAGTATTTTTTAAATGTTACAAGATACAATTCCTGTTTCAAGGAAGGGCTAATATATTTCTATGATAAATTTAATTAGGTGACAAATAGAAGATCACAAAAAGCTTGGAAAGGCCAGGAAAGGCTTAAAAGGGAAAAAGAGACTTGATCTAGATTCCTAGTGGAAGGAGAGATTTTTAATATCTTATAAAATGTATGGAAAAGCCCTCTGGATGAGACAACATGAAGGTCTACATGTATGCTATCAAATGAGTATTTGTGTTCTTCAACAATTCATACGCTGAAGCCCTAATCCCTAATATGATGGTGTATGGAGGTGGGACCTTTGAAAGATAATTAGTTCATGGAGGGGGAACCCTCATGAATGGGATTACTGCCCCTATAAGAAGAGACGTGAGAGAGATGATCTCTCTTGGCCATGTAAGGTACAATGAGAAGACAACTGTCTACATGCCAGAAAGCAGGTCCTCACCACACATCAGACCTGCCAGACCCTTGATTTTAGATTTACCTGCCTCTAGAATGTGAGAAATAAATGTTGTTTAAGCCACCCAATCTACGGTAATTTTTGTTAAAGCAGCCTGAACTAAGACAATGTATACGAACTTGGGAAACTCACATAAGAAGGAAAGTGGGAGCTTGAATATTGAGGGAGACTGAGTGCAAAAAATGGCCACAATTTTCTGCTCCTCCCCATATTCATGCTATTTGCAATGTGACTTTGTAGCCCTCCTCATCAAGAGATAAAATCTATTTCCTTACCTCTTAAATCTGGGCTGGCCTTGTAATTGCCCTGACCAATGAAATAGCAGAAATAATTATGTGGCACTCTTGAGCCTAGGGCTTAAAAGAGTCTTGCACCCCTTTTCACCCTCTTGGAACCCTGAGAAGCTGTCATGTAAACAAGCCCAGCTAACGGGCTGAAGGATGAGAGACCATGTGGAAGAGAGCCCAGCTGTCCCAGCCAAAGCCATCTTAGACTAGCCAAGAACCAGCAATCTCCAGTCCTGTGAGAGAATGCTTTCTATATTAGCAGAACTGCCTACTTGGACCATATGAGTGGGCCGTAGTAAGATAAACACACAGCTGACCTATAAACTTGCGAGAATGCTTATAATTTCAAACAACTGTATTTAAGGGTGGTTTATTAGCCAGCAATAGCAATAGCTAAGAAGCTTAGGATCTTTGTTCCATAAATAGTGTAGACTATTAGTAAATTTTGTAATATAATAAAGAAGGTTCATTAGTAAGTTTCCTGTCAAGATTATTGTAGTGGAACATAGTGACAACTTTAGTCTATATAAAATTAATTTTATTTTTAACAAAATAATAAAATGCACATGGTTTAAGAAATGAAATAGTACTGTAAGGCTTAAAAGAAAAAAAATGTAGTCCCAGGCTATGCACCTACTTGTGCCCCAGTAAGTACTATTTCTTAGCTTTCTGTTCTGTAATTTATCTTCATATTTATAAATACAACATTTATATTCTTTATATTTATCTACTTTAAAAATTATCTGTTGACTTCATGTTATGGCAGGTTAAGAATTTTTCTGTCTCCCTGTTTCTCTTCTCTATCTCATATCCCTTTATCCCAATCTGTCAATTTAATAATTGACATTATCAATTTAATATTTCTTGGTTAAATGAACATTCAGTGTTTATATTATTATATCTATATATATATAGTTCACTATTAGACATATTTTATATTTTCTTTTTATACAAATTTTGATTTTTATTAGTTATTAATTATATAATTAAAATTAACATATATTTTATAATTATAAAATATGAAATAAAATTATATCATTTTATAAAATACATTTTTATTTGACAGTGTTGCAAAATATGTTTTATTTTATATTTTATAATTCTAATTTGATATGTTTATATTATATATAATTAATAAATATTAATATTAATATACCTATTAATTTCCCCAAATATAATGAATACCAAAATGTTTTTTCAATTCTACTTTGTGCATTATTAAAAGCATTAGTTTATTTATTTATAATTAATAAACTAATTAATTTTTGGAGGTCTCCATCATGAAGTTCTTTAGCTCTCATTTGGACTTGTTTTCTCTAGGTATAGCCATCACTCTAATATTTCCTATGCTGAACAGCTTTTTTCCTGTTCTCACATTTCCTCCAGATTCAACCTCTTATTTTGGGGGGCATATCCTTCAGTAGCTTCTGGAGAATGAGAGCTTGCATGGCTGAAATATCTATTCTAATTCAAGCTTGTTTGACCACGAATAGAAAATACCTTTTTATCAGAATTTCTAATACATTGCTTCACTGTTCTCTGGCTTTCAAAGTTACTGTTGACAAATTCCTTGAAAGATGCAAATCATCAAAGTTTACTCAAGAAGAAATAACCTAAATAGTTTTCTATTTGTTAAAGAAATTTAATTTGTAGTTAAAGAAAACTTCTGACAAAGAAAACACCAGGCTCAGATGACTGCACTGATGAATCTTCTAAACATTTAACAGAGAAATAATACAAAATCTACACCAACTCTTACACAAAATTGAATAGGAGAAAATATTTCCCAGTTCATTCTATTAGGCCAGCATTATCCTGACACCAAAACCAGACGAACATAACCATAGATCAGTATACCCCCTGAGCATAGATGCAATAATCCTGAACAAAGTTTTAACAAACAAAATCCAGCTATTTGTAAAAATTGATAGTATATTATGACCAAGTGTCATTTGGCTTGTGGAGGAACTGGAACATTCATACATTGGTGGCAAGAATATGAAATAGTATAACCACTCTGGAGCACAGTTTAACAGTTTCTTGAAAAGTAATGCACACACCTACAATATAATCCAGCTATTTTAGTCCTAGGTATTTACTATACAAAAATGAAATTATGTCCATAGTAAAGACTTATCATGAATGTGTATAGTAGCTTTAGATCTGTTATAGCTAAAAACTGGAAACTCAAATGTTCATCGTCTGGTGAATAGATAAACTGGTGTGTCCATACAATGGAATCTGACTTAGAAAAGGAAAGGAATGAATGACTGACACAATAAGAATATAATCTAAAATTATTTATGCTTAGTGAAAGACAGCAGACAGAAGAGAGAACATTCAGTGATTCCACCTACATAAAACTCTAGAAAATTATAACTAAACTAGTAGAAAGCAGATTAATTGTTGTCTGGAGACAAGAAAGGGCAACAGGGTAAGACGGAAGGGAGGGATTTCAAGTAAAATTTGGAGAGTAATAGATATATTCCTTATTTTGATTATGGTGATGATTTTATATTTACATATATCAAAACTTAAAGAAGTGTGCACTTTCCATATATACCCTTGTTTGTAAGTCAGTTCTATGTCAATGAAACTGTTAAAAATGTGGATCAGTTTTGTTTTCTTTGGCTTGGCAATCATCTCTATTCATCTTTATCTGCCTTTGAAATACCTGTGTGGTATCTCCAGTCTGACTTCAGCCTCCTTCCTTTCCACCACATAAGGAGACAGGAATACAACACTGTCAAATCTCAGAAAGACGTCTTAAAGGAATGAAAGCAGTAGGCTCATGGGTATTCTTACTGGTTTCAGCTGTACAAACGGAAGTGTATATTGCCTGTATCTATACTGATGGTAACGTTTGCTGAAATTAATTGCCTAATAACTGGAGACCTAGAATTCAAATTGAGCCAGTCAGCCATGACCATGAATGACCATGCAGATTACTTTTTGATCTTAAAAAAAAAGGGAGGGGGGTTTACTTCTCATTCCCATTCCTAGAGATTTTGATTTAGTAAATCTGAGGGGGAGCACAGGGAAATTACATATAAATCAAGATTAGAAACAATAGCATTAGGCAAAATTAACATTTTCATCCTTGCCTCCACTAGAACTTTCCGTCATCAGGATGCTCTCCTCTCTCCATTTTACACCATATTAAATCCTCTCCCACTTGCCTAATTTCCATCTATGCAAATCATGGTGATCCACAAAAGCAAATTCCACCTCTTCTTTTGTGACTAGTCATTCCTCTCTACTTCACTTCTTCTCACCTGTCTCCAACCCCTTTTGAGTCAAAACAACTCAAAGATTTCAGGCTAATCATAAAGACATTCTTTCTCTAGGATCCAACTCACTACATAGAATGAAGCCCCAGGGTTTCAAAACAAAGATGAACAGAAGATTAGCTCTTTTGCATCACACAAGTCACTGTAGCAAGTTTTCTTATGTGGCACTGGTGTTTCTTTATTTGGTTACTACATTGGACTCTGTGTATGGAGAAGTAGTATTATCCTGTTTGGGTTTTAGGGAAAACTATTAAAGCCTAGAGCAAAGCTGTTTATTTTTGCCATCCAAATTTCTGAGAAGATATTTCAGATAAGCACTTCATCACTGTCTTTGATCTCAAGCTATCAGCTTCAAAGTATAACATTTAAAAATAATTTTATGTGGTTTCTATTATTTTGCCTGCCTTGCATGAACTGAAGCTTGTTTTTAAAAGTCTCTTCTGTTTTTGAACATTTTTGTAAGATGGTCAAGTTAGATGTTTGTCCTTTGTGATAAAACTCAACAACTCCTTTATACACATATCCCGGACTTAATTAGTGTATTAAACAGTGATAATGCAAATATATTGCTCTTCCTTACGTGATATTTGCTGAGTGCAGAGTTGATGCCCACTCTTAATCTTTCTGGAAGAGCACTGGCTTCTGTTTTTTCTGTTTTTCTTTCTGTTTCTTCTGTTTTTTTCTCTCCCCTTTGTGATTTTCTTGAAGAAAAAGATTACACTTTTTATATCCAATATATTTGAAGGGAGGGAGGACACAATATTACTTCTTCTGCATGGTGGAGGTAAACTTTTTTGTCAGGCATGAGGGAAAAAAGGTAGTGTGTTGAAGGTAGACTATTTGGACAATATGTTACAGAAGGGATGTAAATATGCCTCAGAGGTCCAGTCAAAGATACATAATTGATTTTATTATTTCTTGCTGACAGTTTCAGAGACAGTAGAATATAGTGGGCATAGATAAAGGCAGTAGTAGCACTAATTATCTAGAACTGGGAAAACTGGTTTCCAAATTCTGTTCTTCCACCTATGTGACCTTGGGCAAGGTTGTTCATTCTTTTGTTTATTCAATTCATTCATTGCCCAAGTATATCTTTTGTATCATCTGTGTTAGACATTACAAAAAGTTCTGGTAATAGAGGGGGAGAACACAGCCCTCGCTCTTATAGAGGGTGGCAGGCATGAAAATATGCCAACTATAGTGGCACCCTGGCCTCAGATTCTGAAATCCACTCTACCATTTGTACAAGACCACACTTGCTATGGGCTGCTTTCTACCAGTGACTGACTGATAGAGATACTAAGTCCATTTGTGGGAGACCTAGTACTCATAAATGGTTGATTATGGCTTGAGAACTCACTGATGGTCTTGCTGAACATTCCTTACACTGCACAGTGGTCTAGTTCCTTCCCATGCTGCCTTCTTTCCTTCACTCAGGGTCAGACTTGCTCCAAGTTCTGATGGCTCTTGCAAACTTGGTGTTCCCTCCCCATTTTCTCTCTCAGGCATTTCTCATACTAAAAATCCGTGCACACACTTAATCCCATCTTGGTGTTTGCTTCTTAGGGAACCTAGACTAACATATGGAGTATACATTCTAGTGGAGAAGACAAGAAAATAAACACATAAATAATAAGGTAATTTCAGATAGTGATGATTATTTAAGATAACAAAATGGCAGAGTGGTATAGATTGATTGCCAGGGATGGGGGTTGGGGAGAAGGCACTTGGTTCTTTAGCTCACGTCAGTGGGGAGGATGTCTCCGAGGATGTTGTATTCCAGCTGAAAGTCAAATGATGAGATGGACATACACTAGGGAGGAGGAGGCTGGGTGATGTGAAGAGCTGGAGCCCCACAAGAGCAGCACGTTTGGGGAATGTAAAGACAGCAATTGTAGTTGCACCCTCCAGGACAGCTGGCAGGAGGTAAGGTCAGAAGGATAGATAAAAGCCTGGCTCTAGAGGGTTTCAAAGGCTTTGATAAGGAGTCTACATTTTATTCTAAGTGCAGTAAGAAACCATTGGAGAGTTTGAGCAGAAGCATGGCATAATTTGATTTACATTTTTGGAAGATTCCTTTGGCTGCTGAGAGAGCATGGAATAGGG
Organism: Lontra canadensis; assembly: GCF_010015895.1. Lineage (NCBI taxonomy): Eukaryota > Metazoa > Chordata > Mammalia > Carnivora > Mustelidae > Lontra > Lontra canadensis. The sequence continues at coordinate 11,762,037 of NW_022631006.1, forward strand.
GGTAAGACAAGTAGCAGTTAGATTACAGAAATCTAGGTGACATCTGGTATCAGTTTGGACTATGAGAGTGACAGTGCTGGTGAGAAAAATTGAAGAATTAGAGATGTGCTTTGCAGGCGTATCTGACAAACTGCTTAGTTTTCTGTGTCTTAATTTCATCGTTTTAAAACTGGAGATAGTAATAGTACCTACCTTAGAGTAGGTTATAGTAAAGATTAAGTGATGTATGATATATATAACTATATAAAGTAAGTTATATATATAAATATATAAAATGCTCAGCACACTGAATAAATGTTAGCCCCTCTTCTTGTGGAAATGATACTTGGTGGAAGAGAGTAAATTCATGTTGTATTCTAGTTCTGCCATGAACTCAAGATGTGGCCTCCGTTCCCTATCAGTATAATGTTGGGAGGGGATGGGGTGATTATAAAATCACAAACTATTAGAGATGTACAGCACCTTTGGGATTATTGATATCATCCTACCAAAGAGGGAAGAATAGGCAGCACAGGAAAATAACACCATGTCCTTCAAGAAGCTCTTGACACTGAACTATGTGGCTTTATGTGGCCCTTTCCATTATGAAACTCCAGCGATTCTCAGTACTCCATAATTTTACTGACAATTCTTCTATAAGGGCTTTCTCGGGTCTTTGTCAGACTTCCTCTTAGTTCTTGGATCACTGTGTTTCTCTTCTCATCTGACCTGAGTTTACAGGTTTCTCAGAGGCAATGCAGAGAATAATGTGTCAAATCAAAAGTTTGTTTTCTTTCTTGTGGCCCCACACTTGTGCATGCAATGATTCATCCCACTGAGAGATGTTCTCCTTTCAACACTCCCTTAGATCTTGATTTCCAGTTAGACTGCTTGAAACCTCCAGCTAGGTAGAGTAGTTTTAATATTGTTAAAAGTAGAACAACAAAATATTATGTTTCTTTTTGCCAAATAATAGGAAATATATAGTACCACTCATGAAGTAATCTTTTCATTTTAAATTTTCTATTAAGGTAAAATTCAAGCAATTTCAGAAGGAGAGAGAACACAACAAATGCCTTCATCCACCTTCAACTCTTATCTGATTTCTTCAGTTGAGTAAATAGCATCGAAGTTGGAACTATTTTAGGTTAACAGACACTTACCAGGTGCTATACCTTCAGAAATAGAAGAGAATCTGGGTTGGACTAACTTTCCTTCAGAGGGCAGTTATAAAATCTGGATAATATATATTTTTTAATTATTAAATTGGAAAGAAACCAAATTCAAAAGTAGAAGAAAATCTATCCTTGAAAGAAGAATTTCCATGAATGAGATTTGAAGGTTTGAAGGCTCTTGCCTATACAACTGCAACAGTAGAAAGCCACCATATTACTGATTTGAGGTATCAGACACAGTCTGGGGCAAGCAGAGCAGAAAGTTAGAAAGATAATACTGGAAACGAGAGAACTACACAAAGGAAGAGTCACAAACATATAAAATATCTGCCTAAAACCTAGGATGACTGCTATACATGTTCTAGGGAAGGCCTCAGGGGGTCTTGAAAAATAACAGTAGCTGGGAGGTGAATGAACTGTAGGAAGTCATTTGCTGTTCACCACAAGACAGAGTTGGGAGTTTGAGTCTATCCAAATTAATTACTTTTTAAAACAAATTACTCTTCAAAGACCTTAATAAAATTCAGAAATCCTACCTTGTATAGTTCATAATGTCCAGCTGTCAATCAAAAATCATAGGATGTACAAAGAAAACATAAACAATACTCAGGAAAAAAAAAAAAGCATTAAATAGAAACTGACCCTGAGAGGATCCAGGTGATAGAAACTGCACAGCCATAGTAAATTTTTCCAAAACAGGGGAAAAAATATATACAATGAATGGAAAAGGAGGAGAAATTACAATAGAATTTAAGAGAGAAAAGAGAAAGCTCTCCTAACCCTAGCATCCTTCCTACCTGTCTAGGTTTGGGCATTTTTATCTAAGCATGAGGCTCTAATTTACTCACTAAACATTATGGAGGCACAGTCAATAACTATTCAACATCATTTATTTCAGCTGAAGTAGGTCTGATCTCATTGGGGAGGAGTGTAAAAATGGCATTGGTCATGTGGTGATGTTAGTGATGGTGGTGGTAGTGGTGGCAGACAGAAGTGAAATTCTAACTGAATATAAGGATATAAGAAGGTATTATAAATCTTTGTTCTAATTAAAATAAATTATACATCTATGGTATTTCCCATGAGCTTTGGCATTTGATCATAACACAATTTATGTTTTCTCCAATGTTTCTGGAGAAAAGTAAGGATTTACACAACTAGTAATATCTGAGAGTAAGAATACTCTAATATTCTAGACTCTAATACTCTAACCAACTTGGAGAATTTAGTTGTTAGTTAAAATCCCAGGAAATCCAATTTTTTTTCTTCTCTAAAGCAATAGGAAGATTAGATGAAATTATTGCTTTGTAGCTATGACATTTAACATCATTTAATAAATCCCAGACATGGATAGGGTCTTATTCAATCTCTTATCTTGGTAGTAATAATATTGTCCTGCTTACCATACAGAACAATTTGAAGAACAAGTGAGAGGATGACAAAGTAACCATAGCTTACATTTATTGAGGAATTCCCAATTTCAGGCATTGTTCTAAGTGCTTTTTTCCATGTATTAACTCATCTAATACTAACGACAGTGAGATAGATACTATTTTTTTTATTTTTTTATTTGACAGACAGAGATCACAAGTAGGCAGAGAGGCAGGCAGAGAGAGAGGAGGAAGCAGGCTCCCCGCTGAGCAGAGAGCCCGATGCGGGACTCGATCCCAGAACCCTGAGATCATGACCTGAACCGAAGGCAGAGGCTTAACCCGCTGAGCCACCCAAGATTGATACTATTTTTATTATCCTCATTTCACAGATAAACAGAAGTGAAATAGTGTGTCTCCCAGTTAAGAAGTAGAGGTGGGATTCCACTCTGGTAGTCTGTAGTGAAGATGTAGGAATAAAGCATTTTCAGCCCCTGTTGTTAAGAATGGAAACTGGTACAACTACTATGGGGAGCAATTTGGCAACAGCCTATAATTGGATGCTCATTCAGATGAACTGGAAATTCCACCCATGATATTCATTAAGAGAAACTCATATATACGCAACAGGATACATAGACAAAAATGCTCAGTGAACATTATTTGCAGTAGGGAAAAACCTAATTGTCCATCAATCAGTGAATGGGTAAATCAATTGTGGTACACACACACATACACACACACAGAGTACATATTTACTATGGTATATACTATGCGGTATGTACTATGTATATACTACATATATACAGTGACATACTCTACAACAATTAAGTGATTATGTATCATATAGTAGATCTAAAATTATGTTCTACAACATGACAGTCACTAACCACATAAAGCTACTGAGCATTTGTAATGTGGCTAAAGATATATTTTAGAATAATATTTTGGATATACTGGGTTATATAAATTTATACTAAATTTAATTTTATGTTTTTTTTTTCATTTTATTGATATATTAGAAAAATTTATAACATTATAGTTCATATTATATTTTTACTGGAGATCACTGATCTAGAAAATACAATCTGAGTTAGAATAAATAAGCTACAAAATGATAGATACAATATAGAAGAAATATGTAAATCCTACAAAACATGTAAAGCAATACTATCTACTACTCATAGAACACATACATGCAATTAAAATACAAAAATATGAACTGAAGTGGTATCCTCCAAACTCATAATAATGGCCACCCACCCCTAGAAAAGAGAAAAGGGGATGGAACTTGGAAAGAGAAACAAAGGGAACTTGAATTTTGTTTGTAATACTCTATTTTATTTATATAGACAAAATATCTGAAGCAAAAAGGACTAACTGGTAATGTCTGATCATTACTGAGAGTGGGTTATTTTTATGTTTTGATATTTTGAAAATGAAATAGAGCAAAAAAAATTGAAATCAGACTAATATACAGGCACCCATTCATGCATGCACACATGCACACACACACACACATTTACACTTTATCAACCCTCCAATCTTTAGGTACCACATTTAACCAAAGAACCCAGCAAAGACCACCTTGGGTATCCAATTAAGTAGGAGAAATTGAGGAGAGAGGCTAAGGTCCATGCACTGCCATCTGATAATTGTGTATATCTATATTTATAAAAGGTAATGATTTTTTCCTGACTATATGAAAGCACCATATGCTCACTGTAGAAAACTTAGAATTTCTCAAATGCTTAAAGAAAAAAAGAGTTCCCATAAGCCCATCACTAAGAGAAAGTCACTGGACATTTTGGTTGTTGTTTTTTTTTTTTTTTTCAGTCTCTGAGATTTGGATTTTACTTTTGCTAATATCTAACAGATATTTTGAAATGAACCTCTTAATGAAATATGATTGTCTTTGATCAAAATAACCTTTGCTCTAGGTTGAGTTTGTGATAGCTTTCTTACTTTTAAAAAACCAAAACCAAAACAAAGCTGATAGCTAATAGTTATTAAAGGGTACATCCTGTATGTTTTTCAGTGTAGGAACCATTATAATTCCCATTTTATACAGAGAAAGATGAGGATTAGAAAGGGAGTTTCTATTACAATTCCCACTTCATTGATAAAGAAACAGAGTTAGATTGAGGAGCTTGCTCAGATCATGGAGGTAATAATGATGGAGATGTCCAAACTTCCAAATAAGGTCTTACAGACCCCAGAGTCCATACTTTTCCTTTATCCTCTCCTCTACCATTCTCCAGCATATGAACTTTCTTATTTCCTTTTGCTAACTGGCATTATGTGTCAAAGTTTGAGACCAGTTAAGGAACATATTTGGTATAGAATCCATCAGACATTGGTACAGCCAATGAGATGAATCTTATCTTTTATAAAGACATTTTTTCTTCAGTTTCTTTCACTAAGCCTGTCAAGTTTGGGTCGGGTGCCTGTTGCCAATTCCTTGTTCAACTTTAGTTGGTGCTCAGAAAGGGTCCATAATGCTGAGACTTTAAATGGCTTATTTTTGCGTTGCATGTTGCAGGCCTAGGAAGACATTTGTATCATTACCAGCTTATAAAAATAAGGAACTGAGACCCACACTCAATAGGAAAGTGGAGTGCCTATGACTGGGGCTAGGGACTGACCTTTTGAAATATAATGGGAGATGGAGGTACGGCAGGGATAAATCTGAGTGTGGATACAGCTTTAGTCAAAAAACTAAGAGCAACAGACTCTGGACACTTAAAAACCTCTAGTAATTCCATAACAAATGAAGAGGAAGAGATCCTCAAGATAGTTTTCCTTCAACTTCTATTCATTGGAGGCAGAGGAGCAATCATCACTGGGGGCATTGGCAGCTGGGATGACATGTTGATTAAATTAGGGTCAAAGGAGAGAAGAAAGCTAATGCACCTGTTGCTGGGACCTAGTCACTCCTTCGGCCTTAAACCAGAGTTCCACCACAATAACCTTTCCATTCAATTGTTGGAATGGGTCCCAACAACCACTCTTTTTGAATTTCATAATATTCTAAGTTCTATCAAAGGCCTGGGGCTTCACAATATTGCATACATATGAAGAGTATTTATTAGCAAGAGAAAACTGTTTTCAATAATGATATGTAGAACACAGTCCCTGAGGTCAGGACATAGTGAATTAGTGAGTGGGAAAAAACTCCAAACATGTATCTGAGACATTGATTATTAATGTAGAATGAAATGTGCACAGAAAAAAAAGAGTAACATAAAAAGTGAAGGGAACAAGTTCCTAACTTTCCCCACTCTTTAACCTAGATCAAAGAATGGAAATTAATGGTAGTTAAAAAAATTTTGCTTCAGTTGCATGTGTCTGCATCAATTCTCTCTTCTGCCAAGGGGTTGGCATTACAAGGAGAAGAATTGTTGTTGTTGTTGTTGTTGTTTTTTCTGGGAAAGAAAGCCAATGCACCAGTTTTTAACTGAAAGGGGAAAAAAATGACAAAGCAAGGGGGAAAAATAATTGGCCGGTAGCATCTCTGAAATTGCTTTGCATTCCTTTTCCCAGGCTCTAAGAGGAACATTTGTCTGGGAAGACAGCCCTATCCTTATACTCCTGGTGCAGGCATAAAGTGAGTTTCCATAGTCATCCAAACTATCCAAATAAAAGGCTGTTCTCATTATTCCCACTCTTCCCAAATGGGCCCATGGCAGTGAGATTGAATAGTAGATCTGAGAGAGTTCTCTCAGTTGCCCTGATCTCTTTCCCTACAGGAGAAAGCTCTGTCAGGCACTGTTGGGACTTGCTCTGGTTCCTCCTTTCACAGACAGAGAAAAGCAGCATCGTACCTATATCTCAATGCAATGCTGTTATTGGCAAGGCCTCTAAGAATAGAAAACAAAACAACCAATGACACAAGAGGGTTATAAACCTCATAAAATGAGACTATCAGCCAAAACCAAAATTGACTCCAGAGTAATAGTATTTCCCTACAGTGACAACACAAACCTCCCAGGGATTACACAGAGATTAGACTAAAGGGGGACATACATTTCTGGGCTGCTTAAACATGGTCTCTAATTTTATGGAGTTCATAGTATAAAGGGAAAGGCGATCATTCAAATAGATAGATAATTACATGAAGACAAAAGTGCAATAATCAACACGTACAAAAAACATACGGTAAAGCCCAGAGGAAGTAGACATTCATTTTGCCAGGAAGGGTTATGTACAATTTGATCTCACTTGGCTGAGAAATGAAGAGGGTTCTAGGCAAAGGAAACAGCAAGAGAAGAGGCAGAGAGCCATGAAGGAGGAGAAGTTGTAGCCATATGAACTTAAGAACCAAGACTCACAAGAAGGGATGGTAGATTTTCTGAACTCTGTGAAGAATTAACCCCTATTATTTCCCAAGAGGTCCCTTGAATAATCTAGTAGAGTCAGGTCCTACATTTTTCTTTAGCCTGATGACCAATCTATTGCAGAAAATGAACTGGCCAGGAAGTTCTTCCACACTATGGAAGAACTGAGGCGATGGGTACCCACCCAACCTGTTTGCTGGTTATGGTGGTTGAATCAGTCAAAATCCAATCAAATTTGATTTTTGACTCATTGACTCCTCATTCAAGAATGCTGCACCCTAATTATGTACTGTCATTCACTAAGTCATCCAGGGCACAATCCAAGAAAAGAGATTTCCTGGTCATGGTTTTCTTGAATTTATTCATTATCTAGTGTGGTTGTTCACAGAAATTTTGTCATACCGGCCCTCTCAATTTGTAGTATGGTCAGACTTATTCTCCAGAAAACCAGGGGCTCATCTGTCCATTGTAACTACTAAACATAGCCTGGTTTAACTTATTTCCAATGTCCAGTTGACTTTTTTTTTTTTTTACACTTACGTGCAAATGTACACTAAAAACTTACAAAATTTTCTCTAAGTAGAAATGTATAAAAATGGGGAGACTTTCAGTAAAAGTCAGAAGAGCTTTTTCTCTCTGCTGTGCAAGACAGCACTCAACATTTGAAAGGAGGGGAGAATCAAGCTTGACAACTGCAGTACAGTTGAAGCATACAGACAAGTAAAAAAAAAAATTCAGATGAAAAGACAGTGACTGAGCCAAGGGTTTTTACATTTTCCCAATGTTATTGAAGAACATGTTCTAGTCTATTTATTGCTAAACGCCCTTCTTAAATACTATTTTCTAGTTATTTTAGGAATAATCTATTTATATGTTACTAGTTTATTTCCACTGCGGTCAGGAAAAATATGATTTCAATTATTTATCATTTATTGAAAATTGCTTTCTTATCCAGCATATGCTCAATTTTGGTAAGTCTTCCATGTGCATTTGAAAATATCGTGTATTCTGTAGTTACTGAATGTGTGACTATGAATTTATTTCTCCATTTAATTCTGTTACATTGTGTCTTAGAATTGTTAAGGCTACATTATTAGGTGTATATATATTTAGGTTATTAAATCTTCTTTTGAATTGACCATTTTATCACTACAAAATGTCCCCCTTTATTGCTATTAATACAAAATAATGAAATAATTATATCTAATAACATTAAATATTAAAATATTTAGAAATATTAAAACTTCTTTTAGGATTTGTCAAAATTAACTCTTCTAAAATTATTGCATACAGATATTTTACTTTATCTCTAGTAATACTGCATAATAAAGTATTTTTAATTATCTGATTTTTCCCTCTATTAATTTTTAATACTCTTCTACTTTGCATCCTGTTATTACAACATGCATCTTTGATTAGAACTTACTTTAAATTAATATTTTATCAACTTTCTGGACCATGAAAGAAACTTGCAACATTTTTTAAAAATATTTTTCCAGTTTTATTTAGATATAAATATATAATGTTGTCTTATTTTAAGGTGTCTAACATAATGATTTTGATATATGTATATATTGTGAAATGATAACTACAATATGTTTATTTAACATCTGTTACTTCACATAGCTACAAATTTTTTTCCCTCATGATGAGAACTTTTAAGAAGGAGCTGAGATGCCCTTCAACAGATGAATGGATAAAGAAGATGTGGTCCATATATACAATGGAATATTACTCAGCCATCAAAAAGGATGGATACCCATCATTTGCATCAACATGGATGGAGCTGGAGGGGATTATGCTAAGTGAAGTAAGTCAATACTTCAATAGTCATATGGAAAGACAATTATCATGTGGTTTCGCTCATATGCAGAACATAAGCAATAGCATGAAGGACCACAGGGGAAGGGAGGGGAAACTGAATGAGAAGAAATCAGAGAGGAAGACAAATCATGAGAGACTCTGGACTCCAGGAAACAAACTGAGGATTACAGAGGAAGGGGCGGGGGGAGAGGGTAACGAGGTGATGGGCATTAAGGAGGGCATGTGTCGTGATGAGCTCTGGGTGTTATACGCAACTAATGAATCACCGAATGCTACATCAAAAAGTAATGATGTACTATATGTTGCTAACTGAACATAATTTTTAAAAAGCAACTTTAATATAGTTTAGCTAGCTATAGTTCCCATGCTATACATTGTATCACTAGAGATAACTTATAACGTGAAGTTTGTGCCTTATGATCACCTTCCACCTTTGACAACCATCATTCTGTTCTCCGTTTTATGAGTTTGGTTTTTTTAGATTACACATATAAGTAAGATCATACAGTATTTGCCTTTCTCCATCTGATTTACTCCACTTAGCACAATACTCTCAAGGACTCCACTTAACTATCTACTCTTTGTGCTTTTGTTATTGTGTATTTAAATTCTACACATATTTAAAAACCCAAAGAATTATATTATTGATTGAAACACTATTTGTTTGTATCTCCCACAACAGTTACTTCTGTTTTTCCTTTTTGAGTGTACTTATTTAGGGTATGTTGTCCAGCTTTTATAATTGTTCTCAATCTGTCATAGTTAGAAGTAGAAATGCATATTCTTTCTGGTTGTATTGATTTGGAATTTGTATATTGTTTAGAAAGAAAGTCCAATGATTTCTACATAAAACCTGGTCCTGAGGTCTGGTCTGACCTCTACCTGGATGGCAACATAAATTATTCCTAGAATTATTCTTTATTCAAACCTTCCAAATAGATCTTTTATCTTTTAATCTTTGAAGATTTTTTTTTTTAAATTTTATTTATTTATTTGACAGACAGAGATCACAAGTAGGCAGAGTGGCAGGCAGAGAGAGAGAGAGGAGGAAGCAGTCTCCCTGCAGAGCAGAGAGCCCAATTTGGGACTCGATCCCAGGACTCTGGGATCATGACCTGAGTGGAAGGCAGAGGCTTAACCCACTGAGGCACCCAGGCGCCCATCTTTGAAGCTTTGATAAAAGTTTTTGTACCAGAATTATGTATGTAATCCTTTCTCCCATAATCCTATTGTGCCTTTAACAATGTCTGTGGATTTTTATACATATAAAGAAGGGTATGACCCTCACTCCTCTTCTCATCCTTATTCCTTTTTATCTAGCTTTAGATAACTGAAAAACAACTAGCCCAACATCTGGCACAAAGTAAACATAAAATAAATGTTGAAAAGATAAATAAGTGAAATTACTTCATTATATGAAAAATAGTTAATTCTTTGATTCTTCCTCTTCACTGTTAACCCACCCATTGTCTGAATAAAAAAAAAAAATCACCTAAAGCATACAAAACTTGAGACTACTCTGAGTCTATATTTAGTGAGATCCCAGGGACTGAATTTCACAAATTTTTAGTCCATATAAAGGTATGCCAACAACTTCATTTATTTATCTGAATCTTTTTTTTTTTTTTTTTTTTTTTTTTTGCCTGTTATGTAGATGGTCACCCAGAAGTGAATTTTGACAAAAGCCTCACTGTATACATGTAGCTAATCTTGACTGGTATAAACAGTTCTTTAACATGAATTCCTATTTGGGGATATGACATAACTGATGAGACAGTTACATTTTTCATTGCCTTGTCTCATTTTTAAGTGTCTCTCTTAGAGTAAACTTAGAAATAAAAAGTCACTGTGTTATGTACTGAATTTCTGTCGAGGCCTGCTGTGTCAAGTTTCTAGACCTTTGAACATTTTTTTTTTTTTTCTATGCCTTGAATCTCCTTCTCCCTTTTGCCTTTCTGGTGAACTGCTTCAGTGTTCAAAAATATTAACCTCCTTTGTGAAGCTTTTCCTAGATTATCCCAGCAACATCACATGCTTCCTCTTCTGGTTTCATGGTACTCTACAGTAGTGCTTATCATTGTACATTATTTATGTCATCTTTCTTCCTCACTAGACTCCTACAAGGGTACAGGTATACATTAGTCTTCTTGGTAACTTTAGTGCCCCAAATAGCAACTTGTTAGATCCCCAGTACATTTTTTTTTTTTTTTAAGGACAAAATTCACACGATATCAAATTCACCCTTTTAAAGTGTACGGCTCAGTGGTCCCTTCATTTATTCACAAAGCTGTATGAGCATTACTCTTATATAATCACATACTTTCTTCACCCTGAAAAAGAAACCCCATATTCAATAGCAGTCACCTGCCGTTTTACCCGCTCTCCAGTCCTTGGCAGCCACGGATCCATTTTCTATACCTATAAGTTTTCTTATTTTGTATATTTCAAATAAATGGAATCATACAATAGGTGGCCTTTTGTGTCCGGTTTCTTTCACTTATCATAAAACTTTTAAGGTTCTTTCATGTTGTAGCATGAATCAGCACTCCATTGCTTTTATGAGTGAATAATATTCTACTGTATGGATATAGTATATTTGGTTGTCTAGTTAAGGGACATTAGGCTTGTTTCCACTTTTGGGCTAATATTAATAATATCTCTGAACATTCATGTAACAGGTTTTGTACAGATGTATGTTTTCAAATTTCTTGGATGTATAGGAGTATAATCTCTAGAGATTTTATGTTTAACTCTTTAAGGAACTGCCGAACTGTTTTCCATAGTTGCTGTACCATTTTACATTCCTCCCTACAGTGTATGAGGGTTCCAGTGTCTCAAAATCCTTTCCAAGACTTATTATTATCTGTCTTATTTATTGTAGCTATCCTAGTGGGTCTCAGGTTTTTGTTTTTTTAATTGAGGCCTAATTAACATACATTATATTAGTTTCAGGTGCTATTTACAAATCATACATCTGATCTGTAAATAGCACACCATAATGATCTGGTATTTGTATACCTTGCAAAATGATCACTGATGAGGGAGCAGAAGTCTAGCTAAGGACAAAGCACAAGATGACACCCTGCAACCTCCACCCCCAACCCCCACTCCTGGGTGGGAAATGTAGGACATTCTTCCAGGAAGCTCCCAACTATCTTAATGTTAATGTCTTGCTAGAGGGAAAAACAACCTTAACCTGACAACAGCATGGTCTCCAATATCCTGTGAGTCGTCTTTAACATATGAAAATCCTTTTTGAAATCTCCCTTTTTCTTACCTCTCCCAACACCAAAGCATATAATCAGCCACCCAGGTGCAGCAGCTTTTTCTGTCCATAAGTCCTGTTCCTGTGCTTTAATAAAACCTTCTGCACCAAAGACATCTCAAGAATTCCTTCTTGGCCATCAGCTCTGGACCCCACGCCACCACACCTCTCCTATATTCCAAAACCATATCAATCACCGCAATAAATCATTAATGTCTGTTATCGTAGGTTACAAAAATTTTTTTCTTGTGAAGAGAACTTTTAAGATCTACTGTCTTAGCAACTTTCAAATATGCAACACAGTATTATTAACTATAATCACCATACTTACATGACTTATTTTATAACTAGAAATTTTTATATTTTGACACCCTGCACCCATTTTGCCTACCCCCACCTTCCTCATGGTGACTTTGATCTGCATTTATGTAATAAATAATGATGTTGAGCACCTCTTCATATGCTTATTGGCCATTCAATAAGAATTGCATCATAGTTGAAATCTTTGGAGAAATGTATATTTCTTTGGAGAAATGTATATTCAAATCATTTGCTTATTTTAAAATTTGGTTCTTATTGTTGAGTTGTGAAATTTCTTTATATATTGTGGATATTAGATGTTTATCAGATGTATGATTTGTAAATAGCTCATTGTCTGTCCTAAATGTTACCCACTGCTTCAGGTAGCCACAATAACCTGTGATTGTTTTTGACAAATCCCCACTGGAAGAGGGCAAATTCTGTGTCAAGTCAAATAAAGGCAGACTTAAAATGGGGTCTTTCATGGAACCACCAGATAGGTCAAATAATGATATTTTGGGAAGGTGGCTTTGTAGAAGTTCCAATCCCATTCTGTCTCTTCCACTAGCTACCAGGTGGCTGGATTTCATAATGATTGCAGGCTGCTGGGTTTTAAGGCTATCACAAAGCTAGGAGCAATGGGAAGGTTGGGGTGAGAACAGGACAAATTAAATTACCACGGAGTTTGCTTTTCAGGATTAAGCTATTTTCCTTTAATGAATGCTCCCCAGATTGTGCCAAACCTTTGATTAGTTTCCAGACTTCTAAAAAAGTTGATTTTGATAATTCTGTTGTGTTATTGCCAATGTTCTTTTAACTTTCAAAAAAAAAGTTATTTTTTAAAAATTTTTAAACATTTTAAAAATATAAATTCAGTTAATTAACATATAATGTATTACTGGTTTCAGAGGTATAGGCCTGTGATTCATGAGTCTTATATAACACCCAGTGCTTATTACATCACATGCCCTCCTTAATGTCCATCACCCTGTTGCCCCATCCCACCACACCTTTCCCCTCCAGCAACCCACAGTTTGTTTCCTATGATTAAGAGTCTCTTAGGGTTTGTCTCCCTGTCTGGTTTTGTCTTGTTTTATTTTGTTTTTTTCCTCTCTTCCCCTATGATCTTTTGTTTCTTAAATTCCACATATCAAGGTTTTTTAGATGTTCTTTCTCCATTTTTATTGACATTCATAGTATGTGTTTTTGAATGGGTGAATAAATGAACTAATTAAAGTGTCCATGCTCACTGAATTGCTCTCATAATCCCCAGTTCACCCAAGATACTTGTTTTGAGTTGATTTATCTGCTATAGCCTGAAGACTCTGAATTAGTTATGTCCTGGAACTGACTGTTATAGCAGGAAGTGAAATGAGATAGAAGTTGTTAGGATTGCAGAGCTTCATATTGGCTGTCCAGATTTTTTTGTTCAAGTATGGAGAGTACCACCTGGCACATTTCATATGGTGGAACTATTTCTTGCCTTCTTTCTAGGGATTTCAACTATGATCTTTGTGTTTGGAATCATGTACTTTTTTTTTTTTTTTTTTATCTTTTTGCCCAATCTGAGCAGCTACCTGGCCTTGAATTCAGACTCTGTGAAGTCCTTTCCTCAATTATTTTTTATACTCATTAAGTTTTTCCAGTGCAGATATCTTAAAGAACTTTTAAGTTGAATCACCACTTTAGTCTTCCTGATCCTTCTTGACCATCAGCCTTTAGGTATATTTACCTAATCTCTTGCCTGACTACTACTCTGTATTTTTGCCTTGGAGATGATGCTAAACCTAATACTTTCTTCTAGTGATTCCTCTGTTACTAATGCAACCCTGCAAAGACACTTCCTTAGCAAGATGTAAAACCTCTAAGTACTTAAGTCTTCTGGTCTAACCCACAAAAGTCTATGTGACTAGTCTTTTGGAGATACACTATTTTCTGACCACTATCATCCAGCCAACTGAATGAGTAAATTTTAAATATATTTTTAAAATATTTTATTTATTTATTTGTCAGAGAGAGAGAGAGAGAGAGAGAGCAAGCGAGCACAAGCAGGGAGAGAGCAGGTGCAGAGGGAGAACAGGCTCCCCACTGAGCTAGGAGCCTAATGTGGGACTTGATCCCAGGACTCTGGGATCATGAACTGAGCCAAAAGCAGACACTTAATGACTAAGCCACCCAGGTGCCCCAAATATGTTGTTTTTAAAGCAAATATTTGTATATTAGATTATATTTATCCACTGAAATGTATTCTAATTCTTGAGATTGGTTCCCATTGGGGGAAAAAAAAATCCTCTTCATAAAAGGCCAACTGTAGTGTATTAAAATTCTGAAGAGCTTGTCTAAGCAAACATTGATTTGAATTGTGCAGTGCCAAACCACAAATGTGTAGGAGCTCTTTAGCAACAGGGCCTGAGGAAAGGTTTTTATAGAACAGATGCAGAAGCAAAGCAAGGGAATTATTTGATTGGCTGTAGCTTAAGTCATTGCCTTATTTGGGAAAGGTTAGTTGGCTGTGATTGGTTGTTCTTAAGTTTTGATTTCTTAACCTTGGTACATTTACAGGAATTGATTTTGGCTTAAATTTCAGTTTGTTTACTTAGGCTGCCAATGCATTAGAACCCCCTCAGTCTAATGGACTCTAATTTTGTTAACGCTTATGTACATTTAAAATCATTAAAATTCCCTACTTTGGGATCCTTGAAAATACTTATGGTTCTAGTTATTTCATTGTATTAACTAAGACTGCATTCTTTTTTTAAATTAACTTATAATGTGTTATTTGCTTCAGGGGTACAGGTCTGTGAATCCTCATTCTTACAGAATTCACAGCACTCACCATAGCATATGCACAGCAAAGGAAACAGTCAACAAAACCAAAAGACAACCGACGGAATGGGAGAAGATATTTGCAAATGACATATCAGATAAAGGGCTAGTATCCAAAATCTATAAAGAACTTACCAAACTCAATACCCAATGAACAAATAATCCAATCATGAAATGGAAAGAAGACATGAACAGACATTTCTGCAAAGAAGACATCCAAATGGCCAACAGATACATGCAAAATTGCTCAGCATCACTCAAATCAAAGCCACAGTAAGATACCACCTCACACCAGTCAGAATGGCTAAAATTAACAAGTCAGGAAAACAGATGTTGGAGAGGATGCAGAGAAAGGGGAACCCTCCCACACTGTTGGTGGGAATGCAAGCTGGTGCAGCCACTCTGGAAAACGGTATGGAGGTTCCTCAAAAAGTTTTTATTACCCAGCAATTGCACTACTGGGTATTTACCCTAAAGATACAAATGTAGTGATCTGAAGGGGCACAGGCACCCGAATGTTTATAGCAGCAATGTCTACAATAGCCAAACTATGGAAAGAACCTAGATGTTCATCAACAGATGAATTGATAAAGAAGATGTGGTATATATATACAATGAAACACTATGCATCCATCAAAAAAAAAAACCCAAATCTTAATTCTTTCTGTTTTCCAACCTTCTCTTAGCACCTGTGTTTAACCAAAAAATGTATTCAATCTAGTTAAACAAAAAATATTGCTTTGGAGTTTTTCTTTTAATTGACTAATTTCTTTGCATCAAGTAAACAATCTCTTGCATTTAATTCATCTATGCAATTAACAGGCTAATGGACTACTATCTATATAATTTTCATAGTCACATTGAGAGTTCATATAGATTATCTCCCTGTTTCCTATTAGATACTTAATTCTTATTTCACTGTTTGTTCTTCCTTTATCAGGTTTAATATTCAAATAGCTAGACAGGCAGAATTGTTTTGAGCTTTGAACCCCACTCCAAATTTTGAGAGAAAGGATAGATGCCTATATGAGATACTTTTGTTAGATTTGACTCAAACATTACTCAAACCCCACTCCAAATTTTGAGAGATAGGATAGATGCCTATATGAGATATTTTTATTAGATTTGACTCAAACATTTATTAAATACTAGAATGCCTAGTATTTAAAAACACTGCTACCTCCTTGGTGAGGAACCTTTTTTTTTTTTTTTACAGTGAGCGAGAGAGGGAACACAAGCAGGGGGAGCGGGAGAGGAGGAAGCAGGTTTCCCACTGAGCAGAGAGCTCGATGTGGGGCTTGATCCCAGGACCCTGGGATCATGACCCGAGCCAAAGGCAGACGCTTAACAAGTGAGCCACCCAGGTGCTCCAGGAAACTATTTTTTTAATTTGTTTTATTTTTTGCTTTCTTTTTTGTCGTCACCTAGATCTACTTCAATTAAGCGCACATTCTTGATCATTTTAGAAAATCCTTATAGATACTAACAAATACTTTAAAAGGAGATGTTGACCCTCCCCACCCCCAAGATCTGCTTCTCTATGGATTTATTTTTATGCTAGTCAAAGAGATAAGACCAGAAGACCTGGACAAAAAAATCTATGGAATAAATCACTATCATCATATCTTAAATTTGTGGATAGTCCAAACTCTGCTAAGTAAATGAAATCTGAAGCTGGACTGCTTTGTAGTGAAGATTCCTCATGCTGTTTATAAGTGAACAATTCCCTACTTTTTTGCATTTATTTTTTAATGCTATATTCACACCCAGGAGCCTTAGGGGATAAATAAGCCATATTTTCCAGATATGAATACTGAGGCATGGAGAATTAGGATCAAGCTCATTTTTACAAGATAAATTCAGCAGAATAGAAAGGAAAAGATGAGACAGCATCCTGTGTGTTCTCCAAAGTTCTCGCACAAGTACTACTTAAGATTTGCTGTAGTTCATACCAGTAGGAATTCAAGATTTAGTGTTCCACCAACTAAATAAACTTGTTGCTGTAGGTGGTGGCAGAAAAGTGACTTTTGAAGAAATCAGTGCATTTTATCCACTGTAGTTCTTATTTGAGTATTTCCAGCCAAATTAAGTCTCTCTCAGGACTCCAGCGAGAAAAAGGAATTTAAAAGCCCCAGGTGTTACCACAAGTATTGAAACCTGTTTAGTATGGATGCTAACAATTGTAGTATAGAACATGGAAACTCCCAGCAAAGTCCTTTTATAAGATCTTCATAATGAATTAGAACATGTTGAAGAGATATCAAAGGTGGTGCTCTTATCTTTATGTTTTATAAAGTCAGACTTAAATGCTGGGTAGGACTTCCCTGAGACCTGAGATTTACATGAATATTTTTTAAGGGAATAAAGAAAAGATACCAGCAATTGGCCTTCAATTTTTGTGAAGATACCTACAACATATTTAGAAACCAGTGAAAAAACCTACTAGATTTGAGGCCTACCATCTGAAGAACATAAAGAAATCATGATAGCTTCTGCCTTGGTTCAGATAGCTTAGTAACTAAAGGAAAATATGAATTTGTAGTTTAATTTGATCAATACTCTTAGAAAATTTCAAATAGTGACAAGAAAAGTTTAAAGAAGTTTAAACAAAATTGTATACTCATCAGAGAAAATGTTTTCTATGCAAATCACTAAAGCTATAAACTTGTCTTGTTTTTTACTGAAAGTGAACTGAACAGGGAGAATAAATATTGTTATGTGTTGGCTAAATACATAAAGCAACATTGCCGGTTCACTTTTGACCTTCACCCAGGGCCACAATTGTGAGGAAAAACAAAATTATTTGATCATGATCCTACGGTTCTCATCAGAATCCTACTAAGCATATACAGAAGTATAAAGCAACACATGATACCAGTTGGTTCTTTTGGCTTAAGAAGTTCACATAATTCACTTGGATATTGCTCATAAGCCCTAAGATGGCAACTATTACTTTTACATTTTTGATGTCTTATTGAGTAATTAAGTGGCTCACATTCTAGACATGAGAATGGGTGCATCATCTTCTCTTATGGAAACAAGTCTTTAGACAAAAGTTTTATCTAAATATCTATGTCCAAGTTGTCTATAATCTCAGGATTCCAAAAAATCATGTATCTTCTCCAAAGTTGTTTCTGTTGTCCTTGAGAGTTGATTATTTCTGTAGAAAACAACCTGTTCTACAGGGTCAAAGTCATTGGTTGCATTCTTTGAGCAACATTGATTATCACCAGCCTGTGATATTCTACTTGTTCTAATCTCTTCTGAATGTGGGATCTGGCTTTTACATGATTCTCTTTCATGCAAACATAACCCCAGGCCTGGATTTGTTTTCCTCCTACAAATGAAAAATATAAGGAGAGCTTTGGAGACAAACTGGCCTTATTTTCTCTTTGTGGAGGGAGGGCGATAAGAGGGAGTAGGGGATGGAGGAGTCAGGATATTTTACTATGTGTCACAGCAGTGGCAGGCTCCACAATGGGGCAAGTGATAGTTCTGTGCTCTCTGGCTTAGGGGTACTGTATCATCCAGCTACAGAACCCTTTAGCTGCTGAGAGATCCATGTGAAAGGATCCCTGTGGCTGCTCCTGTCCCGGCCCTCCCACATAGCTCCACAGGGCTCCATGAAATAACCAACCAGCCTGACATCATTCAGAAATAGTCACAGTTTGAATCAATTCAAGCTTGGAAATGATTCCAGAATCCTTTGGGTCTGGATAAGGAATTCATTAAATGAAAATCCAAACTGGTTCAAATATTGGACCAATTAGGGTCTGATACAAACTACATGCTGAAATGTTTTCAGATTTGTATCCTTTCAGACACTGAGCAGATTCAAGTCAGTAAAAATATTAAATATCATCAAAGTGTTTGGGGAATAAGAAGAGATATCCCTTACAAATCTTCCTTGTTAACCCCCTTCCCATTCCTATCTCTGATAGGCATTCAGCATGGTTGTGTTGTTAGAAAGGCTCTGGAGCTGGGTTTTTTGATTGATCTGGCCCACTCCCCATGATACCAGTCATACTCTGCCACTACTAATAAGGCACAAAGAGCTCCCATTTTACAAGCATCTCTTACTTCAAATTTGTCTTTCCTTGGATACTTATTTACATATTTTCAGAGACTGACAGAATTCTAAGGCCTAAAGACAATAGGGGTCAGGAAGAGTCAGGGTTTCAACCACTGGTAACTGAACCACTTCAAGAAATCCTGCTCTCCTCCTTTTAGGCTCAGGCCTGGGAGATGGATTGCCTAATTTACCTCAGGAAGGTTTTTCTCATTTGAATCTACTATTACTGCTTTATTCTATTCTCAGCTTAGAAGACCAATGAGGGAGACCAGACTATCTTTCTAAGTGAAAAGTGTTTGTAAGGAAAAGCCATTCAGACAGCTGACATCATAAAAAGGAAAAAAAAAAAAAAGTGAGGTAGATGAAGGCCGATTAAGGGTGGTGGTTCTTCAGCTTGGCTGGCCCAACCCCAGGCTCACTAAGCCACAGGATCTTTGCATAGAGTCCTACCATTTGCATTTTTTTTTTTTTTTTTACAAGTTCTACGAATGATTCTGAGGTAGTCCTATGGATACAAAGTTTTGGGAGGACCATGGGGAGAGATATTATTGGTGAGGTCAGATTTCTTTAGGTCCTATTCCTAACTGTGCAGCAATTACTTATCCTATCTTAGGCAGGTCTGATTCTTACCTCACGAATGGACAAGGTGGGCCACAATCACATTCAGGAAAGCCAGAACTGGCTCACTATAGCAACATGGAAAATACAGAGACAACTCTGCTGTTGTTTCTCTGCTAGCTCCAGATAGCTCTGGGAGAGAATTCCATCTTCTAAAGCTATCTACTGGAGCTTTGGCCAGTGACGGTGGCACATTGACCTGAGATGGTCCCACTGCTGATGTGGCATCCTGAAGGATAGGTTTATCTTTCTTGGTCTGCTTGTTGCTGGCCCTGACTGCACTCTAACACCTTGGCATGGGGTCCCACTAGTTTGTGTAGGTTTCAAGTTTCAGTTACTCCCATACAAAAAGGTTATGCAAACAACCTTTATTTAGACACTATGTCAGGAGCTGGGGGCTTAATAACTCATTTAAGTAAAAAGAAAATAGAGTGATCTTAAGAACAGGGTATATTTGTATTAGGAGCCATATTAAATCACTTCTTGCTATTTGGAAGAAAATTGAAAAGGCAGCTGCATAATCTATGGAAAGTGAAAGACAAAGCAGAAACCCTGTATTGAGGGGTTGTCAATCTTCATTGATTCCAGGGATACTTCTTCTCCAAATCAGGAGCAGAAAGCCCGTATGGTCCCCTCTTGATTGGCCCTTTCAGAACCCTTCCAAGACCCTTAGTGCTAGTTGAGATGCTGGTCTCCCAGGAACTGGAGAGAGTCCAGGTCTGAGCTCACTATGACCACAGGAAATTCAATTCATGCTAATGACTTGTGGTGCCTGCCAGCCTGAGCTAGATGCATGCCAGAGACTCAAGAAACCAAAATTCCATGTCCTTTCACTGTCCTCTGGTGTCATCTCATTTCTGCTATGCAGTTTCACTTGATAATTCCTAAATAGAGATAACCCATAAAACCCAAAGTCTTCAGTCAAGCTTCAAAAGGAGACTGAGCTTGAAAAGGTTGAGTCAAATCTGTTATTCTCTTCCCCTACCTACATCCTGCTCATTGTCCCTTTATACCACTCAGTCTCTATTTACACTGATTTTACTTTCAGTTTATGAGGATTTTTTTTTTTCTAGAAAATTCCAACTAGAGGAATCTAAGCTCACAGGATTGATTGCAACTGATCACTTTGTATCTTAGTTCCCTGGACCTGGCTGAGCATCAGAAAGGTTTTGTGATTCCTAGGCCCCATTCCATGCTATTATAACAAAATCTCTGGTGGGGCCAGGTATTAGGGCAGTGTCCTAGGTAACAAGAACTTACCAACAGTACTACACTTCCACTAGATTATATTCATCTTTGTCCTATTCCAGACTGAGAATTGGATGTCCTGACTCCTAACCCTTGATTTGCCACTAAACTTGCAATATTACATTGCCTAAGTCACTTAAATCTCACAGGCTTCAACTTCTATACCTATAAGGAGATGGGAGTCAGGGAGGGAGTTAGATCCTATCAGTTGTTATCAAATCTAATTCCCAACATCTTCACTTTTGAAGATTTTGAAAAATTTAAATATGATGGTTCAGATTTATTTCTCTGCATCCTCTTCCAGTCCCCACCATCCCACAACCTTTCTGGGGTTTGGCACACTCTGAGCTAGGATGACGAAAGGAGAGACACATTCCTTGAGCATACTATATGGGAGCTATTCTTGTAGGTAGTTAACTCTATGTGAAAGGTCTTATAGCCTTTTAAATAATCACCATGACGTTAGACTAGAGAATGAATGCTTTAGAGCATACTTTTTTTTTCTCCACTCCTCTCACAGAATCCAGAGCTCAACCAGATATAAATGATTAGATTTTGATGAGAGGTGAAGGAGGGTGGGCCAGGTATATAATCTGAAGAGCCTTGGGAGAGGGAAAAGGAAAAAGAAAGCCCAAAGAAGTTTTCTGCTGATCACAGGGGTTGGCATATGGGACCACCAGAGTGGATACCTGGATTATACTGGAGGGGACAGGAGTAGGGATATCCAGAATAGAGTGAGAAAATCCATTCCAGACTCTCTACTGGTCTGGGTTATTGCGTGGGCTGGAAATTCCACTCAAGTTTAAAGAGCCACAATTTTCTGGACACCATTTCAGTGTGAAAAGCTCTTCAAGTCTTTTGATATTGGAATGTACAATCTACTTGTAAGTCCTAGGGTGCTCATTTTTGGAGATTCTGATTTCATAAGTCTGGAGTGGAGCCTAAGCATCTGTACATTTTTAAATATCCATAGATAATCTTGATACATAGCCAATTCTCAGATTTGCTTTATTAAGTTAATTTTTATCTTTTTCATTTGACATGACCAACTTCTTATCACTCTTCTTACCAATGCCCAAGTTTCTCCTGCCTCTGTTGAAAGAGATTTCCCCAAGTCAGATTGCTCCCCAGGCTCAGGGCACTGGGTTTGGTGAGCAGAGCACAGGCTAGATTTCAGTCCGTTGTTGCCCCTGCAGCTAGGTGCCTTGTGCAGGACACAACCTGCATAACTGTGACCAGAGGAGGAAAAAGAATACTAGCTTCCAAGAGGGCAGATTTGTGTTTCAGCCATAACTCTCACTTTCTACCTGTCTAAACTTGGGCAAGTTGCTTAAATCTTTTTTTTTTTTTAAGACTTCATTCATTCATTCACTCATTTATAAAAGATATTAAGTAACCCTCTGCACCCAATGTACAGGACTCAAACTCAGAACCTGGATATCAAGAGTTGCACACTCTACCTACTAAGCCAGCCAGATGCCCCTTAAATCCTTTCGAACCTCAACAAAGAGGGATAAAGATGGCTACTTATTAAAATGGCCAATTCCAACAGTACAGTTTTCTTTTTTTTTTTCTTCAAGATTTTATTTATTTATTTGACAGAGAGAGAAATCACAAGTAGACAGAGCCAGCAGACAGAGAGAGAGGGAGAAGCAGGCTCCCTGCCGAGCAGAGAGCCCGATGCAGGGCTCGATCCCAGGACCCTGAGATCATGACTGGAGCCGAAGGCAGAGGCTTAACCCACTGAGCCACCCAGGTGCCTCATTTTCAAAATTCTTTTTTCCTTCAGCCTCATTTTCAAATTTCTTTTTACCTTCCCAACTTTGAGTTTTTGGAGTGTCTAGGACTTAGCCCTCAGAATTCTTTTCTCACCTCTTTAATCTGATTTCCTAGGTAATTTCATCCAGTTGGTTGACTGAAAGTACCACTTTCATGTTCAGGACTCACAAAAGCTTGTATCTCCAGCCATAAACTTTCCCCTGAAACCTAAACTCCAGAATCAAATTGCCAACTCAACAACTCCACTTAGGTATGTAATAGACATCCCAAACTTAGTATGTCCAAACCAAACTCCTCATTTTCTTCTCCATACTTAATCTTTCCACAACCTTCCCAATCTCAGTATGTAGCCTCTTCACTTGTCTAGTTTTTCTGGCCCAACGCCTCTTTTTCTCACTGCACACTTCCAATCCATCAGCCTATCTCTTGGCCCTACCTTAAACTGTATTCAGTACCTGGTCATTACTGCTATCACTCTAACCTTATCTGCTATCACCTCTCTCCTTGACAATTGCAATAAAGGAATATCCCAGCCACCTTGCTCCTCCATAATCTCTTCCCACAGCATCCAGGAGATCACTTCTCTGGTCAAAATTTTCCCACCTTTTCCCTGGTCATGGAGAATAAAATTATGAAGTCTTCTCATGATCTCCCCATAAGGGTTTATGTGACATACTTCTATTATCTCTCTGACCTCACAAACCTTTAGCTCTGTGACCACTCTTCTCCGCAGCTTTCATATTGGCCCTCAAACACAACATGTGCTTCTGCCTCAGGGCTTTTGCACTGGCTAGCCCTCTTTAGGGAACACTCACTTTCCAGGTACTTATAGCTCATCAGTTTACTTCATTCAGTTCTTTGTTTAAAAGTCACCTTATCACAAACTGTCTCCTTGGTCCTCAGTTTGAAACAGAACATTATCCCAACCTCCATAACCTTGTTTTCTTATCCAGTTTTTTTTTGCACAGAATATATCACCATTTAACAGTTTTGCTAATTTGTTTTCTATCTTTCCTCACTTGGAACTAAGCATGTAAGAGTAGCTATATTCCCAACATCTGGAACAGTGACTGACACATAGTATAGGGCTCAATAAATATTTGTTAAATGAGTGAATACAAAATGTCAGTGATAGAAGAATTAAATAAGATACTGTATACAAAGGGTTTGGTTCATGCCTGAAACTTACTAGATACTCAGTAACTGGTCATTTCCTCTGTACTTCTAGCTTTGTCTCTCCCCACAAACATTTATTGAGATGCTTCTCTAAGCCACTCACACTGTTAGAGGATGGTGATAGAAAAAGTCTGTACTATAAGCAACTCATGTTCTAGTTGCTATATGGTACTGCGAAGCAGAGCTATAAAGAAATAACCACCAGACAATGTAATAAGAGTTGCAAAAGTGACAGTATACTATGAGAACACAGATAAGGGATAGTTAGGAGGAGTTCAAAGAACAGTGACTGTTTAAGCTGAACCCTGAGGGATAAAGAAGGACTTTTGTGCAACAGGGGAAGGATATTCCATTTCATCAATCTTTGGGGTGGGGGGGGGCACAGAGACATGAAAATGCCCCAATCCTAAAGCACAGAGCTTCTTAGTTCCTTAGTTCAAGGGAAAGAATAACAAAGGGAAATGAAGAGAAAAAGTAGAAATTAAAACATAATTGTTCCTGTCTTCTCACCTTGGTATACAATGCCGTATTTCTCAGAGTTCGTATGCCTTCTAAATTTCTTTTGGCTCTAACAACATATCAGGAAGTAGTGATTCCCTATCATACAGCCAAAGAAGCTAAGGATGAAAGAAGATAAATGATTTGTCCAAGGCCATACAGAGCATCAGTGGAGGCTTTAGGGTTAGAACGTGACTCCTGTCCAGTTGACAGTTTGTGCAATGTGAACGGAAAGGCAAATGATGGGTCTTTTCCAGCTAGTTAAAAACATTTCCAGAACTGCTTTCTAGATCAAAGCATTTCATTTTTTTTTTCTTTCCTAATTGGCCATATCCACCTGCCATTATTGAGGTATATAGAGTTCACCACATCTATGATTTTACCAGTTTTTACAACAACCTCGTGGTAGGTCAGGTTATTTTATAAATGAGGAAACTATTGCCTAATTTGTCCAAACATATTCAGTCAATGAGAGTAATACCGGGTTTTAGAATCAGACATCTGTGATGCTAGTGCCCATGTGCTTTTAGCTCTGCTATATTTCTAAAGTGAAATCTAACCAAATGTGCAAGTCCGTCTTCTATTTGTGCTTCCTCTGAGTTATCTATATGTCAGGACATGTTATGAAAAATTGTTTACTCACTGGAAATTTCATCTTCCTTTGTAATTTTATATTTATACATTTCTCTAGCCAAGTTATACCACATGTACTCATGTACTATTTTTCTGCTTTTGCTGTCATATAAGTGTGGTCATATGAATCACTCTCATGTATCCAATTATAACACTGTGAGACAGGAAAAAATGACCACCAATTGTAAAGTTGGCCTAGACAACATGGTTACTCTTCTTAAAACCATAAACAAAATCAGAAAGAAAAAACTTGCAAGCATTTTGCTGACAGCCCTTACAAAACCTAGTAATCAAAGAAGAACATGAAACATTTTCTTCATCTATACACATCCTTTCTTAGATGAAGAAAATATTAAAATCCTATTAACCATGGATTTGCCTCTGAACAGATCCATTTCTTGGGATGAAGCCTGGTTATCTCTGCTCTTCAAGTCTTTTTTGCCCTTAACTGTGGAGATGGAAGTGGGAAGATAACTTGTTTTTCTCCTGCCCACAAAGTTACTACTGCTGGTCAATAGATTTGTTGATAATATCCTCAGAAACCAATCAAATGCACTGTCCTGTGAAGGAAATATGCCATACAGAGGCAGGCTTCATCTTTTGGTCCCTTGCTATCAGAGAACAGAAAATCAGCGCACTTCCGTCTTATTCCAACTTACCCTCTCTCTAGTTTCTGACCTTTGTTATATTATTTTTGTAATGTAAAGATTTGTAACAGCTTATTTTTACTATAACCATATTTTTATAATTATTTAGCCCTAATTCTAGATTAAAATTTGTTTACTACATACCACAATTTTTTTTTTTAACCATGGACTCTATTTCCAAGTTTTAAATTTTGCTTCATATCCTAGTCTGGTTTCATTTTTAAGAAGCTGTTCTTTTCCTGAAGAACAAATTATGGGTGCTTTAGTCCATGGGTTTTTGCATGTTTGAGGATGCCTGGTGCATTTGTATTTGAAAAACAAGTTACCTGGGCATAAAATTCCTTGGTCATACTTCCCTTCAGTTTTATAAACACTGCTCCATTATTTTCTGGTAGTAAGAATTGCTACTATGGACAAGTTTGACGAAGACCCAATTTTCCCCTTTAACGCTACACTTTTTTTCCTGCTTGAATGATTGTACTATTTCTTTATCCTTAAAGTTAAGGAATCTCACCAGAATGTGTCACAGTAATTTTTTGTATTAATTTTTCTTGGCACCAGGCATACTTTTTCTTTCTACAAATCTTTATTTGAAGGAAATTCCTTCTGGTAGATTTTTGAATACTTTTCCTTCTTTTTTTCCCCCTGTGTTCCTTAGGAACATGAAGTATTCTATATAATTTACACATAATTGTCTTCTCTATAAATTATAGATACTTTTGTGATTTTCCTTCATTTGCTCTGTATATCTCTCTACAGGATGTTTTATACTCTCAATTTCACTTCAAATTGTACTTATTCTACTTTTATTTCATTGATGTCTCTATATGTAATATTTTCTTTTCCAACTTGCTCTATGAATTTGCTTATCATGTTCCATTGTTTTGTAATCTCTTATTATCTCTTATTGAGCCTGTTTAAGTTTTAAATTTCTTTGAAAGTCTAACCAAGTTTGAATTATTTATTTTTTATCTTTTTCTTTAAATTTATCTTTACCTTCTTTTTAATCTTCCCTTCCTTTCTCCCCATCCCCACTCTGCTTTCTCTCTGGCCTCTGTTTTATGTTGGTTCTTTTCTGATGATTAGATCTCTCTGGTTGGGGCCCAGTATCCTTATAGAACAGAATGGGAAGAGATGGGGATGAATTTAGGAAGCCCATAGTTTCAGTTCAGTTGGTTCTACTGGAACTCCTCTCCAGATCTCATCTTCCCTTTATTCAGTCTTAGCCATCAAGAAGTTGAACTGGCTCATGAGATAGCCCCACCCCCTTACCTCTTGATCTCTATCACTCCAATGGAGAAGATGTAGAAAAAAATGGGAGATCACCATGACTTTGCCTACAACTCTGCTTCCCTACTCTCTTGTGCCAAGCATGATCTCTATGGGAACATTCCCCACTTCTCCTGGGTTGGCACATGCCTGTGTGAATGTGACTACTCTTAAGTTAAGGAACACTGACCAGGCTCCTTGAAACTTGTAGGGAAATCTGTTCTAGATCTAAGCATTTCATGGCTTTCATTGGATGTCAATGACTTCCCTCATTGCAGTTTGACTTGTAAGCTGGACTTGCCACTTTTTTCATGAAATAAGGACTGACAAATTAGGTCAGTTTGGGCTTTCAGACTGTGATATTTGGCAGAATTTTTTTCTCAAAAATGAATGAAATGAGCTGTCACATCAAGCAAAATAACTGACAATATTTGTTGACAACAATAAAATTTAAGCTTTCAAGAGAAAATTAGAACTTTTGAAATCTTGTACCCACCACTGTGAACTTGACAGCTTCTCAATACATAAATACTTTTCTGATGAGACTGGTGGTGATTTTAATAAACACAATTTTTTGATATTGCATAATAAATTGTGTCAACACTTGTTAAGATTTACATAACTGAATAAACCGATATTTTCCAAATGACCAATCATGTATGCTATAAAATCATGCATGGGGAAAATCTCCATTCAAAGTGCAAGGAAAATCAATGGATTTTAATGTAATAGAGTATTAATTGGTTTATTGATATAGTTTCATATTCTATATTGCAGTTAATCTTTAAGAAACTGCTACTTATTGAGTTTTGGTGTAATATCAAAGAAGAATATCTAGACTTATCTGGAAATGCTTTTCAAGTAATTTCCCTTTTGCAAGTGCAATCAGTTTGAGGCCAGATTTTCCCCCAATATTTTAACCAAAATGATATATAGCAATAGATAGAGTATCCAGCTATTTTCTTTCAAGCGAGACATCAAAGAGATTTGTAAAACTGAAGCAGTGCCACGCTTTTCATTAACTTCTCTTCTTTAGGAAAACACAGCTATGTTTATTAAAATATGTTACTTAGGTTAGCATGAAATGGAGCTATTGTTATGTTTAAATAAGTTAATAATGGTTTAAAAAATTTTAGTTCCTAATACAATAAATGTTATAAATATAACTCACATAAATTGAAGATCCTTGAAATCCTTAGTAATTCTTAAGAAAGTAAAATGCTTAGACTAATAAGTTTGAGAATTTCTGAATTAGGTGTACAATGCAATAAAGCAGTAAGTGGTGCCGGAGCACAAAATTGAGAAACCTTATAGGTTGGACTGGCTTTGTTCCAGAATGGCACATAGCCCACAAGTTGCTAAGACTCAAATGGGAGAAGCAGAGGAGTAGTAGTAGGAATAGTCAGGGTAAGTTTGGAGGACGGTGAGTAAAGCAGTGAGAGTCTCTTTTATACTTCAACTCTCTCCTTCCACCTCACCTCTCTGACCCTTCTTCTGTTACCACATTTCTTCTCTTTCTCACTTTCTCTCTGATCACAGCTAGAAAAGGTTATCTGCTTTTAAGGATTCCTATAATTATATTGGGTCCACCTGGATATCCACACTAATCTCCCATCTCAAGGTTCTTCACCTCAATCACAACCACAAAGGCCCTTGTGCCATGTAAAGCAACAACTTCACAGGTTCTAGGGAGTAGAACATTACCATTTTTTTAGGGACCATAATTCTGCCTACCTGTGATGATCTGTTGGGGCTGCTGTCACAAAATAGCATAGATGAGTGGTTCATAAACAACAGAAATTCATTTCTCACAGTTCTGGAGGCTGTCCAAGGTCAGAGTGCTGGCACGATGGTGTTTCATTGAGGATCCACTTCCTGGTTCTCGGCCGGTGCTTTCTCATTCTGTTTTCACCTGGTGGAGGGGCAAGGGAGTTCTCTCAGGCCTCTTCTATAAGGGCACTAATCCTACCTATGAGGATTCTTCTCTAATCACTTCACAGAAGCCCACCTCCTAATACCATCACATTGGGGGTTAGGATTCACATGAATTTGGAGGGGAACGGGTAACACAAATATTCAGACAATAGCACCACCACACTATGGGATATTTTAAAGCAAGGAAGTGGTATAATGACAGTGGTATTGAAGGGAAAAACTTT
The DNA here is from genome assembly GCF_010015895.1 of Lontra canadensis. NCBI lineage: Eukaryota > Metazoa > Chordata > Mammalia > Carnivora > Mustelidae > Lontra > Lontra canadensis. The sequence goes on from NW_022631006.1 coordinate 11,791,212, forward strand.
CCCAGTAATTACCCAGTATGGAGCTGATCTGGTGCCAAGTTTGGGGCAGAGCTCTGCCTCTGTAGAAAACAACTTCCATGTGTTTTTAGTACAATACAGATGAGGCATCCAGGAGGACATCTGCTGATATTCTGGCAGGCAGATCACTTTCCCATTGCCTGTCCTACCCAGATTTGTCATTAAGGTCACCAAAGGGACAAATTTCCATGGCTTCTAGAAGCATCATCTTCTCTGCAATTCTTATTTCTGAAGTTTTCCATGCAAAGAAAGGACACAAGTTGCCATTCTGGATCTTAGAAACTAACTTGTCAGCAGAATAGGAAATTTTTCCCTCTCAGGAATTGCAATCTTAACGGTGACATTTTACACAAAGCGTTTCATTAAATAGTGTGGTGAGGTTACCAAACCTTGAAGTCAGAGGAAATGTCTGAATGAGTGTTGGGTTACCACCAGTACTCTGAAGAAAGAACAATAAGCTTAAATGCTTTTGAGTAATAATTTATCAGGAAGTCTGAATTATGAAAGAATGCTTGAATTAGACAAAAGAAATCCACAAGATGGATGTAGCTCAAATATTTTCCAACATAAGCTTCCTCTTGAAAGTAATTTAAATGTTTGTCTGCCTTCTCATTGCATTTATGTGTGATAGGCTGAATAATTAACTAAGGAGGACAGAAAGGGAATCCCTGTGGTATAAATTCCAGGAACAACTGCAGACTCATCCAAAGGTCACTTATAAATCAGAACAAGCCCAAATTCATAAGCTAGTCTCAAACAGAATCCTATAAAAACAAGACAAAATGACAAAAGCCATTATTTCCATCCCCTCGAAATATTTATAAAAAACAGGATGCTCTTTCTTCAGTCAGGCAAATAACCTACCAAGGGCATTCTTAACTATTGATGCTAAATATTACAGCATAAGAATGAACTTTGGCATTTTTAAACTTGCATTGTGCAAAGTAGATTATCTGTTCAATTCTCTTGGGTGTGTACAGTTTACTGTTTGCCTACACATGTTTTCTTGGGGAAAAGAGGTCATAAAGTCAGGTCTGTTCTTGAGCAGAACAGGCAATATTTGCTGTAACACTTTCTCACTTCTCTTTTGCAAGACATTCTCTGGGATAAGTTATCACAGCCCTTTTCCCAGCAACATACCCCCAAGCAGCCAGGGACATGGTTACCTAGAGGTCTCTGCATTCCTATTCCTATTCCTATTCCATTGACAATTCTGAGTTGTATCACCTCCTTTTGGACCCAGCTAATTGGGGTTATCCAGTTCATTGTAGACAGATGTAACCTAATGGAGTAGATTCTCTTCAAGGCAATGTAACATGTATAACCTAGCTGACACTCCCACACTCACCTTGTTGTTGTTGTTTCTTTAAGTTCATGATTTGGGTAGGTTTTTTCAACGGCAGAATAAAAGATGAGGTGGGCAGTAACACTCAAAAAGGGAGGGCCAGTGAAAAGGCTGAATCTGGGGACCCTGGGCATCTAGTTAACAGAATGCATGTTCCAGAAAGTATGAGAAGTGTGGGGAAGGTTTCTAAAAGTAAAATGTTAATATATTGAAGAAAAATTATGTCCACATATAGATTTTCCTTTGCTTCTGGCCCATGATCTGTGTGATCGGTTTTAGTGTTCATCAGTTGTACTTGAGAAGGCAGTTAGGGTCAGCCTTATGTCTAAATAGTTTGTCCCATACCATGGGACTCACTAGCACTTGGTGATTTAACATGGGATTTCAAGAGGTAGAAACAATGAGCCTTGGAAGAGGAGTTTGTAGTGTTCCATATCCAGATCGACCAAGGGAAACCTCCTTTTATAATTTTAAGAATACTCTGCTAAACCTTGGAATCCATCAATGACCGATCAATGCCTCAAGTACTAACTTTGTATAATAAACTGGACACTGGGTTTGTTCCTCCATTGTTTCACACAGACCCTCATTCTTTGCAGGTATCCCTCTTAATACTAATTTATTTGACTCTTCACATAGTCTCTTAAATGACTTAGAATGTGACTTTTATATAGGGTCAAAATCTGGGCATTACCAAATTATTTCATGTGGATTTGTGGTTTGGGGAGAATAGAACTGAACTAGGAGTCAGAAGACTTAGATTCTAGCCTATCTAATTGAGATGATGTTATCCTCTGTACCCATTCCTAATCTACAAAGGCTTGAATACAATAGAATCTTACTTCTCATTGAGGAAAATCTGAATGTGCTTCCTTGATTGATGTGCTGCTCTCTTCCAAGTGGTGATACAAGGACCTAGGATCCTGGTATCCTGTGGCTCTGCCATCTTTAAGATGTGGATTCCAAGATTGCTAGGTTCATCAGTATCAAGCTAAAAGGAAAGAGCAAAAGAGAATTTTTTAACTTATTTAATTTTTAATTATTTTTTTAAAGACTATTTATTTGACAGGGAGAAATGGAACATAAGCAGGAGGAGTGGGAGAAGCAGAATTCCTGCTCAGCAGGGAGCCCGATGTTGGGCTCGATCCCAGGACCCAAAGGCAGATGCTTAATGACTGAGCCACCTGGGTGTCCCTTTTATTTAATTTTTTAAAGATTTGTTTATTTAAGAGAAAGAGTGTGTGAGCAAGCATTGGGGAGAGGGGTAGAGGAAGAGAAGAGAGAGAACCTCAGGTAGACTCCCTGCAGAGTACAGACTCCTTGGTGCAGGGCTTGATCTCATACCCTGAGATCATGACCTGAGCTAAAATCAAGAGTTGGCCACTTAACTGACTGAGCCACACAGGACCCCAATTTTTTGCTTTTTAAAGTTAGTTTTTATTGGCCAGATCTGAAAGGGATGCATAGAAGTTTGGCTCACCATTCCTTTGACTAGAACTCAAAACTCTGGCTACAGCTAACTATATGGGAGCCTGAGAAATTTAATTAAACACTGTATCAGGGAAGAAAAAGAAATAGGTTGGGTGGCCAGCTAGACAGTCCTTGCCATAATCTTAGTTCTGCCACTATTTATTTGATCTTCCCCTTTTGATTAATTTTAGTAATAAGGACCATTTTTCACCCATTTTCAAATCTCCCAGAATATTTATAGAAGTACCTTATATATAGTCCATGCTCACTACTGCATGTTTGCCTAACAGACAGTAAATGAATAAATAGTGCTGAATATTCATAATTCTGTCTTTCGAACATTGGGTGTTGTTCTAGAAAACTGACAAATGCTTTTCTTCAAGAAGTCACAATATATCTCAGGATCACTTTGACCATGGAGGAGACTAATAAGGCAGCCAGGACAAGGCATCTCAAGAGGAGAAACTGATGTCAAGAGCTGAAAATCAGGAGAAAGTCTGATAAAAGAACCAGTCAGGGGCATCTGGGTGGCTCAGTGGGTTAAAGCCTCTGCCTTGGGCTCAGGTCATGACCTCAGGGTCCTGGGATGGAGCCGCACATCAGGATTCTCTGCTCAGCAGGGAGCCTGCTTCCCTTTCTCTCTGCCTACCTCTCTGTCCACTGTGATCTCTGTCAAATGAATAAATAAAATCTTAAAAAAAAAAAAAAGAACCAGTCAACTAATTATAACAGGAGGGTAGACTCTCCAGTACTCTGCTCATGCTGTCCAGGTGGCGTGGAAGAAAAGCCACTACTCTGGATGAGTTGGAGGGTCTCTGACTAGGCCTGGAGTTTCATCAACTAAGAAGGGTATGCATGATCATCGTGAAAAACTATACAGACCTTTAAGGATGTCACAGCTTACAGAAGAACTTGCAGCAAACATCCTGGGAATAATGAACTAACGATAGGACCCAAACAAGAGGTCTCTCTTTAAAAATTATGGGTGAGGTGGGGATGTTGTGGGAGGCTGTGCTGGAATTATGCTGTGGTCTACACCTAATACCTCTGCTTTGTGGGTAGTTTATAGCCAGCATGCCTAGCAGAGAATATTGCTTCAGGGGTCAAAAGAGCTGGGTTGTATTTCCATGCCCGTGAATAACTAACAACGTGACTTTAGGCAAGTCAGTCTACCTCACTCAACCCCATTTGCATCATCTTTATAAGGAAGAGTTGGATTACATGGTGACAATCAATACAAGGTCACATCTTACCCCAGTGTCCATGGCAGACATTGAAAATCAAACATAACTCTTTTTCTGAACCCATATATGATCTCAGGATCCTTAGCAACATCCCATCTAGGACATCCCTATCACTTAACTAGAAGCGACACATGTATGTTAATTAGATCTTTTATTTTATGTGTTCTGATACTTTGATGTTTGGGCCTTGCTGGCCCTGGAGGGACTGCCCCTCTCAAGGTTAGTCAGTTCCTAGAAACAGGAAACAACTTGTCCAGGAGCACACTTTTCAAATGCAAACCAACCAATATAAAGCCTACACCAAAATCACCTCTTTCATCAGGCTGCCACACTGAGCCACTCTCCACCTGTCCTAATCACCCTAGGACCAGGTACCAGACAACTAAGAATAGTGCTTAAATCCCTAGACTCTGCTGAAATTATTCAAACTAGTCAATCCTAAACCTGCTTACCCTGCCTTGCTGTTTCTTCCTGCAGTTCTTATCCACACTTCTCCCCTCTCTCTCCTGCCCAACCTCAGTGCTTCCTCTGGGAAAAGTTATCACAGCTTTTTTCCCAGCAGAGGGATAAAGCCCTCTCCCCCATGGCATCACATATCCCTTCTCTTGGGATCTAGGAATATTAAAAACTACCCTTTTAGTGGCAGCTGTCTCCAGATCTGTTGGCCCTACCATATCTAAATAACAATAAGCCTATTTTAAAACAACATAGGATGGAAACTACCTACCTAAAGCAGATGTTCTCAGGAGTCCTTTATAGCTCAAGCAATTTTTCATCCTCTTAATTTATACAGGAGAGTACTGTACTCTCTCTAAAATAGATACTTTAGCTATAATAAGGTCTTAATCTTCTGAAGTTACCCAGTCTTTAACACCAAGGATTTTTCTGAATCAGGAGTTACACAATGAGAAATTTCACAGAAGGTTTTGTGTAAAGGTCATTGTTAAATGTTGGCAGTGGAAAATCCTGGTCCTGTTTTGGGAAATCTTTCATTTTTCTCTATTACAGCCAAAGGATAAAAATCATTTTAGTGTGCTTTCTTGGGCTTATGTTAATTTTTCTGCTTTCCTTAGCTCTTCTCTCTTCTTTCTTTTTGATTCAGAGTAGTAGCAAAGATTCCCGCCTGATAATGTGATTGTGTGAGTTTGGAATATATGCTGGGAAGAGTAGGAAAATATTAGGGCAAAATTATCCCTATAAAAGCATATTAGTATAGTGTTTTGCATATAATGTATGCTCTGTAAATATCTTTAAATTAATAAGAAACACATGTTTTTGCTCTTATACTACACGTTATTTGGTTTAGGCTTTTCTCCTCACACCCCTCCAAAATTTGTATATTGAAGTCCTAACCCTGGTACCTCAGAATATGACCTTATTTGGAGACAGAGTTTTTACAGAGTTAAAAAGAGGTAATTAGGGTGGATCCTAATCCAGTATGACTGGTGTTCTTAAAAAAGAGGAAATTTGGAGACAGATACTCGTATAGGGAGAATGCTATAAGAAAAACAAGGCAGAGACGCAGGTGACGCTTCTACAAGTAAGGTGATGTCAAAAATTACCAGCAAACCACCAGAACCTGGGGAGAAGCCTGGAACAATCAAACAACTCTCAGAAGGAACCAACTCTACCAATGTCTTGATCTCAGACTTCTGTGAGACAATAAAATTATTCTGCTTAAGAAAAAAGATGGCACATGGTATATAAGACAAAAACACAAGAAATATATCCTACTATAAGAATAACTAGCTTGGAGGCACCTGGTTAAGCCTCTGCCTTCAGCTTAGGTCATGATCTCAGGGTCCTGGGATTGAGCCCTCCATCGGGCTCTCTGCTCAGTGAGGAGCCTGCTTCCTGCGCCCTCTCTGCCTGCCTCGCTGCCTACTTGTGATCTCTGTCAAATAAAAAAAACAAAATCTTAAAAAAAAAAAAAACTAGCTTGATAATGGGAATATTATTGAGTATTTACTGAATGAACTAAATTCTAATCTAATACAAATAATAATTCACTGTGTAGTCTTAACCGATTGCCTCATCCTTCTTTGCCTTTACTCTTGTTTGAAAACAAGTATTCTAACTCCTCTTCAAATACTTCTCATAGAAATATCATGAGGCATCATTTGACTTTCAAAGTAATTCTGGAAATTACTTTCAGTTACTATAAAAATTGCAGGGAAAGATTACGTGCAAGACAAAATTACACAAGCATTTGTGTGAGGAGATAAACAAGGAAGTGTGTTTCAGTTCAAGAATTAATACTTTGGTTCAAGTTGTAATAAAAGGGTGTCATAGCAGCTGAAATCAAGAAAACAGTTCAGAGTCTCCCCCCCTCCACCCCCCAGGAAGTTCTGTGTGTTTTACTTTTGTTACTTTGTTTGGTTCTGAAAATGCATCCATTCATAAAACCTCTGGGTATTTGGACAAAATACCCAGAGGATTTACAATCCTAAGTACAGTTGGCTAGACTTTGAAGATGAGGAAATGGCTCACCTTTCTTCTCCACCTGAAGTTGCCAAGTAAAGCCTCTCAAATTCTCAAGAGAAAGAAGAGGCCTCTGACTCATATTCCATTTGCTTTTAAGTCTTGCTCAAAGTATTTTTTCAAGTGGAAAAAGAGTGAAAGAAACATTAAAACTCAAGGAAATAATTTTGTGGGAAAGGAACACACAGCTGTAGACTCTCCTGGCTACAACTGTATAAAAATTAAAAAAACAAAAACAAAAACAAACAAAAAAACCCACCCTAACTTATTCAATGCCCTAATTTTAAGATGAAGGTAAGGTGTTAAAGAATAGTGGGACTGAGATGCTCCTTCAGAGAGATAGCTTTTTCTCTCTGTCTCAAAGACATGTGGAAGATTGTAAAACCTTCCCCTAGAACTACTTTGAAGGTTGGAGAACCTGCCACCTTTGAATACTTCAAATCTCTATCAATGGAAATGTAATACCCCCAGCCCCCAAATGCTAGCTTTATAGAAGATAAAAATGTTCACAGAACCTTTTCAGAGCATATGAGTTTGACTGGTTTTGCCTTGCTTTAGGATCAACACAATTCTGAAAATCTTCCTTCAGTAATAGGTTCAGATGAGTAGCATTCTCTCTTGCCACAACTAAATCTGTAGGGCCAAGAATTCTGGGACATGAAAAAAACAGATAAAAATTAAAATACTGGATATGCCATTAGCTCAACTCTCCCCCTTTCTCTCTTTCCTTCTCCCTGCTTTCTCTGTCTCCTCTCTTCCCCCTCCCCACTCTCCCCTCTCTCCCCCCTCTCTCCCCTTCTCTCTCTCCCACCCACTCTGTCTCTCTCCCTCTCTCCCCCTTCTCTGTCTCTCTCCCTCTCT